>NC_135974.1:30006585-30327444 GCF_053455715.1 Rhinoraja longicauda | reverse complement strand
CTGTACCTGCCTTCTCTCCATACCCCCTGATCCCTTTAGCCACAAGGGCCACATCTAACTCCCTCTTAAATATAGCCAATGAACTGGCCTCAACTACCTAAAAAGCTTTTGTGGTGCGCTAATCGTCCAGTTTAGAGGTACAGCGAGGAAACAGGCCCTTTGGCCCAAGCTGACAACCAGCGATCCATGCACACTAACAGTGTGCTACACACCAGGGACAATTTACAATTTTACCAAAGCCAATGAGCCTACAAACCTGTATGTCTTTGGAGTGTGGGAGGAAACCGGAGCTCCCGTAGAAAACCAACGCAGATCACAGGGGAGAACGTACAAACTCCGTCCGCGCAGCACCCGTAGTCAGGATTGAAGCCGGGTCTTTGGCGCTGTAAGGCAGCAACTCTACCGATGCGCCATCGTTCTGATCCAGAAATCTCCACCATGATTGGAATGTCAGGAAATATGTGCGAGAGTGCATGTTGTTTTCTTCAAACACTATCATTATAAACTGCCCATTTCAATAGTCATTTATTTGTCACATACACATAAATGTGTAGTGAAATTAAAAATTACCCGCAGTTCAACAATAAGACCAATAAGAATAATCAATAAAAATGCAATAACACATACAATCATAGACTAACACCAAACAAAAAGAAACATCCATCACAGCGAGTCTCCTCCAGTCACCTCCTCACTGTGATGGAAGGCCAGAATGTCTTTTTCTCTTCCCCTGCCGTCTTCTCCCGTGGTCATTTGCCATGTGTTGTGTCTTTGTGTTGAGGATGAGAATTTTTGGTGTGCCACGCATCAGTGGGGCCATCGCCTTCCATCCAAGCGAGTAATTTACATGCGGACAGATAGTGATTCCTCTTAAGAAACACTGGAACTATGAGGTCACCTGTACACAGCCCTAGTTATAACTGCACAGTGGTATAGCTTTAGAGTTGATGCTTTAACAGCGCCAGAGACCCGGGTTCGATCCTGGATCCTGGATCCTGACTACAGATGCTGTCTGTAAGGTGTTTGCACGTTCGTCCTGTGACCGCGTGAGTTTTCCCCGGTGCTACGATTTCCTCCCACGTGCCAAAAAGGTGCAGGTTTGAAGGTTAATTGACTGCTGTAAATTGTACCTCGTGTGCAGGATAGAACTAGTGATTGTTGGCAGCAAGGACACAGTGGGCCGAAGGGCCTATTTCCACGCTGTTATCTCTAAACTAAACTAAAATAGGTCTGTCCCGGGTAAAGCAGCAAACAATATCCTACAGAGCCACAAGTGATGTAATAATCAAACGACTCGTACAACCTGAAAAAATAATTTGCTTCTGAAAAAGCCTACTCATGCAAAGTCACAAGCCCTCAAGTAAGCCCTCTTAAATAGTTAACATTAGAAAAGTGGTCAAGGCAAGAAGTTTTTCTAACACAAACCCAAGTTGGAAGAGGGAGTTCTCAAATGTCTGACCCCATTCTGACATTTGGGATTTTCACTGCTGGAAATAAACTTCACAACAAAATGAAAATCCTTGAGGATAGAGTGCAATTTTGATGACAGCCAGCCAGGCCATCTTTTTTGATCCCTGCACTGCCTTTAAGTTGTCAGATTCCTGGCCAGCATCCAGGACTGAATGATCACTTGCCTTCCCCAATACACATTGGAAGACTGTACGTCCACGTCATAACCTCTGTATAAGAAAATAACTGCAGATGCTGGTACAAATCGATTTATTCACAAAATGCTGGAGTAACTCAGCAGGTCAGGCAGCATCTCGGGAGAGAAGGAATGGGTGACGTTTCGGGTCGAGAAGAAGGGTCTCGACCCGAAACGTCACTCATAACCTCTGTATCCTGACTTCATTGTAGCTACTGTCTGAATATGGACCAGATCATTTGCAACAGTAGCCCCCTCATATATAACTGTACTCTGTTCGAATATCTGAGTCAGTCATATACTCCCATTTCCGCCTCCATAATGTCCCCCAACTCTACATTGCCTGAGTTTATCTGCTTCCTCCAGAATTCCTTGTTCCATTACAATCTTTTGTAGTCTCCCCATTCACTTCGTCCATTCATACATTCATCAGTCATCGGAGCAGAATTAGGCCACTTGGCTCATCAAGTGTGCTCCATCATCCACCATTCAATCATGGCTGATCTATCTTTCCCTCTTAATCCCATCCATCTGCCCTCTCCTCATAACCTTTGACACCCTTAATAATCAAGAACCTAAACATCCAAACACTGATGCTCATAACTAGACTCAGCAAAATCTATTCACCTTTCGTCTCTGCACAGACTGATCTATGTTAGCTCCTGATTGCCCAAAAGCCTCTGCTTTAAAATTCTTTGTCATGGTTTTTATTTATCTTATTCTTTCCCTGTCTCTGTAATCTCCTGCAGTCGTTACGGCCACTCAGTGAAGGAGTAGAAACAAGGAACGGCAGATGCTGGATTGCCAAGGAACGACACAGAATACTGGAATTTACTCAGTGGGTCAAGCAGCATCCCCGGAGAACACGGATAGGTGACGTTTCGGGTCGGGTCCACTTTCCAGGGTCTTCACCTGAAACATCACCTATCTATGTTCTCCAGGGATGCTGCCTGACCTGCTGAGTTACTCCAGGAGTTTGTGCCTTTCCGTGGCCTTCAGCATTCCTCAGACCTTGGTCTCCAGATTATGTTTTGAATTCAAAGGTGTCAGGAGTGTTTAATTGTGACACGTAGCAAAAACGGAACAATGGAATCCTTGAGTTTACAGGTCTGTAAACTCTGTACTCAATAGGTAACATGTTAAAAACAAAAGCAGAAGGAAAGTGTTCAATAAATAATAAACCCGATGTTAGTGAGAAACAAAACAAATGCCCAAAGTCCCTAGTGTAACCAAGAAAGTTTGTAGTTCGAAGTTTGGTTAGTGTTCAATAGCCTGATGGTGGTTGAGAAGAAGCTGTTCCTGAACCTGAAGATCACAGTTTCCAGACTCCTATACCGTGTTCCCAATGGCAGGGGTCACTTTCACCTGCTACATCTCCATGGCCTAACCAATGCCGTGCTTTACTTCCCCTCCTGCCTCCAAAAACGCTCACAACAATCGATCTCTTTTTGCCCAGCGTTTGCCCATCTGCCCTCACATTTCCTGAGATAGCGTTATGCTTTGTGTTGAAGTCCATCTTCTAGATAAAGAACGGAGACAGCACTTTGTGTCGTAGTTCCCTTCCAATAGTTCCATCTACTGAAATGGCTTTTACAGGTCTCACTATCTGTTCGTGTTATCTAGGTCACATGATTTAACTATGTCATGCACTTCATTTGCTTGTTACAACCCAGTTTCAGTTTTAACAATATAACAGATAGTTTTAATAATACTCCTGCAAAGTGTTTTGTGACATTTTGTAGCACTCGGGGTGCTATATTAAAGTGAAGAATTATTGCTGTTATGTGGCAGTGCAGGAGCAACAATCCCAGTGCATGTTACAACAGTACAACAACTCTATGCCTTTCATCATGTAAGGCAACCCTTAACTGAGGAAGCAGCAAGATGCTGCAGATATCCTACCCATCGGTGGTAGCCAGGGACATCATCTTCGCTGCCGTGTGCCGGGGCAGCAGGGCGAAGGCCGCGGACGCTAACAGGATGAACAAACTCATCAGGAAGGCTGGCTCCGTCCTGGGGGTGGAGTTGGATTCACGGGAGGTGGTCTTGGAGGGAAGGATGCTCCTCAAACTGCGGAGCATCCTGGACAATGCAGCTCACCCCCTCCATGGCACACTGGTCAACCTGAGGAGCACCTTCAGCAACAGACTGGTTCCACCAAGATGCAGCACAGAACCCCACAGGGGATCCTTCTTCCCTGTGGCTATCAAACTGGACAACTCCTCCCCCTTCTGTCGTGGGGTAGACTGACTCCACCCCCCCCCCCCCCCCCTCTCTCTTGGCACATCCCCAATCCTTTCCACTCGTCACTTAAATTTCATGTTTCATGTATCTTGTGTTTTATGACTGTTGGCAGATCAATTTCCCTCCTGGGATAAATAAAGTCCCTCTCACCTGATGAGCTAGTCCCACTCCTGTTGGGCATTTTCACACCACAAAAATGGTTCTGCCTATCCTATCTCATAGTTTTATATACTTCAATCAAGCCTCCCCTCACCCTCTGACATTCCAGAGAAAGCAATCCAAGTCTCTCCCGGGAGCTAAAACCCCTTATTCCAGGCAGCATTCTGGTAAACCTCCACAGCACCCTCTCCAAACCCTGCATATCTTTCCTGTACTAAGGTGACCAGAACTGCACGCAATATTCCAAATGCGTCCGAACCAAAGTAGAATTAAATTGAGGGAAAAGCAAGTTTCACTTTATCCTCACGGTCCGTGGCAGATTCATTTGTTGAATACAGTATCAGCATCGACCAGCTTACAGACCCTGAGGAGAAGTGTTCGCATGCTGAGAAAATGGCATTTTGTTGTACAGCCACTATGTTAGAGAGCTTTGAGTCAGAAGAGGTTTTAGCGTAGTTTAGAGATAAAGAGGCCCCTTCTTCCCACCAAGTCAGTGCCGACCAGCGGTCCCTGCACACTAACACTATCCTACACACACTCGGGACAATTCAACAATTTTACCGAACTCAATTAACCTAAGTTAAATTGGAATGTGGGAGGAAACCAGAGCACCCAGAGAAAACCCATGCAGGTCACAGGAAGAATGTACAAACTCTGTACAGACAGCACCCGTGGTCGGGTTTGAACCCGGTTCTCTGGTGCTGTAAGGCAGCAACTCTACCGCTGCGCCACCGTGACACCCCATCCAGAACCCCAACACCCAGCAGTCTTGAGGAACTGTGACTAATCAGCAGCAGGGGAATCATAGTTGGAATATCCCTTACTATTCCATTAGCATTAAACCAGAATATAGAATAACATTTAAATGTTTTATTCTGGACGGCACGTTGGCACAGCGGTAGATTTGTTGCCTCACAGCACTGGAGACCCGGGTTCTATGTCTGACTTCAGGTGCTGTGTGCACGGAGTTTGTACGTTCTCCCCCTGACCTGCGTGGGGTTTCTCCGGGTGCTCCGGTTTCCTCCCACACAGGTTTGTAGATTAATTGGCTTTGGTAAAAATAGTAAATTGTCCCTAATGTGTAGGATAGTGCTAGTGCTAGTGCTAGTGCTAGTGCTAGTGCTAGTGCTAGTGCTTGTGCTAGTGCTAGTGCTAGTGCTAGTGCTAGTGCTAATGCTAGTGCTAGTGCTAGTGCTAGTGTATGGGGTGGTGGCTGGTCGATGCGAACTCGGTGGGCCGAAAGGGCCATTTCCACGCCGTATCTCTAAAATGAAAAAAACTAAGTTTGGATATTATCATTATTTGGATATCATCATTTACTGTGAAGATGGTGTTTATTATGAAACTGGAAGTTGAATGTCAGGTAAATGTTGTGCTCGATGGACTCAAGAAATTTTTAGAAGAGCATTGATATAAAAGTTCTTTATCAATCTAACAACCTGTTGATGTTTTTCACACAAAGGGTGGTGGGTGTATGGAACAAGTTGCCGGAGGTTGTTGCTGAGGCAGGTACTATCGCAACGTTTAAGAATCATTTCGACTGGTACATGGTTAGGACAGGTTTAGAGGGATATGGGCCAAATGCAGGCTGATGGGACTCGTGTCGATAGGACATGCTGGCCGGTGTTGGCAAGTTGGGCTGAAAGGCCTGTTCCACACTGCAAGGCGCTATGACTCTATGCTGCAATATCTGGACTTACCATCATGACTTCTATTCACTGGGTGCAAATGGGGAGACCTTAAACCATTTTAGCTCCTCAAAAATTAATGATCATCGAACACGGGTTTCTGGACCTACGCTGCAGTACATATTCTTGACTTGTTTTTTTCAGTCTCTCTCTCTCTCTCTCTCTCTCTCCTATTTTTTATAGCAATCACAAGCAATCACAGTTACGTGAAGCGCTGTCAGATGTGAGAACAATTCTTTACACTGTTTTGTATTAATTGACTGCGATGGGCAATCATTTTCTCTAAATGACACCAACAAGCAACAGAACAATAGAAATGGAACAAAAATAAATGCTTACTGACATCAATATGGACTTGCAGAAGTCTCTACTCAGAGACAGTCTTAAGTGTTTCCTGTGGTGTCTTTACAAAACAAATACTGTCAGTCATTCTTCTCTATTGATGCGTTATAAATCATTTGAATGGATTATGGGACCACTGGTCTGGAAGATCAATTGGTCTTCCTTATTATGTACAAGCATTCGCCAAATATTGTAGAGGGTTGATAAAATTCAAAAATAAACTGGGCATTTGTTCGCCTAAATGCAGAGCAGAGGTGCAGAACCTGGCGGAATGGTGCTCAGATAACAACCTGTCCCTAAACACCTCCAAGACCAAGGAACAGATCATCAACTTCCGTAGATCACACAACGGGGAATACGCTCCGATCTTTATCAATGGGGACAGTGTGGAGAGAGTGTCCAGTTTCAAGTTTCTGGGCACTCACATTTCGGAGGATCTCACATGGTCCACTAACACCGCTGCGCTGGTCAAGAAGGCACAGCAACGACTGTTCTACCTGAGAACACTGAAAAAGTATGGTCTGCCCCAACAGCTGCTGACGACCTTCTACCGCTGCAACATAGAGAGCATCCTAACACATGGCATCCCTGTGTGGTATCTCAGCTGCACGGAGGCAGAGAGGAGAGCTCTTCAGTGGGTAGTCCATAGAGCTCAGAAGACTATCGGAACACAGCTACCAGCCTTGAAGGGCATCTACAACACACGTTGCCTCAGAAAAGCCACCAGCATTCACAAAGACTCCTCACACCCCTGCAACAGTCTGTTTGAACTTCTACCATCGGGCAGACGCTACAAGGCCTTCTACACCCGCACCTCCAGACTCAGGAACAGCTTCATCCCCAGGGCCGTAGCTGCTATGAACCTGTCCTGCTGAGCTGGATGGTCACATCGCACAGAGAACCGGCACAGACCTACTTGAACTTTATTCTGTTTTAAAACTGTTTCTAATTTTGTTTCACTGGGTTGTCTAAATTTATACTGATTAGCTAATTAATGTATTGCATCGTATGGGAGGCGCATTCCCAGTCTCGTTGTACCCCTGTACAATGACAATAAAGATATATTGTATTGTACAGCGATGCTTTTTGCCTATGTCACATTTTGCTTGTGTGGACCCTACATTTTGCAAGGTGGACTCTGCATTGAACACTGCCTGTAGGAGAATCACAGGATGCCCAAAACCGACAAAGGTTGAACATCTGTACAAGCTGGCTGGCATCGACGAACCATCTCGAAGACGTGATCGGGCGGCTGCAGTGGAACGCCTCAATGCGGACACAGACCCCCATCACCCCTTGCACAATCACCAACGCTTGAAGAGTCGGAACAGCTTCATGGAACTAGAGCCAACCGCGCCAGGTACCAAAACCAAACAACAGATGGCACCAGGACACCACCTGCCTTATACTGCCTGGAAAGCCCCGAAACGCCTCCGCACTGCAGTGGGATGTTGCGGACTCAACCTGAAGAAGTGGGGCTTCTGGAACTCTGACAAATGCAACTGTGGAGAGGTACAGACAATGACCCACCTACTGACATGCGGCGGAGAGGCATGCACTGCAGACGGTCTCCGCAGAGGCACAGATGTGGCACAGAGTGAAAAAACCCTTTCTCATGCCTTCCCCCCATAACCCCTGACACCTGCACTAATCTAGAATCTATCAATCTCTGTCTTAAAAATATCCATCGACTTGGCCTCCACATCCTGCAGTGGCAATGAATTCCACAGATTCACAACCCTCTGACTAAAGAAATTCCTCCTCATCTCCTTTCTAAAGGCATGTCCCTTTTATTATGAGCCTGTGCCCTCTGGTTCTAGACTCCTGTGCCCTCTGGTTCTAGACTACTGTGCCCTCTGGTTCTAGACTCCCGCGCCTTCTGGTTCCATATTGGAAACATCCTCTCCACTTCCATGCCATCCAGGCCATTCATTATTCAATACGTTTCAATGAGATCCCCCCTCATCCTTCTAAACTCCAACGAGTACAGGCCCACTGCTGTCAAACGCTCATCATATGTTCGCCCACTCATCCCAGGGATCATTCTCGTAAACCTCCTCTGCATCCTCTCCAATGCCAGCACATCCATCCTCAGATATGGGGCCCAAAATTGCTCACAATAGTCCCAGTGGGGTCTGACCAGCACCCTATAAAGCCTTTGCTTTATATCCCTGCTATATTAATTTCTTACTGTACTGTACACATACTGTATTTGTAAATCATAACTAAATCCTGACCTCAGCTTTTGATGATTAGATGAAATCATCGTTACCCCAAAAAAACACAACCATGATGCGTCATCACATATTTCAAGAAAGATTGCCTGATAATTACTATTTAGTGATGAATTCTCTTGAAAACTGTTTGGCACTAAGTTTATTCCAAACGGTGGCAATTGAATGCTCTGCTGGCAATTGAGATAAATGTGAGAATTTAAAGAACAATTAAGCTACAACACCAACAGTGGAATCTAAATGAAAGCACTTCAAGTACAAAGAAAAATCTGCTTACAAAACATACCCTGATTTCTAGCGCAGTGCTAAGAAACAAATTATTCTGAAGCTAAATTGAAGAGGTCAGAGGCAAAGGGGAGACTTAATAGAGGTATATAAAATAACAAGAGGCATTGATAGAATGGACATTCAAAAAATCTTTTGTCCCTAGGATCAAAATCTCAAAGTTAGACACAAAAAGCTGGAATCACTCAGTGGGTCAGGCATCGTTTTAGTTTAGTTTAGAGATACAGCGTGGAAACAGGCCCTTCGGCCCACCTGATCTGCACCGACCAGCGATCCCCGCACATCAACATTATCCACTAGGGACATTTTTTAAGAAAATAACTGCAGATGCTGGTACAAATCAATTTATTCACAAAATGCTGGAGTAACTCAGCAGGTCAGGCAGCATCTCGGGAGAGAAGGAATGGGTGACGTTTCGGGTCGAGTGAATAAAGGGACATTTTTTACATTGATGCGATTACGGGAGAGAACATACTATCTCTGTACAGACAGCACCCACAGTCAGGATCAAACCCAAGTCTCTGGTGCTGTGAGGCAGCAACTCTACCGCTGCGCTACCGTGCTGTACACTAAATATTTGAACAGTGAGATCCTTGGGGAATAAAGGCGTTTTTTCTTTAAGTTTTTCTGTCATAGACCATTTTATGTTCTTAAGCTGTTGATGTCATATGAATGTGAAATTTAAAAATCTGATCCCACGGATCTAGAATGCTCTACAAAGAGTTTCTGACAGTAAAAAAACCCAGATTTAGACAATAGACAATAGACAATAGGTGCAGGAGTAGGCCATTCGGCCCTTCGAGACAGCACCGCCATTCAATGTGATCATGGCTGATCATTTTCAATCAGTACCTCGTTCCTGCTTTCTCCCCATACCCCCTGACTCCGCTATCTTTAAGAGCTCTATCTAGCTCTCTCTTGAATGTATTCAGAGAATTGGCCTCCACTGCCCTCTGAGGCATAGAATTCCACAGATTCACAACTCTCTGACTAAAAAAGTTTTTCCTCATCTCTGTTTTAAATGGCCTACCCCATATTCTTAAACTGTGGCCCCTGGTTCTGGACTCCCCCAACATTGGGAACATGTTTCCTGCCTCTAACCTGTCCAACCCCTTAATAATCTTATACGTTTCGATAAGATCCCCTCTCATCCTTCTAAATTCCAGTGTATACAAACCTAGTCGCTCCAGTCTTTCAACATAGGACAGTCCCGCCATTCCGGGAATTAACCTAGTAAACCTACGCTGCACGCCCTCAATAGCAAGAATATCCTTCCTCAAATTTGGAGACCAAAACTGCACACAGTACTCCAGGTGCGGTCTCACTAGGGCCCTGTACAACTGCAGAAGGACCTCTTTGCTTCTATACTCAACTCCTCTGGTTATGAATGCCAACATTCCATTGGCTTTCTTCACTGCCTGCTGTGCCTGCATGCTTCCTTTCAGTGACTGATGCACTAAGACACCCAGATCACGTTGTACGTCCCCTTTTCCTAACTTGACACCATTCAAATAATAATCTGCCTTCCTATTCTTACCACCAAAGTGGATAACCTCACACTTATCCACATTAAACTGCATCTGCCATGCATCCGCCCACTCACACAACCTGTCAAAGTCACCCTGCAACCTCATAGCATCTTCCTCACAGTTCACACTGCCACCTAGCTTTGTATCATCGGCAAATTTGCTAATGGTACTTTTAATCCCTTCATCCAAGTCATTGATGTTTGTTTTGAACATTCTTTTGATTCACAATGTTTTAGAAGCAATTACACTGACGGGAGTCTGAAGAAGGGCCTCGACCCGAAACACCAACTATTCCTTTTCTCCAGAGATGCTGCCTGACCCGCTGAGTTACTCCAGCATTCTGTGTCCACCTTCGGTGTAAACTAAAATCTGCAGTTCCTTACTACACAGTTGCATGGATAGGACAAGTTTAGAGGGATATGGGCCAAACGCAGACAAGTGGGACTAGTGTAGATGAGGTAGTTTGGTCGGTGTGGGCAAGTTGAGCTAAAGGGCCTGTTTCCATGCTGTATGACTCTATGACCCCATGCTCCAATTTCTGGACTCTATGGCTGTCTATGACTGAGTCCGGGCTGTATTAATGATGTCATAAGGTCATAAGTAACAGGAGGAGAATTAGGCCATTGAGCCCATCAAGTCTACTCCGCCATTAAATTATGGCTGATCTAGTCCCACCTGCCTGTATTTAGTCCATATCCCTCCAAACCTGTTCTACCCATGTACCTGTCTAACTGTTTCTTGAATGTTGGGATAGTCCCAGCCTCAGCTACCTCCTCTGGCAACTTGTTCCATACACCCACCTCCCTTTGTGTGAAAAAGTTATCCCTCAGGTTCCTAGACAATAGACAATAGACAATAGGTGCAGGAGGAGGCCATTCGGCCCTTCAAGCCAGCACCACCATTCAATGTGATCATGGCTGATCACTCTCAATCAGTACCCCGTTCCTGCCTTCTCCCCATACCCCCTGTCTCCACTATCCTTAAGAGCTCTATCTAGTTCTCTCTTGAATGCATTCAGAGACTTGGCCTCCACTGCTTTCTGAGGCAGTGAATTCCACAGATTTACAACTCTCTGACTGAAAAAGCTTTTCCTCATCTCAGTTCTAAATGGCCTACCCCTTATTCTTACACCGTGGCCCCTGGTTCTGGACTCCCCCAACATTGGGAACATGTTTCCTGCCTCTAACGTGTCCAACCCCTTAATAATCTTATACGTTTCGATAAGATCCCCTCTCATTCTTCTAAATTCCAGTGTATACAAGCCTAGTCGCTCCAGTCTTTCAACATACGACAGTCCCGCCATTCTGGGAATTAACCTAGTAAACCTATGCTGCACGCCCTCAATAGCAAGAATATCCTTCCTCAAATTTGGATACCAAAACTGCACACAGTACTCCAGGTGCGGTCTCACTAGGGTCCTATTAAATCTTTTCCCCTTCACCTTGAACCTATGTCCTTTGGTCCTCGATTCCCGTACTCTGGGCACGAGACCCTGTGCATCTGCCCGATTTGTTCCTCTCATGATTTTATACACCTCTATAAGATCTCCCCTCATCCTCCTGCACTGCACACTTCACATCACTTCAGACGAGTCCTAACTTTCTGAGGCAAACTTTGTTTAGGCCTTCAGAACGAATACAGCAACTTCAAGCAAGTCAATTGCACATCACCAATGTGGCAGCGAATAGAAGACTGGCACATCTCACACAGACAAGTTTGGATATCCTCCATGTTCCTCTGACTGACATCTCACACACAAGGGAGTGTGAGCATTAGCATTACCATAATTCCAATGGAAAAAACTTAGCCCTTTAACTTCCCTAAGGATCATGTGTGCTTCAGTATGATCTGCTGTCAATTTTCATCTGGGTAAACAAACTCCATTTCCACAAACTCTCCAAGTAGTTTTAATACACTTTACCCTCCATCAAATTATATTCATCCAATAATGGTCATCAGATTTGAACACATTTCATTTATCATTTCATAGCTCAGTTTCAATGCTACACTGCAACACTCAAACACTAGAACGCTGTTACATTATATTCTGCCTCCTGGTTTTTATTTCTTTGCAAGACCTGGCTTGATCGTACTCGAATACGGTGGCACAGCGGTAGAGTTGCTGCCTCACAGCGCCAGAGACTCAGGTTCGATCCTGACTACAGGTGCTTGTCTGCCTGGAGTTTGTACGTTCTCCCTGTGACCTGCATGAGTTTACTCCAGGAGCTCTGGTTTCCTCCCACACTCCAAAGGAATACAGGTTTGTCGGTGGTATGGTAATTGGCTTGGTATAATTGTAAATCATCCCTAGTGTGTAGGATAGTGCAAGTGTGCAGGGATCGCTGGTCGCCGCGGACTTAGTGGGCCGAAGGGCCTGTTTCCAGGCTGTATCGCTAATCTAAGCTAAACTAAACTAAGCATAGATGAGCCATAATGGGGACAATGATGAGATAGGATCAGATACCATGAAGGCACAAGGAACTATCGATGCTGGAATCTTGAGCATAATGCAAAGTGGTGGAGGATCTCGAGGGTCAGGCAGCATCTGTGGAAGGAACGGGCAGATGATGTTTTGCATCGGGATCTCTCTTCAGATATCGCGCCTGGACACATACCTCAAAGGATTAAAGGTCCAATGGTCTGTTTATTGTCACGTGTACCAATTAAGATACAGTGAAACTCAAATTACCATATAGCCATACTAAAAAAATGCAACAAAAGACAATAGACAATAGGTGCAGGAGGAGGCCATTTGGCCCTTCGAGCCAGCACCGCCATTCAATGTGATCATGGCTGATCATTCTCAATCAGTACCCCGTTCCTGCCTTCTCCCCATACCCCCTGACTCCGCTATCCTTAAGAGCTCTATCTAGCTCTCTCTTGAATGCATTCAGAGAATTGGCCTCCACTGCCTTCTGAGGCAGAGTATTCCACAGATTCACAACTCTCTGACTGAAAAAGTTTTTCCTCATCTCAGTTCTAAATGGCCTACCCCTTATTCTTAAACTGTGGCCCCTTGTTCTGGACTTCCCACAAGACACACAACTACATAAAAGTTAACATAAACAACCACCACAGTGGATTCCCCACATTCCTCACTGTGATGGCAGGCAATAAAGTCTAATCCTCTACCTCTTTGGTACCTGCCATGTACTATCCACACAAGCAGCCAGAGTGGGAAGGTTTAGACAATAGCAGAAGAGACTGCAAGGGTTTACAGGGTTAGAAAAAAAAAGAGTTAGACCATGAGGTCTTCTCCATTGTGTAGGATGGAACTGCAGATGCTGGTTTACCCCAAAGATAGACGCAAAGTGCTGGAGTAACTCAGCGGGTCAGGCAGCATCTCCGGAGACGAGGAATTGGTGATGTTTCGGGTCGAGACCTTTCTTCATACTGGGAGTCAGGGGAACGAGGGAATGAGCCACTTCGGGTCTCGATCCGAAACGCCACCCCTTTCTTCTCTTCAGGTCTTCTCCATTGCCTGGTCCTCCTCCATTGCCAGAGTGAGGCAACACACAAACTGGAGGAAGAGTGCCCCGTATTGCTCTTGGATACTTCAATGCAACGGTATGAACATTGAATTCTCCAATTCTAGTTCACCTCTAACTATCCTCCCCTTTTCTCGCTCCGATAGGAATCTCACCTATTTCTCACCTTCTCCCTGCTTTGCTTTTGCTTCTCGGCAGAAAAAAAAAACCCCATATAATTTACAGCTTCTGTTGGACAAGAACCAGCAACATAAATCAGTGAGATTTGCTCTGAATATATATCCATAATTCAGCAAAATAAATCTTTTAAATTAAACAAACTCAGGGACAATTTCTGCCCAGTTGTTATCAAGCAACTGAATCATCCTACCACAAGCAGACCGTAATCCTGAACTACCATGTTGTACCTCAGAGGTGACCCTCGGACTATCCTTGATCGGACTTTGCTGGCTTTACCTTGCACTAAACGGTATTCCTTTATCATATATACACTGTAAATAGCTCAACTGTAATCATGTACTTTCTTTCTGTTGACTGGATAGCATGCAACAAAATCTTTTCACTGTACTTCGATTCACGTGACAATAAACTAAACTGTAAACCAAATATACTTATTCCTACACTTTACTTTTCTTTGATTCTTAATTGGTATGGATGTCAAGGGTTATGGGGAGAAGGAAGGAGAATCGATTTAGGAGGGAGAGTTAGATCAGCCTTGATTGAATGGCGGAGTAGAGTTGATGGGCCGAATTCTGCTCCGATCAGAACATTCAGCAACAACTTACTGCAAGCAGTTAGCTACAAGCACTTACCAATTACATATACAAAGAATGCAGACTTATCCCTTGCAGTCCCTGGGTGTTGATTTGCTGGTGTCTTATGTGTCACTGCTAAATAACAAGGCCTTACACAATAGCTGGGCCCTTGCACAGAATAATCTACAGTGACTGGGCCTAAGCAAGTCTAGTTCATTGAATAGCTGATTAGAATTAACAACTTCAAAAACATAGAAACATAGAAAATAGGTGCAGGAGTAGGCCATTCGCCTCTTCGAGCCAGCACCGCCATTCAATATGATCATGGCTGATCATCCAAAATCAGTACCCCGTTCCTGCTTTCTCCCCATAGCCCTTGATTCCGTTAGCCCTAAGAGCTATATCTAACTCTCTCTTGAATACATCGCTGCTGCTTTGATGGGTGCCAAAATGGTTTGACTGTCTCTAAAAGTCACCAACCATCAAAATCAATTACAAAGCAATTGAAATATTTTAATGACATTGAAAATAAAATATCACAATTATTTTTTATTTATTTTAAATCAACTAATGAATGGGCCACTTGCTTTAAATTCTTAACAAGAGGACGCACTTACAATTCTGGTGCAAAAGTTAATCCGACAGAGGTTCAGCGAGAAGATTCCTTGATGTTGGGGTATTTAGTAAATTAGTACGACACCCACAAGTGGAGCCCAGAATCAGAGTGCAGTTTAAGGGCGACACGGTGGCGCAGCGGTAGAGTTGCTGCCTTGCAGTGCCAGAGACTTGAGTTTGATCCTGACTATGGGCACTGTCTGTATAGAGTTTGTACGTTCTCTACGTGACCTGCGTGTGATTTTTCCAGGGGTCCCGGTTTCCTCCCATACTCCAAAGACGTACGGATTTGTAGGTTAATTGGCTTGGTATCATTGTAAATTGTCTATTGTGTTTGTGGGATAGTGTAGGTGTGCAGGGATTTTTTTTTTTTAGAGATACAGCGCGGAAACAGGCCCTTCGGCCCACCGAGTCCGCGCCGCCCAGCGATCCCCGCAGATTAACACTATCCTGCACACACTAGGGACAATTTTCACATTTTACCCAGTCAATTAACCTACATACCTGCACGTCTTTGGAGTGTGGGAGGAAACCGAAGATCTCGGAGAAAACCCACGCAGGTCACGGGGAGAACGTACAAACTCCGTACAGACGGTGCCCGTAGTCAGGATCAAACCTGAGTCTCTGGTGCTGCATTCGCTGTAAGGCAGCAACTCTACCGCTGCGCCACCGTGCTGCCCATCACTGGTCGGCACGGACTCGGTGGGCTGTTCCTGCATTGTAGCTCTAAACTGCAGGTTTCGACGTGGAGCCCAGCATCAGTGCAGTTGCAAAATCAGGTTCCAGACTGCATGTTAGTCATAAATGTCCCGGTGCAGGCATTCCTGGGATGATCTGCATGCATTTCCCAGTACAGCTCAGTTGAATAAAGATTCCCTATTGACTTATTCCTTTGCTGCAGCTTGCATGCACAATAGAATTTAATGGCCAAATACAGGACTTGAGCATAAAGATAGTTAACGGTCGTACAATGGTGTTACTGCTTTGCCAGGATTCATTTGATGATATGGAACATAGAACATACAGTTGTGCAGCACAAAGTGGGACCTTTTGGTGGGAGGGGAGCCATCAAGGCTCCGGCCTGGGTGAGCTACTGAGAACGAAGAAGGATCCGCCGTGGGGAGCCAAGAACAAAGAGGGCCATCGGGACTAGAATGAGTACTTCGTAACTTTGTTGGCACCGGATAAGTGGTGACTCTTTGCGTGCCTGTATATTGTATGCAAGAACAAAGAATTACACTGGGCCTAAGTACACGTGGCAATAAAGTATATCACTGAATCATTGAATCAGCCCACATGTTTGTGCCAAACATGATGACTGTAAATGATCCATATCCCACTATTCCCTGCACCTCCACATGCCTATCCAAAAGCCTTTTAAATGCCATTATCATATCTGCCACCCCTGGCAGTGCATTCCAGGCTCCCACCACTCTCTGTGCCCCACCTCCCTCCATTAAACTTTCTCTCTCTCACCTTATAGCTATACCCTCTAGCTATGCCCTCTAGTGTTGGACATTTCCACCTTGGGGAAAAGGTTCTGACTGTCTACCCTGTCTATTCCTCTCATAATTTTACATACTTCTGACAAGTCTCGACTCAACATGCAACATTCCAGTGAAAACAATCCAAGTCTACCCAATCTCTCCCTGCAGCTGAAATCCTCTAAGCCAGGCAGAAGATAGCACTCTGTCTACTCATGTTGATAATAAATCTGGATTTCCCTATTTAAACCCTGCTCCTCATTCGATCTTCTTAAATATAAACTCACATTGCTCTTTGTTTAACCTTACTTTACGCAAGTGTTTGTCATGCTTACACTCATAATCACAGTCCCAACACTTCAGCGGTAATTAATTGCCTGCAAAGTGCTTTAAAATGTCTCGTGTAAATGGACCTTCTTCTTTTGCAGGATTTGTTTTCGAGGAGCAACTGCGAAAGATTGGCTTCATATCCAGAAATGAAATCTGCTTTGTCCATTTTACACAGTCATACTTTATTGTGATGATAAACACAGGGAGGGGCAGCACGGTTTTGCAGTGGTAGAGTTGCTGCCCGAAAGAGCTACAAACCCAGGTTCAAACCTGAATACGGGGTTTGTACGTTCTCCTTGTGACCACGTGGGTTCTCTCCGGGTGCTCCGGCTTCCTCCCACACTCCAAAGACGTACAGGTTTGCAGGTTCATTGGCTTTGGTAAAATCGAAAAATATTGTCCCTCGTGTGTGCAGAATAGTGTGAGTGGAAGCTGGAATCGCTGGTCGGTGGGCCGAAGGGCCTGTTTCACAGAAGCAGAGGAAACATGGCAAATAGGTGCAGGTGTAGGCCATTCGGCACTTTGAGCCAGCATCACCATTCAATATGCTCAAGGCTGATCATCCTAAATCAGTGCCCCGTTCCTGCTTTTTTCCCCTTGATTCCGTTAGCCCTAAGAGGTAAATCTAACTCTCTCTGCATTTCTAAACTAATCAAAACTATACTAAAGCACCAGTGGAATCTGAGGAATTGCAAATGGAAGAGAAAAGGAAAATATTTGTCGGTAAGCAATGGAGCTTTTTAATAAAAGTACCAATTTACTTGTGTGTGTGTTATGCACTCAATGCTCTGGGGAGCAGGGATGCTGTTCTTTAGCACTACTTCATAAATGTGGCTGTACTAATTGGTCTTTCCTTTGTAATTTGTAAGTAAATAAATGGTTTCCTGAAGATACTGGTTATCTTATAAGATAACAATATATCTTTATTTCAGAAGAATGGGCACTTTGCAATTCATGGTGGTATTAGCAACAGCACAGGTGACAGGATAAATCAGTTCAGCTCTAATGAACTGCTAGTATTAAAACCAGTCTGAATTACTTATAACCAGCACAACAGCATTTTGCCAAATGGCAGCTATTGAGGGAACACGTTCACCTTTATTATACTACTGCTCTGGAAATGTTTTATATTCATTCAGAAGCAATATTAAGAAAACAATGGTGACTTTTAAATTACTGAAAGCAGTGAATTCTCACTCTGACTGATGGCAATTTTATTCTGGGTCAGAGCCCCATTCTAAATAATCATGCTACACCATATTTCTTTCCAAGAGGAAAGTTATTACTCATTTACCCGCCACCAACTACGAATGAATATGTCGGGAATGCACACGATGAAAACAAAATGGAGAAAATTGGTAAAAATGATATTTGAGTAGCAGGTAATCGAGTATCTGTTTTCTTTACCCTCAATTTATCCCGGCAAAAGCATTATTTTTTACCTTCACTCACAGAACTGTGACTTATGGAGTGTAAAAATAGATTGATGGATCTGACATTATACAGTACATCTTGTGTAAAGTGATCCTAATCTTTGTGATAAAATATTTACGCATCCTAACTTCAAGTGTCTGAACATATTGCTCAATATCTAATTTTAAGCAGTGACAACTAGGGAGTGTTAGAATAGGAGCACATATGATTCACATATGATTCACATATGCCTTCAAATGTACCTTCTACTTAGTTTAGTTTAACTTAGTTTGGTTTGGTTTAGAGATACAGTGCGGAAACAGGCCCTTCGGCCCACCGAGTCCGTGCCGATCAGCGATCCCCGCACACTAACACTATCCTACGCACACCAGGGACATATATAATAATATAACATATATAACAACTACAGCATGGAAACAGGCCCGTCCGGCCCTACCAGTCCACGCCGACCATTCTCCCTGACCTAGTCTCATCTACCTGCACTCAGACCATAACCCTCCAATCCCCTCCTATCCATATACCTATCCAATTTACTCTTAAATAATAAAATCGAGCCAGCCTCCACCACTTCCACCGGAAGCCCATTCCATACAGCCACAACCCTCTGAGTAAAGAAGTTCCCCCTCATGTTACCCCTAAACCTTTGTCCCTCAATTCTGAAGCTATGTCCCCTTGTTGGAATCTTCCCCACTCTCAAAGGGAAAAGCCTACCCACGTCAACTCTGTCCGTCCCTCTCAAAATTAAAAAAACCTCTATCAAGTCCCCCCTCAACCTTCTACGCTCCAAAGAATAAAGACCCAACCTGTTCAACCTCTCTCTGTAGCCTAAGTGCTGAAACCCAGGCAACATTCTAGTAAATCTCCTCTGTACCCTCTCCATTTTGTCGACATCCTTCCTATAATTTGGCGACCAGAACTGCACACCATACTCCAGATTCGGCCTCACCAATGCCCTGTACAATTTCAACATTACATCCCAACTTCTATACTCGATGCTCTGATTTATAAAGGCAAGCATACCAAACGCCTTCTTCACCACCCTATCCACATGAGATTCCACCTTCAGGGAACAATGCACAGTTATTCCCAGATCCCTCTGTTCCACTGCATTCCTCAATTCCCTACCATTTACCCTGTATGTCCTATTTTGATTTGTCCTACCAAAATGCAGCACCTCACACTTATCAGCATTAAACTCCATCTGCCATCTTTCAGCCCACCCTTCCAAAAGGCCCAAGTCTCTCTGTAGACTTTGAAAATCTACCTCACTATCAACTACTCCACCTATCTTAGTATCATCTGCATATTTACTAATCCAATTTGCCACACCATCATCCAGATCATTAATGTAAATGACAAACAACAGTGGACCCAACACAGATCCTTGGGGCACTCCACTAGACACTGGCCTCCAACCTGACATACAATTGTCAACCGTTACCCTCTGGTATCTCCCATTCAGCCATTGTTGAATCCATCTTGCAACCTCACTATTAATACCCAACGATTTAACCTTCTTAATCAACCTTCCATGTGGAACCTTGTCAAATGCCTTACTGAAGTCCATATAGACAACATCCACAGCCTTGCCCTTATCAATTTCCCTGGTAACTTCTTCAAAAAATTCAAGAAGATGTCAAACATGACCTTCCAGGCACAAATCCATGTTGACTGTTTCTAATCAGGCCTTGATTATCCAAATAATTATATATATTGTCCCTAAGTATCTTTTCCATTAATTTTCCCACCACAGACGTCAAACTAATAGGTCTATAATTGCTAGGTTTACTTTTAGAACCTTTTTTAAACAAAGGCACAACATGCGCAATGCGCCAATCTTCCGGCACCATCCCTGTTTCTAATGACGTTTGAAATATTTCCGTCATAGCCCCTGCTATTTCTGCACTAACTTCCCTCAATGTCCTAGGGAATATCCTATCAGGACCTGGAGACTTATCCACTTTTATATTCTTCAAAAGTGTTCGTACCTCCTCTTCTTTAATCCTCCTAATTTCCATCACTACTCTACTTGTTTCGCTTACCTCACATAATTCAATATCCTTCTCCTCGGTAAATACCGAAGAAAAGAAATTGTTTAATATCTCCCCCATTTCTTCCGGCTCAGCACATAGCTGTCCACTCTGACTCTCTAATGGACCAATTTTATCCCTCACTATCCTTTTGCTATTGACATATCTGTAGAACCCCTTGGGGTTTACTTTTACATTACTTGCCAAAGCAGCCTCATATCTTTTTTTCGCTTTTCTAATTTCCTTTTTAAGATTCCTTTTACATTCTTTATATTCCTCAAGAACCTCATTTACTCCCTGACGCTTATATTTATTGTATATCTCCCTCTTTTTCCGAACCAAGTGTCCAATTTCCCTGGAAAACCACGGCTCTTTCAAATTATTATTCTTTCCTTTCCACCGAACAGGGACATAAAGACTCTGTACTCTCAAAATTTCACCTTTAAATATCCTCCATTTCTCTATTATATCCTTTTCATAAAACAACAATTTCCATTTCACTCCTTTTAAATCCTTTCTCATCTCCTCAAAATTAGCCTTTCTCCAATCCAAAATCTCAACCCTTGGTCCAGATTTGACCTTCTCCATAATGATATTGAAACTAATGGCATTATGATCACTAGACCCAAAGTGCTCCTCAACACATACCTCCGTCACCTGACCCATCTCATTTCCTAACAGGAGGTCCAACACTGCCCCTTCTCTGGTAGGCACCTCTACGTATTGCTGCAAAAAACTATCCTGCACACATTTTACAAACTCCAAACCATCCAGCCCTTTAACAGAATGTGATTCCCAGTCTATATACGGAAAATTGAAATCACCCACAATCACCACTCTGTGCTTACTACTAATATCTGCTATCTCCTTACATATTTGCTCTTCCAATTCTCGTTCCCTATTTGGCGGTCTATAATACACCCCTATAAGTGTTGCTAAACCTTTCTCATTTCTGAGTTCCACCCAAACAGCCTCCTTAATCGAGCCTTCTAGTCTGTCCTGCCAAAGCACTGCTGTGATATCCTCCCTGACAAGCAATGCAACACCCCCACCTCTTGCCCCTCCGATTCTATCACATCTGAAACAATGAAATCCTGGAATATTTAATTGCCAATCGCAACCCTCCTGCAACCATGTTTTACTGATCGCCACAACATCATACTTCCAGATGTCAATCCAGGCTCTAAGCTCATCCACCTTTCTTACAATGCTCCTAGCATTAAAATATACACATTTAAGGGACCCATCATTTCTTATTCTCAGTTTATTTCTTTTCCCTTCTTTCTCTCCTACATATTGGGTCTGAGTGTTTCCCTTTTCTGCCTCCTGCCTCACACACTGCCTATTAGCTATCTGTGTTTGAGTCCCTCCCCCCAACCGTACTAGTTTAAAGTCTCCGCAGTTATTTTAGCAAATCTCCCCGCCAGGATATTGGTTCCCCTCGGGTTCAGATGCAACCCGTCCTTTTTGTACAGGTCATACTTCCCCCAGAAGAGGTCCCAATGATCCAGAAACTTGAAACCCTGCTCCCTGCACCAGTTCCTCAGCCACGTATTTATCCTCCACCTCACTCCATTCCTATTCTCACTATCGCGTGGCACAGGCAGTAAGCCTGAGATTATTACTTTGGAAGTCCTTTTTTTTAACTCTCTTCCTAGCGCCCTGAATTCTCCTTTATATTTTATTCCAAGCCAATTAACCCACAACCAAAGATACCAGAGGAACAAGATAGACCACTCGATCCTAAAAACCGTTGTACGTCATGACGCCATTTTAGTAGGCAGAAACTTGCATAAACATTTTAAAAGAAAAATAACAAAAATCTGTGAATTGATAGATGAGATATATTCCTCATTTTAATGGTATCATCACACATACTGTTCCCCCAAAACACTGAGTACGCTGCCAGAGGCATAACGAATGGCGGGTTTTGCCTACTAAAATGGCTCCTTTGCGTACTACACTTCAGTATAGGTGATTTCAATGGAGTGGTCCACCTTGTTCCTCTAGTATCTTTGCCTACAACACTGTACGTCTTTGGAGTGTGGGAGGAAACCGAAGATCTTGGAGAAAATCCACGCAGGTCACGGGGAGAACGTACAAACTCCGTACAGACAGCACCCGTAGTCAGGATCGAACCCAGGTCATTGGTGCTGTAAGGCAGTAGCTCTACCGCTGCGCCACCCTTTATTTTGAATGACAAAATATCTGTGAGCACATTGAACTTTACGTGTTTGGATACCAGACTTTGTTCCCCTTCAGTGTGATCCAATATCCATTGAATTAGATGCTAGGCATGAAAATGGGGACAGTTTGAGACTCCATGTGACGGAAGTGCGGAAGGCTGGAACGTCTTTGGAAAACTGGGCCTCCCGTAGGAATGTTTTTTTTTCCTTGAGTCAGACAATCTTGCATATTTTAGGTTTCTACCCAGGCATCTGTCGAGGAATTTGATCACAAATAATATGACACGTTTCCACTTATTAAGGCCAAGAGCCCCAAAAGGCATATGTATTCTATCATAATGATTGCTTAGGGCCTTATAAGTACAATAATTGATGTCACTAACTGGAAATATCTTGAATGATGGAATTTGAATTGTCTTTGCCAGTGGGGTATCTCGGAAATGACATAGGAAGCCATGGTAGCAGTTTCTAGTGCCTGCAGGGAAAGGTTCATTGTTAACCCTGCTCTTGGGCAGCATGGTGGCACAGGGGCAGAGTTGCTGACTAACAGCGCCAGAGACCCAGGTTCGATCCTGACCATCGGCACTGTCTGTATGGATTTTCTACGTTCACCCCGTGACCTGCGTGGGTTTTCTCCGAGATCTTTGTTTTTCTCCCACGCTCCAAAGACGTACAGATATGCAGGTTCATTGGTCTGGTATAAATGTAAATTTTCCCTCCTGTGTGTAGGATAGCATTCATGGATCACTGGTCAGTACGGACTCGGTGGGCCGAAGGGCCTGTTTCCGCTCTGTATCTCTAAACTAAACTAAACTAAACTTAAAGCTGTCTCCGACTACATTTTATCTGTTAGCTTTGTTGTTAGCTTCCCCTAGCTAACAACAATGTATTCTATATTTTCCTTGATCTCCATTCCCTTTTCACACCTTACACTTCCTTATCTATGGATCTCCCTCTCCCCTGCCATCAATCTGAAGAAGGGTCTCAACCCGAAATGTCACCCATTCCTTCTCTCCGGAGATGCTGCCTGTCCCGCTGAGTTACTCCAGCATTTTGTGCCTGAACTCGGGAGCTCAGGCAGTTGCCAATGGCATTGACTTAGAGCTGGGTCCACGATTGCACCAATTGCTATAACATGGACAGGTATGACCGCACCAATTTACAGCCAGCGCTTGAAATGAGATTTCCATTAGCAATACAATACTGGGAGAAGATGATAACTTCCATCAAAAGCCCGAATTTCAATGCGGCAATTTTCAACTCAGTGTTGACAGTCTGTCTCCTGGGAAAGTTTTTCTTTTCCAGACTTGGAGGCTTGGTCTCAGCCATTCGATGCTTCTTCCGAGCACGTATATTCCCAGAGGAGTTTCTAAGCAGTGTATGATATGTACTGGGAAAAAGTGTCATCCCATAGAATGCCTCATTTTATTTCTCTGCAATTTCATTGTTTCCTTGCATGTTTGAAAAGCAGAACGCACAGCCTTTCTTGGGTGTATCTTGGAAATCTCTGACAAGGATGACAGTTATTCACATTGCGATCGGTTTATGAGCATTTTAAACAGTGTCCCCATCAATCACTGAAAACAGTGCTCTGACACCTTTCACAATGCTTAAACCCTTTTATAGGTTTTCACAAAAAAAGGCATAACAATTAAACACTGATTACAGCTTTTAGGATAAAATATTCCATAATTCTTTGAATGTGTCTTCTTTTTTATTATTAGCAAAGCACAATGGAGATTTGCAGTATAAATCCTCAAAGAAAAAGGGCCTGTTTTGAAGATAATGCTGCCCATTGTTTATGGTTCAGCTGCTTCATACAAGGTAAAGTTATGTGGACAATTGAGCGTTTCCAAAAGCTGCTTTTCAAATGGCATGTTCCACCATTAGCCTTGCTGTCCATAAGCATCGATACTGTGCCATTGCTGTACTCATCCTGTATATATGAGCTTTAATACATCATGCCAACACCTCCTCCCTAATTCATGCTCTGATCCCCATTAACTCCAACCTCGTCTACTGTATCTGCTGTTCCAAGTGTTGTCTTCTATGTGTCGGCGAGACCAGGCCCAGGCTCGGGCGATCGCTTCGCTGAACACCTCCACTCCGTCCGTCTCGGCCTACATGATCTCCCGGTTTGCCAAACACTTTTACTCCCCTTCCCATTCCTATACTGACCTTTCCGTCCTGGGCCTCTTCCATTGTCAGTGAGAGGCCACACGTAAGTTGGAGGAACAGCATCTCGTATTTCGCTTGGGCAGCTTCCAACCCTGTGGTACAAGAATTGATTTCTCTAACTTCAAGTAACCATTGCATTCCCTCTCTCTCTGTTCCTCCCCCACCCTAGGTGCCGTACTAGTTTTACTGTTGTCCTGTTTGGCATCTCTATCTGTGTACTCATTTTCACCTATCCCACACCCACCATTAGCCTATTGTGTGCCCCAGATTTCCTTGATAATCAGTGCTTTTTGCATTTCTCCAAAGTACTGCCTATATCACTCGTTACTCCTTCCCCTGACTCTCAGTCTGAAGAAGGGTCTTGACCCGGAACGTCACCTATTCCTTTTCTCCAGAGGTGCTGACTGACTCGCTGATGCAGTTTAATGTAGATAAGTGTGAGGTTATTCACTTTGGAAGCAAGAATAGAAAGGCAGATTATTATCTGAATGGTGTCAAGTTAGGAGGAGGGGGAGTTCAATGAGATCTGGGTGTCCTAGTGCATCAGTCAATGAAAGGAAGCATGCAGGTACAGCAGGCAGTGAAGAAAGCCAATGGAATGCTGGCCTTCGTAACAAGAGGAGTTGAGTATAGGAGCAAAGGGGTCCTTCTACAGTTGTACCGGGCCCTGGTGAGACCGCACCTGGAGTACTGTGTGCAGTTTTGGTCTCCAAATTTGAGGAAGGATATTCTTGCTATGGAGGGCGTGCAGCGTAGGTTCACTAGGTTAATTCCCGGAATGGCAGGACTGTCGTATGTTGAAAGGCTGGAGCGATTGGGCTTGTATACACTGGAATTTAGAAGGATGAGGGGGGATCTTATTGAAACATATAAGATAATTAGGGGATTGGACACATTAGAGGCAGATAACATGTTCCCAATGTTGGGGGAGTCCAGAACAAGGGGCCACAGTTTAAGAATAAGGGGTAGGCCATTTAGAACGGAGATGAGGAAGAACTTTTTCAGTCAGAGGGTGGTGAAGGTGTGGAATTCTCTGCCTCAGAAGGCAGTGGAGGCCAGTTCGTTGGATGCTTTCAAGAGAGAGCTGGATAGAGCTCTTAAGGATAGCGGAGTTAGGGGGTATGGGGAGAAGGCAGGAACGGGGTACTGATTGAGAGTGATCAGCCATGATCGCATTGAATGGCGGTGCTGGCTCGAAGGGCTGAATGGCCTACTCCTGCACCTATTGTCTATTGTCTATTGTCCTCTGCCCCAATGACTGTAGGCAGGCCTGAAGGAGCTGAGGACCAGCACCATGGAGAGCGACTGCCTGCTGGAAAACCCCAGCACCATGGACAGCTACTGTCTGCTGGAGAAAATTCAGCACCATGGACAGCGCTCTGGACAGCTGAGGCCACAGCCAGAGAAACAACGAACTGCAGATGCGTAGGAAGGAACTGCAGATGCTGGCTTAAACCGAAGATAAACACGAAATGCTGGAGGAACTCAGCGGGTCAGGCAGCATCTCTGGAGAGAAGGATTAGGTGACGATTCGGGCCAAGACTCTTCATCAGACCCAGACTTCAGACTTCATCAGAGTCTGATGTAGAAACATAGAAACAAAAACTAGGTGCAGAAGCCATTCGGCCCTTCGAACCAGCACCACCATTCAACATGATCATGGCTGATTATCCAGAATCAGTACCCCATTCCTGCTTTCTCCCCATATCCCTTGATTTCATTAGCCCTAAGAGCTAAATCTAACTCTTTCTTGAAAACATCCAGTGAATTGGGCTCCACTGCCTTCTGTGGCAGAGAATTCCACAGATTCACAACTCTCTGGCTGAAAACGTTTTTTCTCATCTCAGTCCTAAATGGCCTAGCCCTTATTCTTAAACTGTGACCCCTGCTTTTGGACTCCCCCAACATCGGGAACATATTGCCTGCATCTAGCCTGTCCAATTCCTTAAGAATTTTATATGTTTCTATTTAGTTTAGTTTAGTTTAGATTTTAGTTTAGCTTAGAGATACAGTGCAGAAACAGGTCACACATTAACACTACCCGACGCACACTAGGGATAATTTTACATTCATACATTTACACCAAGCCATTTAACCTACAAACCTACAATCCTGCTGAAGGCACCTATTGCCTATTGTCTATTGTCTATTGTCTATTGTCTTGACCCGAATAGGTCACCTATTCCTTTTATCCAGAGATGCTGCCTGACCCACTGAGTTACTCCAGAATATCTTAGCTGCATCGAATTAGCTGGAATTAGATAAATTTACCTGCAGAAAGAAAGAACTGCAGATGCTGGTTAATACACAGAAGGACACAAAGTCCTTTGTTCAGTTCCCAATGCGTCTGACAATTAAACACTCTTGACTCTACCTTTTAGTTTAGTTTAGTTTAGAGATCCAGCACAGAAACAGGCCCTCTTGCCGACCGATTACGTGCCGACCAGTGATCCTCGCATGCTAGCTCTATCCAACACCTTAGGGATAATTTATTATTTTTACTGAAGACAATTAACCTGCAAATCTGTACGTCTTTGGAGGATGGGAGGAAACCAGAGCACCCGGAGAAAACCCATGCAGGTCACAGGGAGAATGTGCAAACTCCGTACAGACTGCATTACAGTAGTCAGGATCAAACCCGGGTCTCTGGCGCTGTGGCAGCAACTCCTCTGCTGCACCACCATGCTTCCACTCCTCTCTTTGCCTTTCAACTTCTCATGTTAAGCACCACAAAGCAGAGAATTGAAGAGGACGGACTGAAGAAGGGTCTTGACCCAAAACGTCACCTGTCCATTCCCACCCCAGATGCTGCCTGACCCTCTGGGCAACTAAAAGGGAAAACACTCATCCTGGCTTCTGCTAGATCTTTGTCAACATCTTTCTTAAAGGACAGTGGCAAAGGTTATAATTATGCTGTAGGAAGTAACTGCAGATGCTGGTTTATACCAAAGATAGACCCAAAGTGCAGGAGTAACTCAGCGGTCAGGCAGCATCTCTGGGGAAAAAGGACGGGTGATGTTTCAGGTTGGAACCCTTCTTCAGATGTTATAGTTATGCTGTTGACTAGAAAATCTAGGCCGACAGGTTTACATGACTTCCTTAATTTAGTTTAGTTTAGTTTAGTTCAGTTAAGTTTATTGTAAACGTGTACTGAGGTACAGTGAAAAGCTTTTGTTGCGTGTTATCCAGACAGCAGAAAGACAATAAATGATTACAATTGAACCATTTACAGTGAATAGATGCAATAATGTTTAGTGCAAGGTAGAGCCAGCAAAGTCCAATCAAGGATAGGCCGAGGGTCACCAATGACGTGGATAGTAGATCAGCACTACTCTGGTTGGGAGGAGGATGGTTCAGTTGCCTGATAACAGGTGGGAATCCTCTAATGATGTAATTGATGGGGTGAATGAGTACAATTCTATAACATCGGTGACATGGATAGGCATAGCCCAATACTACAAAGAGAGGATTCCTGCTATTGCCAGGGACGCGGTATTCTAAATTTTAAAGTTGACCATTTATTCAGCTCCATCCAGACCAAAAGGTACACTGGATAAATTGCGACTGGCCCCTTTGATTGTTCAATCTCACTCAGGATGCACTTTAAAATATTTAGAAGGGTGAATCAGCAAGTCGCCCCCAAAAAATGATTAAAATATGAATTATTAAATGATCCAAGATAGATAATCTCCTTTCTTATCAACATTTAATCTTTGTATAATTGGAATCTCATCATAAGTTCAACTAATTAAAGTAATGCTAAATTAATCATGCTCCTTTCCCATCTCCAGGTCTCGGTCTTTAATTTCGCCTGCTCTCCGTCTAATTCATTCACTGCTCCCAAAGCTCTTCTACGCGATTATTTCACTGTTACTTTCCTCAGGCCACTGATTCCTTCCCAGCTCCAGCCCTGATCTCTTTATTTCCAATTCGTATTTTTCTTACCTTTTGGTTTCTCCGTCCCAGCTTCTGATCTTTGGTCTCTGGTCCTTTCACTTCTCAAAGTAGAGTTAGAATGTTGCCAAGTGCGGTCAAGAATTTCCACTTTGTGTTAATGAAATTCGGGGCGGCACGGTGGCACAGCAGTAGAGTTGCTGCCTTGCAGCGCCAGAGACCCGGGTTCAATCCTGGCTACGGCTGCTGCCCGTAAAGGAGTTTGTATGTTCTCCCTGTGACCACACGGATTTTCTCCGGGTGCTCCGGTTTCCTCCCACGCTCCAAAGACCTACAGGTTTGTAGGTTAAGTGGCTTCTGTAAATACAATACAATACAACACAATATATCGTTATTGTCATTGTACCCAGGGGTACAATGAGATTGGAAAGTGTAAGATGTCCCTGGTGTGTAGGATAGTGCTAATGTATCAGGTAGGACTAGTGCAGATGGGGCATGCTGGTCAGTGTGGGCATGGACTGAAGGGCCTGTTTCCATGCTGTATGACTTTATGACTTTATGTGCAGCATGGTGGCGCTGCGGTAGAGTTGCTGCCTTACAGTGCTTGCAGCACTGGAGACCCGGGTTCGATCCCGACTACGGGTGCTGTCTGTACGCAGTTTGTACGTTCTCCCCGTGACCGCGTGTTTTCTCCGAGATCTTTAGTTTCCTCCCACACTCCAAAGACGTACAGGTATGTAGGTTAATTGGCTTGGTGTATGTGTAAATTGTCCCTAGTGTTGTGTAGGATAGTGTTAGTGTGCGGGGATCGCTGGTCGGTGCGGACTCGGTGGGCCGAAAGGCCTGTTTCTGCGCTGTATCTCTAAACTAAGACTACAAAATTAATGAAGAAGAAGAGACTGAACAAGGGTCTTGACCCGAAACATCACCCATTCCTTCTCTCCTGAGATGCTGCCTGACCCGCTGAGTTACTCCAGCATTTTGTGGTACCTACAAAATTAATGAATGATTTAAAAAATAATTATACCTACTCTTAAGGAATTATCCTTGTGTAAACATGCCATTTACATGTGATTAATCTTATTGTTTATGTGCATAGGTCTGTAGGCCATGGGACAGTTACTGCAGCTATGGATCGAGACATTTTAATTGTCCCAATTTGTAATTTGTATTGTTTAACTGTAAATTTTGTTTTGTTACTACTGACGTGCAATTGAGCAGCACCATGCAATGAATGTGGGAAGCTCGGGAACCTTTCTTTTGACAAGTGTTTTCTCTTGCTGGAATGTGCTCGTGATCTCGACAATAGTTAATATTGCTTGTTTTTCATTAGACTGGAAAAGATGAAGAGATTGCAAAATGCATCAGCAAGCACAATTCCAACTTGTAAAGAGAACTGTTTTATTGAATGTTGAAATACTGAGGTAAATAGAAAAAAAGAGTGGGTTAATTTCCTTTAAAGAAACACAAAGTGCTGGAGTAACTCAGCGGGTTAGGCAGTGTCTCTGGAGAACATGGAGAGCTGACATTTTGGGTTGGGTCCCTTCTTCGGACTGAGTAGGGAAGAACTGCAGAAGCTGATTTAAATCGAAGGTAGACACAAAAAGCTGGAGTAACTCAGCGGGTCGGGCAGCATCTCGGGAGAGAAGGAATGAGTGACATTTCGGATCGACCTGAAATGTCACCCATTCCTTCTCTTCCAAGATGCTGCCTGGCTCGCTGAGTTACTCTAGCTTTTTGTGTCTACCTTCTTCAGACTGAAGTGGGTCTCGACCCAAAATCTCAACCCATGTGTTGGGTTAGGACCCTTCATCAAACTGAAGATGGATCTTGACCCAAAACATCATCTATCCATGTTCTTCAAAGATGCTTCCTGACCTGCTGAGTTATTCCAGCACTTTTTTGTAGTACAGCATCAGTATCTTCCATGTGTCTCCATGTTGATTTCCTTTCCCCCTTTATGTACAGGTCTCCCCTTGTTCTTTTTCTGAGATCTGTTCATAACCCAAACAGTTCCTATGTTGGAAGCAACTGAGCAACCAACTGAGTTCTGACAGAAGATGCCAAGAATGATCCCAGGAATGATTGGGTCAACATACAATGACCAATAAATTCCACAGATTCAACACCCTCTGACAAAAGAGATTCCAACTCATCTCCTTTCTAAAGGTGCGTCCTTTTATTCTGAGTCTGTGCCCTCTAATCCTAGATTCGCTCACTAGTGGAGACATTCTCTCCACATCCACTCTATTGAGGTCTTTCACAATTCGGTAAGTTTCAATCAGGTCCCTCCTCATCCTTCCAAACTCTAGCGAGTACAGGCCCAGAGCCATTAAATGCAGATTTGAGGCTGTAGTCGTGAATTTATTAAGTGCTGGTACACAGGGTTAAGGGGCCTGACCCTATTTCTATCCTAGAATAAATGCACATGACGTTATTTTAATTTCAATCAATATTAGATTCAACAGAATCTTAACGAGTAAAGAGTGCACACAAAAACGCTTTCTAAACATGATGCAAAAATCACTGATGTTTCTATTCAGTGAGTTGTATTATTAAATATATTATAATAATGATTAAATTATACGGTTAAATTAACAGCAATGCTATTGCTAAAGAATAATTCCAGCTGCAAATTTAAATGACAGCATGTCCAGCAAATTTCTGCCCAAACCACCCTGCTTCTCTACAAGATTTCTGCAGTAGTATCTCAGCAAGAAATTGGCCATTGAAACACATGGACAGGCATGAAATTGTGATAACTCTGTAATTAAAAACCCACTAAACCCATCAGAAATTGTTAGCATATTTTATTTAAAGCAAATATTTAATATGTATTAATTTTTTCCATTGAACCTCACAGGCTTTGAAAAGTTGTTTTTAACTGCGCCTTCCCATTCTATTAATGTTCACCTTTAGTTTAGTTTAGTTTAGTTTAGAGATACAGCGCGGAAACAGGCCCTTCGGCCCACCGGGTCTGCGCCGACCAGCAATCCCCGCACACTAACGCTGTCCTACACACCAGGGACAGTACCGAAGCCAATTAGCCCACAAAGCCTGTATGTCTTTGGAGTGTAGGAGTGTAGGGGAAAACGCACGCAGTCACAGGGAGAACATACAAACTCCATACAGACAGCACCCATAGTCAGGATCGAACCCGGGTCTCTGGCGCTGTAAGGCAGTAACTCTACCGCCGCGCCACTGTGCCGCCCAGCACTTACCGTCAAATTTGTCAGATAGATAAGAATAAGAGCATATTTTTACTACTTCTTCCTATTGCAGTATCTAATTTATATACTAAAACTCTCGTTTGTTTGTGATCGAACTACAGCCAAAACGGTGCACGATACCGCGACAATTTTAGGCCCACCTTACACGCCACCATCACTTTAATGGCAATGCAAGTAGTTTCATTGAAATTGGTGTTATATTTTTAAAGCTATTCACATTTTAATGTTTCAATCTATTTCCCAGGGACGGAGGGAGGATAAGGGGGGTTGAGGGGATGGAGTGGGGGGGGGAGGAGGAGGGGGGGGAGGGAGGGGGAGGTGGAGGGAGGGGGAGGGGGTGATGCACCAATGCAGGAGAGGTTAGCACTTGGTCTAGTAAGTACTAAAATCGAGATACAATAGAAATAGAAAATACAGGAAATATATTCTAACCTGTAAAAAAGAGAAGTAAGATTTTACGTCTAAACTTTAAACTGTGTAGGGACATCAGCACAGAAAGAACTTCATATATATGCTCGCCACCATGCATGGGTTTGGAAATTTAATAAACTGGAAGTAATTTAAAAAAATAAAAATGGGAAGAATATAATAATGTACAAAAATAAAGTGTTTTCTTTGGATGAACAGTATTGGCAAGGAACACTCTCAGCTCCCAGTCATTTGGATACTTAGCAGTGTTACAGATGAGTTTTTGAAAAGATCCATTTTGCCTTGCAGGTGTTAGGCTAGAGGTGAATGCACATTTAATTCAATTTCACAATTTATCCATGTGAGATTTGTCATCATGTCATCTGGATTGTTTATTAGTGTCTTCAATCAAAATGTTCTCATTTTCTTTAGTTTACTTTGCCTTAGAGTGATAGCACAGAAACAGGCCCAAAGAACCATCGAAAATAGGTGCAGGAGGAAGCCATTCGGCCTTTTGAGCCAGCACCGCCATTCATTGTGATCATGGCTGATCATCCATAATCAGTAACCTGTGCCTGCCTTCTCCCCGTATCCCTTGATCCCACAAGCCCCCAGAGCTCTATTTAACTCTAACCTTTAAATTCACCCAGTGAATTGGCTTCCACTGCCCTCTGTGGCAGAAAATTCCACAAATTCACAACTCTCTGGCCTCTTTGGGCCAGCGAGTTCACGTTGACCTGCAATAACCCCTGCACTAGTTCTATGCTATACACTAGGGACAAGTTACAATCTTACCAAAGCCAATCAAACTATAAACCTGCACTTATTTGACGTGTGGTAGGAAACCAGAGCACCTGGAGAAAACCAACGTGGTCACAGGGAGAACATACAAACTCCGTACAAACAGCACCCTTGAGTCAGGATCGAACCCAGGTCACTGACGAACTAAGGCATCAACTCTACCGCTGCGCCACCTTGCTACCTCATGATGCAGTGATAAAAATGCCTTAAAAATGTCCATTGACAAGGCCTCCACAGCAATGAATTCCACAGATTCACCACCCTCTGACTAAATAAATTCCTCCTTTCTAAAGATGCATCCTTTTTATTCTGAGGCTGTAGCTTCTGGTCCTAGACTCTCTCACTACTGGAAACATCCTCTCCACATCCACTCTATCCAGGCCTTCCACTATTCGGTAAGTTTCAATGAGCTCCTCTCTCATCCTTCTAAACACCAGTGAGTACAGCCCCAGTACCAACTTCTTGCAGCATGCTGAATAAAGATCTTTTAAGTCTACAGCTCCCGTCTCTGTATAGAGTCATAGATTCTTACAGCACCTTGGCCCAATTTGCCCACACCGGCCAACAAGTCCCATCTACATTGGACCCACCTGCCTGTGTTTGGCCCATATTCATCTAAACCTGTCCTATCCATGTACCTGTTCAAATGTTTCTTAAACGTTGCGATAGTACCCGCCTCAACTACTTCCACCGGCAGCTCGTTCCATACACCCGCCACCCTCTGTATGGAAAAAGTTACTCATCAGGTTCCTGTGAAATCTTTCTCTCTTCACCTTAAACCTATGTCTCCTGTATGCCTCATTCAAAGTCATAACATCAGGCACCACAATTCAAACTCAATAATAACTAAGCATGGTGCGTATTTCAGCTTTAGTTTAGAGATACAGCGTGGAAACAGGCCCTTCGGCCCACCGAGTCCGCGCCGACCAGTGATCCCCATACATTAACACTATCCTACAACCGCTAGGAACAATCTTTATTTTTCCCAAGCCAATTAACCTACAAACTTGTACGTCTTTGGAGCGTGGGAGGAAACTGAAGCTCTCGGAGGAAACCTACGCAGATCACGGGGAGAACGTACAAACTCCGCACAGACAGTACCCGTAGTCGGTATCAAACCCGGCTCTCCGGCGCTGCATTCGCTGTAAGGCGGCAACTCTACCGCTGCGCCACCGTGACTGCCACTTTAGTGGAATTTGCAGTGTCCTCGCAAATGTCAAGGCTGCCAGGAGAAAAACAGATCACCACCGGCTGGTGCCTTTATGAAATAAGAAAGGTGGATGGAACACTTATTGGCGTTACAGAGAAATCTCAATATATTTCTTGTACCATTGAAACTTCATCTGATTGAGTGTAATATGAATGTGATACCAAAAGTAAGGCCTCCACAGTAATTAAACTTTCTGAAAACATATATTTTCACGTTACTACACATGAAGTCTAATCACAGAGAACCGGGTTGGATCCTGGCCTTGGGTGCTGTCTGTGTGGAGTTTGCATGTTCTCCCTGTGACCACGTGGGTTTCCTCCGGATGCTCAGGTTTCCTCCCACACCCCAAATATGTGCAGGTTCATTGGCTTTTGTAAATGACCCCTAGTGTGTTGACAGTGGGTGATAAAGTGGGACAACGTAGAACTAGTGGGATCAGGTGATCGATGGTTGGCATGGGCTTGTTGGGCCGAAGGACCTGTTTCTATGTTGTATCTCTAAACTAAACTAACTTGGGCAGAGGTAGAGTTGCTGCTTATAGCGCCAGAGACCCGGGTTCAATCCTAACTACGGGTGCTGTCTGTATGGAATTTGTACGTTCTCTCAGTGGCCTGCGTGGGTTTTCTCCGGGTGCTCCAGTTTCCTCCCACTCTCCAAAGACCTACAGGTTTGTAGGTTAATTCGGCTTCGGTAGAAAATGGAATGTGTCCCGAGTGTGTAGGACAACGCTAGTGCACAGAGTGATCGCTGGTCAGCGCGGACTCGGTGGGCCAAAGGGTCTGTTTCCACATTGTATCTCTAACCTAAACTAGACCAAACTGAACATGCTGCAGAAAAAAATCAGTCTCCCTTGGATGGCTTGCTTATTTAACATTATTGCAATCTCATGAAATATTGGGAAAGGTAGCAAAGATGGACTGTCAAAACAACTGGAGGGGTCCAATACTGATGCTGGGAGATTTCTCGCTGCTTGCTAAATATTGCCAGCTGGAAAATTAACATCATTATAGAGGAGAAGGCTGCCTTACAGCATTCAGTTAACAAACAATGACAGAGAGATTCAAAATCACATTAATAGATGAGGATGTAGAATAATAGACACAAAATGCTGGAGTAACTCAGTGGGACAAGCAGCATATCTGGAGAGAGGGAATGAGTGATGTTTTGGGTTGAGACCCTTCTTCTTGACCCAAAACGTCACCCATTCCTTCCCATTCCTTCCATCCAGAGATGCTGCCCTGTCCTGCTGAGTTACTCCAGCATTCTGTGTCTATCTTCAGTGTAAACTGGCTTCCACTCGTGGGAGAGTCTAGGACTAGAGGTCATAGCCTCAGAATTGAAGGGCGTTCCTCCAGAAAGGGGATGAAGTGAATTTTTTTAGTCACAGGGTGGTGAATCTGTGGAATTCTTTGCCACAGAAGGCTGATCGGCACGGACTCAGTGGGCCGAAGGGCCTGTTTCCGCACTGTATGTCTAAACTAAACTAAGCAATGGGCAAAGAAAATATATTCATTTATTTTTATAAATATGTACAATTGATTTGGATAACAAATAATTTGATTTGGTTGCATTTTTAATCTTGATGAAAATGGAATTAAATTTTCATGTGATCAAAGAGCCAAATAATTTAACAATTTTTTTTTAACTGTTACTTATTTAAGCTCAGTCGTACTTACTAATTGTAAAAAATGAGGACAGATTCATCAGACATGACAATAAGTCTGTTCACACGCTTCTAAGAGTAAGGTCGGTTGTTATAGCAAATTATTCTTTTAAGTAATATACTGTACAATAAAGCTGTCATTGTGTTTGCAAGATGGTAAACTAATTCAGTGTTATTAATCAGTACCTTTGCTACTCTGCAATAAAATGTAAAAGAATCAGCCTTGTTAAACAGATTAATTGTGTGGCTTTATTGCATTCATTCGACCATTGTATTTCTGATACTCTCGATTGATGGACACTGCAGAAGTGTGATAGTTTGTGATGTGATGGACAATTTCTAAATAGGATCCTACGAAATAAATCATTCTAGATTCAATCAAAACTTTTAATTATAAAGCTAGATAATCGCATGCAATTTGGGGAGAGAATCCAATCTTCACATTCAAGTAATTGTTATAAATTACACAAACTTTCGTTCCCATTATTCTTGCTGCCGCGTAATAAACTTAAATGGAGTCATTAAACAGATTCATTAGAGTCACAGTCATACAGTGTGGAAACAGGCCCCTCGGCCCAACTTGCCCACACCGGCCAACATGTCCCACCTACCTGCATTTGGCCCATATCCCTCTAAACCTGTCCTATCCATGTACCTGTCTAAATGTTTCTTAAACGTTGTGATGGTACCTGCCTCAACTACCTCATCTGGCAGCTCATTCCTACACCTACCACCCATTGCTTGAAAAAGTTACCCCTCAGATTTTTATTTAGAGATACAGCGTGGAAACGGGCTCGATGGCCCACCGAGTCCGCACTGACCAGCCATCCCCGCACACTAACACTATCCTACACACACTGGGGACAATTTACACTTACATAAAGCTAATTAACCTACAAACCTGTACGTCTTTGGAGTGTGGGAGGAAACCGAAGATCTCGGAGAAAACCCACGTCAGTCACGGGGAGAAAGTACAACCTCCGTACAGACAAGCACCCATAGTCAGGATGGAAGCCGGGTCTCTGGCACTCTGTAAGACTGCAGCTCTACCGCTGGGCAACTATGCCGCCCGATTCTTATTAAATCTTTCCCCCCTCACCATAAACCTATGTCCTCTGGTTCACGATTCTCCTACTCCGGGCGAGAGACGCTGCGCATCAACCCAATCGATTCCTCTCATGATTTTATACACTTCTATACGATCACGCCTCATCCATCTGTGCTCCAAGGAATAGAGTCCCAGCCTGCTCAACCGCTCTCTGTAGCTCAGGCCCTAGAGTCCCGGCAACATCCTCATAAATCTTCTCTGCACCCTTTCCAGCTTGACATCTTTCCCCTCTCCCAGCAGGCAAGAGGTAGAGAAGTATGAAAACGCACACCTCCAGATTCAAAAACAGTTTCTTCCCAGCTGTTATCAGGCAACTGAATCATCCTACCACAACCAGAGAGCAGTGCTGACCTACTATCTACCTCCGATGTCCCTCGAACTATCTTTGGCTGGACTTCGCTGGCTTTACCTTGCACTAAAGGTTATTCCCTTATACACTGTAAATGGATTGATTGTAATCACGTATTGTCTTTCTGCTGACTGGTTAGCACGCAACAAAAAGCTTTTCACTGTACCTCGGTAGACGTGCCAATAAACTAAACTGAAACTGAAACTGATCACGGTGCCCAGAACTGAACGCAATACTCCAAATGCGGGCTCAATTGTATTGTTTTATTTCCCACACTTAGACATATTCTAGTTGTGAAGAATTCAAGCCTGATGGAGCGCCAGAGGTTTGGCATTTTGAGATATGATAGAGACCTCTAAGTATGATGCAGTGTGTTTGTTCGATTCGAGATACAATGGAGATTTTTAATTATATGGTTAGATGCGAGCTAGCAATTTGGAGTCTAATCCAATCTCAACGTTCAAATAATTGTTATAAATTGCAAAGGCTTTATTCCCATTATTTATATTGTTACCTGTACATCATGATTAGTTTATAACCGTGTAACTCATTTCTGGATGGATATCAAGGGAGAAGTGGCAAACAACCAAAAGCACGTACCACTCTAAGAAGCATTTAGGATTATGCAGCACTTCTAACAAATTAAGAGAGTGGGATAAAGATTATATGGCTCTCAGTGCAGGATTTGTGTGTTATTTTCGTTATAACAAACACTCAATGCTAATTAAACATGAGCTGTTACCAGGTACTTCCATCGGCACAGCGGTAGAGTTGCTGCCTTACAGAGTCCCAGGTTCGATCCTGCCTACAGGTGCTGTCTATTCAGAGTTTGAACGTTCTCCTCGTCACTTTTCTCCGGGTGCTTCCCTTTCCTCCCACACTCCAAAAACGTACAGGTTTATAAGTTCGAAGATAGACACAAAATGCTGGAGTAACTCAGCGGGACAGGCAACATCTCTGGAGAGAAGGAATGGGTGATGTTTCGGGTGTGAAGAAGGGTCTCGACCTGAAAGGTCACCCATTCCTTCTCTCCTGAGATGCTGTCTGTCCCGCTGAGTTACTCCAGCATTTTGTGTCTATCTTCGATTTAAACCAACATCTGCAGTTCCTTCCGATACAGGTTTGTGGGTTCATTGGCCTGTGTAGGATAGTACTAGTGTACAGGGATCGCTGGTCGGCACGGACTCAGTGGGCCAAAGGGCCTGTTTCTGCGCTGTATCTCAAATCTAATCAAAACTGAAAGTTACTCCTCCTGTAAAAGGGAATCTAAATTAAATATCGAATCTCTAGAAAGGACAGTGGATTGAAATGTTTCAGTGGGAGTCTTTCTCAAGAGACCACCTTGTCTACTGTCTGTAACTTAGAAAACGCCTGCCAAAATGCTGAAAGTCGTTAAGTATTCCTTAATTCAGATCATGTTCCAGTGATGGATAGGACAGAAACATTTCAGGACAGATTTCCACTAAATTCCAATCCAGATTTGCAGGTCAGAATGAAGATCAATCTGGGATAAATTAAATATAGTTCCTCCAAGTGGCTTGCCAGCGGGCCATGGGGTGGATTTGTACATAATTATTCTGACAACAAGTGCTGATGCATACGTTTCTTCTTGCCTTGCTGGGGAATATAGAAAAGAAAAGTAAATGAATGGACAGCAAGTCAAAAGAGTAGATGGAACCTTTAATCTGGTGACTGCTTAGATTGCATTGCCTCTAAATGGCTTTCAGAATGATTAACCTCAGCCCGAACCGATCCAGCACTCACTTCTTACTGTTTATATTGACAATTCGATTAGTTTTAAGCACACTTTGGGTCGGTCCTGACCTCCAATTGACAGCACAAATGGGCTTGCGGCATTATGTGCTTTACAGTTTTTTGCTGAACTGATGTTGTGCCTACCTCACAACTTCTTTGCTCCAATAATATTCACGGGAGCCACGAGCAAAGAAACATTTCTCCTCAGAATCTACAAGACCAAGGGCAGCACGGTGGTGCAGCGGTAGAGTCGCTGCCTTACATGGTCAAACACCCGGGGGTCGATCCTGACTACGGGTGCTGTCTGTACGGAGTTTGTACGTGCAAAAAGATTCAGACAGTGGAACTAGAAGGATGACAAGGGTAGGAGTAGGGGGAGGGAGAGGGGGAGGAGGGAATGCAGGACTTACTTGCAATAAGAGATAGATAGCTATTCGCTAATGTCAAGTAACTCCTGAATTCCCTCCCCTCCATCTCTTCCCCTCTTCCCCCAACCCTAGCATTCTACTAGCTCCACTGTTCGTATCCTTGTATCCCTCTCGTTATCACATCCTCCCCAGCCAACAATGGGCCATTATGGACCACCCTTCCTGAGGTCATCTGTTGCCGGCCCTGTTCTGTTCTGGCCTTTTCTTGCCTCCGGTTACCCCACCCCCTCCCCAATCCAGTCTGATGAAGGGCCCCGACCCAGAACTCCACCTATTCCTTTTCTCCAGAGACACTTCCTTAACCCCCGTCGAATTACTCCAGCACTTTGCATCCATCTTTAAGGGAAACGTCTCTTCTATATTACCTGCTGCCATATTTTAACTTAGGGAAAAGCTTACACTTTGCAAAGCGTTTCGGCAAGAGTTGATAAAATGCTGAAAAGTCCTTTTTCTACTCAACTTGACCTTTTGTCTTCCTTGAAATCAATTTTTTTTTTTTTCTCATGCTATTACTCAAATTTCGCAGGGGATAATTAAAGCTAGACTTAATCAATCTTATAGTGTTTGATTTGTCTTCACAGCCGACCTCCGAACAGCCCATAAGTGGCAGCGCGCACACACACACACACACACACACACGTGCCTGCATCCCAGACAAGCAGGGAAACGTTTACTTAAGTTTTCTCCTGAGCCTAATTTACAAATCCTCTCCAACTTTCCGAATAAAGCAGGTAAGAATTAATTAAACTGGAGAGCGACTTCGCCAGACAGGGAATTACCCTGTGGAGCCGTGTTCCCGCTACACCACCGCCTCAGCTTGAAGTTTATGTGAATTGTTTTTTAATTCTGGTGAATTTCTGAATATGCTTGGGATAGTCAAGTGTTGTTTTAATTGCCTTATGTTCCAAACAGAACAATGACATTCTTACTTGCAGCAGCACAACAGAATAAGTAAACATAGTACACTGTAAACAGTGTAACAAATTAAAATAAGGCGAGTATATACACAGACACAGACTCACACACACACGTATCTTCTATCTTCTTATACATCTGTATATATGTGTATTTGTATATATGCATAAGACAGACAGACACAAAATTCTAGACAGGGACAGGGAGTACCCCTGAAAAGGGCTAGGTGACATTTTGGGTCGAGACCCTTCGTTACACTGAGGTACACATATACATACTCATATATAATTACACATACATACATAAATACACACACACATATACACACATGCATAGGTACATACATACGTCTGAAGAAGGGTCTCGACCCAAAACGTCACCCATTCCTTTTCTCCAGAGATGCTGAGTTACTCCAGCATTTTGCCTATCTTCGATTTAAACCAGCATCTGCAGTTACTTCCTAAACATACATACACACACACAAAACAAACAAACGATAGTAGTGCAAAAAGACAAAACCATTGCCCACTAGTCCATGTAGTTTAGAGATTATTTGGAGGTTGCAGTGTTTAATAGCCTGATGGCTGTCAGGAGGAAACTGTTCCTGAACCTGGACATCACAGTTTTCAGGCAGGGGTGATGTGAGTGCGTGCCAGGGTGGTGTGGGTCTCTGATGATGCTGGCTGCCTTTGAGGCAGCGATTCCTGTAGCTCCCTTTGATGGTGGGGAGGTCAGGACCCGTGACAGACTGGGCAGTGACACCATGCACACTGTGATACCATGGGCAGCGACTGAGTGCCAGATGTGATGTTGAAAATGAATAGAATGAATGACTTCCACCACCAGGCACGGATACAACTCCAACATAAATAAATGTCCCACCCATCTTGCTTTTGGATATCCAATGAAGATGACCAGGCTTAGGATTTCCTTTGGTTCTGTCATGAAAACTTGCAGGCAGACACAAAATGCTGGAGTAACTCAGCGGGACAGACAGCATCTCTGGAGAGAAGGAATGGGTGACATTTTGGGCCGAGACCCTTCTTCGGACTGATGTCAGGGGAATGGGCTGTACACTCCTACACTCTGATTCCTCCTGCCCTCCTTACCACTCCCCTGATATCAGTCTGAATAAGGGTCTCAACCCGAAACGTCACCCATTGTCTCCTCTCCAGAGATGCTGCCTGTCCACGCTGAGTTACTCCAGCATTTTGTGCCTACCTTCGATTTAAGCCAGCATCTGCAGTTCTTTCCTACACATGAAAACTTACAGCTTTGGCTGCAGTGAGATGTGAAAACAGATAGTTGTAGGGTTGAGCTTCCGACTTCAGTGATGTATATTTGTTGGAGTCGGATAGCCATGGTGGTTAATTTGTCGGATGAGTAAGCTGGAGGTTTGGGCTCATGGAGCTGAGAGATGAGTTCACATCTCCTTACATCACCTTAAGGCATTTATACTCACATAAAAAAATCTGGAATTGCAAAATAAAATAGCAAGAAGCTGTTAGGGTGAATGTAAAGCTGCTGAACAGTGTAAAGCTGATCTTGGTCATGCTTCACAGAGGCACAGCAGTAGAGTTGCTGCCTCACAGCACCAGAGACACAGGTTCGATCCTGACTACAGGTGCTGTCTGCATGGAATTTGTCGTTCTCCCCGTAACCGCGTGGGTTTTCTCTGGGTGCTCCGGTTTCCTCACACTCTAAAAGGGTCTGTAGGTTATCTGCCTTCAGTAAAATTGTAAATTGTCCCCAGTGTGTGGGATAGTGCTAGTGTGAGTGGATCGCTGATTGGCGCGGACTCGGTGGGGCAAAGGGCCCGCTTCCGTGCTGCATCTCTAAACAAAACTAAAGCTAAATTAAATTAAGAAAGGAAATTTGATGTCCTTATTGGGTCTGGTCCAAACCCAGAACACTATGATTAACAAGTCCTCTCTCGGATTGCCTTGCCACTCACGATATCTGACCATTCATCAGGCAGCCATTAAATCCTGACTTTAGGAGTGACACCAAAAGTCTCACTAGGGCCCTGTGCAACTGCTGAAGGACCTCTTTGCTCCTATACTCAACTCCTCTTGTTATGAAGGCCAACATTCCATTGTCTTTCTTCACTGCCTGCTGTACCTGCATGCTTCCTTTCAGTGACTGATGCACTAGGACACCCAGATCTCGTTGTACGTCCCGTTCCTAACTTGACACCATTCAGATAATAATCTGCCTTCCTATTCTTACCACCAAAGTGGATAACCTCACACGTATCCACATTAAACTGCATCTGCCATGCATCCGCCCACTCACACAACCTGTCCAAGTTACCCTGCAACCTCATAGCATCTTCCTCACAGTTCACACTACCACCCAGCTTTGTATCATCTGCAAATTTGCTAATGGTACTTTTAATCCTTTCATCCAAGTCATTAATGTATATTGTTAATAGCTGCGGTCCCAGCACCGAGCCTTGCGGTACCCCACTAGTCACTGCCTGCCATTCTGAAAGGGACCCATTTATCCCCACTCTTTGCTTTCTGTCTGCCAACCAATTTTCTATCCATGTCAGTACCCTACCCCCAATACCATGTGCACTAATTTTGCCCACTAATCTCTTATGTGGGACCTTGTCGAAGGCTTTCTGAAAGTCAAGGTACACCACATCCACCGGCTCTCCCCTGCCCATTTTCCTCGTTACATCCTCAAAAAATTCCAGTAGATTAGTCAAGCATGATTTCCCCTTCACAAATCCATGCTGACTCGGAATGACCCTGTTACTGCTATCCAAATGCTCCGCAATTTCGTCAGGCACCAGGGAGGCAACAGACCATCCTCAAGTCCCGCCTGCCGCCACAGAATCTACTGTCCATACCTCGGACAATGGAGTCACCCACTACTATGACTCTGCCTGACGTCGGTCTCCCCTGTCGAGTCTCCTTGCCAGGATTGGAGCCACCGACCTGTCCGTCGCTCGGACTGGAAGCGTCTTCTGCCCCGACAGCTCCCAAGAGGGGGTACCTGTTTGCAATAGGCACAGCCACCAGGGTCTCCTGTAGTCCACGTTCGCTCCCCCCTGAAACGGTCTCCCACCTTCGCTCGACCTGGACCCTTGGCATAACAGCCTCACTGTAGGTCCTGTCCAGGAAACTCTCGCATTCCCGGATGGGCCTGAGGTCATCCAGCTGCTTCTCCAACTCCACAACACGTCCATTCAGGAGCTGCACCTGGACACAATTGCAGTAAACGTTATTCGCGTTATTCCATTAATCATGTATCTGTACACTGTGGATGGCTGGATTGTAATCATGTATTGACTTTCTGTTGACTGGTTAGCACGCAATAAAAGCTTTTTTACTGTACCTCGGTACACGTGACAAGAAACTAAGCTAATCCCCAACCTACCTGCCCAGATTTATTGGATTGGGTAACTTCTCAATTCGAGCGAGAGAAAGAAAATGCTGGAGTGAGCCTTCAGCTTTGCACGTGGCCATTGTCTAAAAGAGAAGAAACAGCTAATTAATTATAATGTTGCATCAGTCACAAACCTCGCTGGGATTCACATCAGGCTCAGTGCCAATAAACTGATCAAAGTACAGCCTTTAACTCTTCCAATTAAATTGTGACTTGAGTGAAAGGAAATGCAGCCTTGCCTAGCCCGCTCCACACAGGAGCTCTGCACAAAGTGACTAGAATTATGACAGAGAATCAGGGTGCCTCATGAATTCCTGCCACCCACCCCCGCACAAGCCTCCAGACCCCACTCCCTGCCCCTCAACCACCACCTCCATGTCTTTTGAAGGGTCTAATCTAGTAACTTCCTGCTGGATTTCCACACACACACACACACACATACATGTACGCAAGCACACATGCACACACACACACACAGAAACAGATACCCATACACACACACACACATGTGTACATACACACACAGTCACCCATATGTGTGCACACACACACACAGACACATTAAACTTTAGTTTAGTTTAGTTTATTGTCTCGTGTACCGAGGTACAGTAAAAAGCTTTTATTGTGTGCTAACCATCAACGGAAAGACAATACATGATTACAATCGAGTCATCCACAGTGTACAGTTTCATGATTAACGGAATAACGTGAATAATGTTTACTGCAAAATGAAGACATGTACACAAGCACGCATGCATGCACACACTCACAGACTTGCACACACACACGCACGCACACGCACACACACGCACACACACACACACACACACTCACACAGACTTGCACACACACACACGCACACACACACACACACACACACACACACACACACACACACACACACACACACACACACTCACACAGACTTGCATACACACACACACACACACACACACACACACACACGCACACACATGCACACACACACACACACACACACATACACACACAAACATACACACTCACACAGACTCACACACACACACACACACACACGCGTGCACACACATGCACACACACACAAACACACACACACACGCGTGCACACACATGCACACACACACAAACACAAACACACACAAGCACACACACACACACACACACACACACACACACACACACACACACACACACACACACACACACACACACACACACACACACACACACACACACACACACACACACACACACACACACACACACACTCCTCCCATTATCTAGTCTTGCAATCTACAAGGGAAGGCAAAACTTGTCTTCAGGCAAGTTCCAGTAAGTTCTTGGAAAATTCCAAAATTTCAAAAAGAACCAAAGTTAATCAAAAGAGTTGCTGGTGAATTTCAGCTGTGCCTTGCAATGAGTATAAGCAGTTAGCGCCTTTCACAATCTTGGATATCTAGAAGCATCTTGCACCCAGTGAAGTGATTCTGAGCTGGGGGTCAACATTGTAATGATAAAATCACCTGGAAACCATTGCGGCATTAAAAAAACACCTGACAGACAACTTCGAAATATTACCTGGTTCATGAGCTTTAGTTATATTACCTGAGAGATTAGTAAATGGCAGGGTATTCTCGCTGTTCTTTAAAATGGTCTTTTGGGACATTTTATATGCAGCAGAGTGCAATGGTGCAGAAACAAGGAACTGCAGAAAAGTGCTGGAGTATTTCAGCGGATCAGGCAGCATCTCTAGAGACCATGGATAGGTGACATTTCAGGTTGGGACCCTTCTTCAGACTGATTGTAGGGGGGAGGGGGAAGAAAGCTGAAAGAGAGGAGAGGTAGGACAAAGCCTGGCAGGTAATAGCTTAATAAGTGTGAGGGCTTTTATTGAGAGGCAGATGGTTGGACAAAGGTCAGGGATGAAGAGAACGAAGGAATGAGTCAAAAGGATTGAGGAGTTGCGAATTGTGAAGGAATGTAGTTGGAAGGGGTGGAGGTGAAAAATAGGTGTGAGGCCAGGTGGTTTGGCCAATATCCCTCCAAATCTATCCTATCCATGCACCCGTCTAAATGTCTCTTAAACATCGCAATAGTACCTGGTAAACATTGCAATAGGACCTGCAACATATGGTATCATATATGGTTTTCAGTTTTAGTTTTGGCTTTAGAGATGCAGCGTGGACCCATCGAGTCCGCGCCGACCAGCGATCACCTTGCACAGTAGTACTATCCTACACACACCGGGGATCATTTTCAATTTTAACAAAGGCAATTAACCTAGAAACCTGCACGTCTCTGGAGTGCGGGAGGTAACCTGGAACAACTAGAACATGCAAACTCAACACAGACAGACAAGCACCCGTAGTCAGGATCGAACCCGGGTCTCTGGCGCTGTAAGGCAGCAACTCTACCGCTGCGCCACCATGCCATCTATGGTCTTTCCGCTGACTGATTAGCAAGCAACAAAACAGCTTTTTACTGTACCTCAGCACACGTGACTATAATAAACTAAACTAAACTACATCTAAATTAAATTAAAACCACATAAACTTGTCACATAATCACATAAGATAGACACAAAATGCTGGAGTAACTCAGTGTGACAGGCAGCATCTCTGGAGAGAAGGAATGGGTGACGTTTCAGGTCAAGACCCTTCTTCAGAATCCTTCTCTTGTTAATGTCTGTGCGTGTGTGTATATATATATATATATCTGTATATATATATATATATAACACCAATGAGCCAAAACATTATGACCACTGATATGTGAAGTGAATAACATTGATTATCTTGTTACAATGACACCTGTCAAGGGGTGGGATATATTAGGCAGCAAGTGAACAGTCAGGTCTTGAAGTTGATGTGTTGGAAGCAGGAGAAATGGGCAGGAGTAAAGACCTGAGCGACTTTGACAAGGGCCAAATTGTTATGGCCAGACGACTGGTCAGAGCATCTCTGAAATGGCAAGGCTTGTGGGGTGCTCCCGGTCAGCAGTGGTGAGTACCTACCAACAGTGGTCCGAGGAGGGACAAACCACAAACTGGCGACAGGGTGTTGGGCGCCCAAAGCTCATCGATGCACGTGGGCAACGAAGGCTATCCTGTCTGGTCCGAACCGATTATGGGAAGATGAAAAGCCGGTCAATGTTCTGCTGGGGAATCCTGGGTCCGGCCATTCATGTGGACGTCAATTTGACACGTGTCACCTACCTAAACATCGTTGTAGACCAGGTACACCCCTCATGGCAATGGTATTCCCTGATGGCAGTGGCCTCTTTCAGCAGGATAATGTGCCCTGCCACACTGCGCACATTGTTCGGGAATGGTTTGAGGAACACGATGAAGTGTTCGCCGTGTTGCCCTGGCCTCCAAACTCTCCAGATCTCAATCCGATTGAGCATCTGTGGGATGTGCGATAAGGGCACGGCGCATGCGCGAGGCCATATAAGGGCACGGCGCATGCGCGAGGCCATATAAGGACATGGCGCATGTGCGAGGGCCATTAAAGGGTCCAACGCGTCCGTGATGGCCATTTAAGGGCACGGCGTATGTGTGAGGGCCATACAAGGGCATCGTGTGCACGTGCGGGCCATATAAGGGCATTGTGTGCGCGTGCGGGCCATATAAGGGCACGGCGCATGCATGAGGCGGCTATATAAGCCGCAGTGCGGCAGCCATCGGTTTAGATGTGGGCAGTGAAGTGAGCGGTGGTGCAGTCTCTCTTCCTTCACTCTTTCTCTCTTCACTCTCTCCTCTGCCTTCACTCTTCTTTCTCTGCCTTTCATCTCTGCATATACTCTCTCCCCATATACTCTCTCCCCATATACTCTCTCCCCATATACTCTCTCCCCATATACTCTCTCCCCATGTACTCTCTCCCCATGTACTCTCTCCCCATGTACTCTCCTCTTATACTCTCTCTCCCCCTACACTCGCCTTCACTCTCTGCCCCTGCACTCTGCAGCCCTGGGAGCTTACCCCTCCCGGTGCTGTGCGGCACGCCTCTACTTCTGACACTTCATGCTGTGTTTTCTGATGATTTAAAAAAAAATCATTGTTGATTTTTATTTAATAAAGTGAGTTTTCATTTGTATATTGTTGAGTTTATTTTCATCCGCGTGGTAATGCTTGTTTATGTGAAGTATGGGCGCATCGTGTGTAGCTTTGGCGATAAAGCACGGAAACAGGCCCTTCGGCCCACCGAGTCCACGCAGACCCGCACTCAAGTACTAAGTAGGGCAGTCACATTTTTTTACCGAAGCCAATTGACCTAAAAGCCTTGACGTCTTTGTATTAGTTTAGTTTAGAGATACAGTGTGGAAACATGCTGACCAGCAAAGAAGCCAAATATATCTGGTGCTCGCAAAGACATTGGTTAAATCTGTGGGATGCGCTGGATCGATATCCGATCCACGGCGGCTCCACCTCACAACTTACAGGACTTGAAGGATCTGCTGCTAATATTTTGGTGCCAGATACCACAGGACACCTTCAGGGGTCTTGTAGAATCCGTGCCTCAGCGAGTTGGCGCTGTTTTGGCGGCACACGTAGAACCAACAGCATATTAGGCAGGTGGTCATAATGTTTTGGCTCATCAGTGTGTGTGTGTGTGTGTGTGTGTGTGTATGTGTGTGTGTGTGTGTGTGTGTGTGCGTGTGTGTGTGTGTGTGTGTGCGTGCGTGCGTATGTGTGTGTGTGCATTTGTGTGTGTATATATATATGTGTGTGTATATATATATGTATATGTGCGTGTGCGTGTGTGTATATATATATGTGTGTGTGTGTGTGTGCATGTGTGTGTGTGTGCTTGTGTGTGTGTATGTATATATATATAAGTATATGTGTGTGTGCGTGTGTGTATATATATATGTGTGTGTGCGTGTGTGTATATATATATGTGTGTGTGTGTGTGTGTGTGTGCGTGTATGTGTGCTTGTGTGTGTGCGTGTATGTATGTATGTATGTATACACACACTATACTTTTTTTTCTTGTTGATTTTATTGTTTACTGTGTACTGTGTTTACATATTCTGTTGTGCTGTTGCAAGTAAGAGTTTCATTGTTCTATCTGGGACAAATGGCAATAAAACACTTTTGACTCTTGACTCTTGAAGAGTGAATCGACCAAAAACCTTGGTACTGTTATTGCCTGTAACACTGAATGTGCTCCCTTCTAAGGCAACCTCCACTGTACAATATGACTGACCGGTTCCTCTAAGCTGCTCCCAAGGTCCAACTTATTGAAATGCACTCTCTTCAGATAAGCCATTAAAACTGCTACTTCGAAGAGTGCACCGAAGATCACTGCCACTGACAGTTTTCCAATGAATCCGAACAGTCTCATTATCATCCGGGGTGAGAAATATGAACTGGTGTCAGGCGTCATGCGGTACACTGTATGGTTTTTGTATTGAACAACAGAACCTTAGAGGGCGAAATGTGTAGGAAGGAACTGCAGATGCTGGTTTACACCGAAAATAGACACAAAATGCTGCAGTAACTCAGCGGGCCAGGCAGCATCTCTGGAGAGAAGGAATGGGTGACGTTTATGGGTCAAGACCCTTCTTCAGCCTGAGAGTTAGGGGAGAGGGAGAAACAGAGATGTGCAAGGATAAGGTGTGAAAACGAGACATCAAGAAGGAACGAAGATCTAGGAAAATATGGAATACTGTGAATCATTGTTAGTTTAGGGGAAGGTGAAGACGTGGATATAGGAAGATAAGGATACCTCAGAACACCCTCTAAATCCTGTCAGCAGGAGAGAACTAGTGGGGATGGCGCTAAACCCATGTTCTTTGGTTCTTGATTGTAAATTGTAAATTGTAAATTGTCCCTAGTGTGTCGGAAAGTACTAGTGTATGGAGGTGTAAGAAAATAACTGCAGATGCTGGTACAAATCGAAGGTATTTATTTCACAAAATTCTCGAGTAATTCAGCAAGTCAGGCAACATCTCAGGAGAGACTTTTCGGGTCGAGACCCTTCTTCAGACTGTATGGAGGTGATTGCTGGTCGGCGCAGACTCGATGGGCCGAAGGGCCTGTTTCCATGCTGTATCCCTAAAGTCTAAAGTCTATCGTCATTAAATACGGAAATGACTAGTTTAAAAGATGCAACTTTACAACCGCAGATTTGATTTTAAATTCCTACATTTTTATTTAAATGTGTAATGTGCTGCGATATTTATAATTACAGTGCTCTCTGTGAATTGCTTCTTGATTCCATCTGTGAACTGGAACACGAGAATTTATAGTTCTACTTCACACTGGCCACTCACAACCCAATGCATCATTCAAGATGAGAACATTTTAACCGTTCCATATAAAATGACAAGTATATGGATGGGACTGCTGCATTTCATCATCGTGCACGCACCAACGTTTCTGTTTTACAATTTTAAGTTTAATACAGAAATAAGATATAGAGAATAGCCAATAGACAATAGTGGGCAGTGCAGCATTCAAAATATATGCTTGACCCTGAAACATTAGAACTAAATAATAGTTGTAGGTAAAAAAGTTAACAAAAGCATTCAAACAAAATGTATGAATGATGTACAGCTATTCTGGCTGAGAAAAGAGGCAATAGACAATACACAATAGGTGCAGGAGGAGGCCATTCGGCCCTTCGAGGCAGCACCGCCATTCAATGTGATCATGGCTGATCATTCTCAATCAGTACCCCGTTCCTGCCTTCTCCCCATACCCCCTGACTCCGCTATCCTTAAGAGCTCTATCTAGCTCTCTCTTGAATGCATTCAGAGAATTGGCCTCCACTGCCTTCTGAGGCAGAGAATTCCACAGATTCACAACTCTCTGACTGAAAAAGTTTTTCCTCATCTCAGTTCTAAATGGCCTACCCCTTATTCTTAAACTGTGGCCCCTTGTTCTGGACTCCCCCAAACATGGGGAACATGTTTCCTGCCCCTAACGTGTCCAACCCCTTAATAATCTTATCCGTTTCACACCTTACTCTTCCATATCTCTGTTTCTCCCCTCATCTCTGACTCTCAGTCTGAACAAATGTCTCGACCCGAAACGTCACCCATTCTCTCCAGAGATGCTGCCTATTCTGCTGAGTTACTCCAGCATTTTGTAGTTTTTTCCTACGCACTAGGAGTTTAGTTCAGAGATACAGCGTGGAAACCGGCCCTTCAGCCCACCGAGTCCATACGCTAGTTCTGTCCCCTACACACTGGGGACAATTTACTGTCTTACACTGCCAATGGACAATATACAGATGCCAATTAAACCTGCACGTCTTTGGAATGTGGGAGGAAACCGGAGCACCCGAAGAAATTCCACGAGGTCACAGGGAGAACGTACAAACTCCATGCGGACAGCACCCGTAGTCAGGATCGAACCCGGGACTCCAGCGCTGTAAGGCAGCAACTCTACCGCTGCGCCACCGTGCTGCCTGCGATCTTTCAGGAAATTCCAGAGGATGCATTGTGCACTTTGTGTTGGGCAGTGCTGATTACTGGAGGCCCAGGAAATAGCTTTGGAATACCTATTAACCTCCAAAGAACAGCTGGAGCAAGAAATTAACAGTGGAGGGAATGCAGAAGAAACCAACGAGATTGGGATTCCATCAACGATCAGATCACCAACTCACAATATGACCCTCAATAAACAAGTCACGATTACACCGGGAGAAAAGAGGATGGCTAGTGACCAACAAAATGGCATCACTGCAAAAGATTGGCTGGTGAGCCTGCAAAGGGAGCACAAGTAGAGATTTGTTTGAAGACCTCCCTTGGCTGTGAGGCAACTGGACCACAGCTCATTCCAGGAACATTCTGGGCTGCATGAGGAGGCTGTGTTTGTCCGCACAGATGGTCTTCGATCTGCTGCACCTCCCGCGGCAGAGTCCACGCTGGACCAGATGGACGTGGCAGTGAAGGGTGCCAGCATTCCTAGCTTCATTCCCTCGAAGATTTCTTAACAGATGCTATTTTTTCATTTTCAGTCAGTCTTTAATGCTCAACGTAGTTAGCTAATCCAAACTTCACACAAGCCAACTTGCACCAGTTTCCTGCAGGAAGGAACTGCAGATGCTGGTTTAAACAGGAGATAGACACAAAGTGCTGGAGTAACTCAGTGGGACAGGCAGCATCTCTGGAGAGAAGGAATGGGTGACGTTCTGGCTTAACCCGAAACGTTAACCCATGCATTCATCAGTAGGCACAAAACTGCACCCTTTGGAAGCAGAGCGCTCTAAAGTCAGCGCCTCTGTTGTTAGACGTGAATTTTCCCGAATAGACTGTGACCCATTGCACTGTGACCAGGGCGCTATGTTTAAAGCCCATTGCACTGTGACCAGGGCGCTATGTTTAAAGCCCGTAGCACAGTGTTTAAAGCCCACAACACAATGGCCATGGCGCTATGTTTAAAGCCCATAGCGCTGTGACCAGAGCGCTGTGTTTAACCAGAGAGAGAGAGAGGGAGAGAGAGAAAGAGATAGATAGATAGAGAGAGCGAGAGAGAGAAAGAAGAGAGAGAGAGAGAGAGAGAGAGAGAGAGAGAGAGAGAGGGGGAGAGAAAGAGAGAGAGAAAAGAGAGAGAGAGAGAAAGAGAGAGAGAAAAATATATATATATATATATAGAGAGAGAGAAAGAGAGAAAGAGAGAGAGAGAGAGAGAGAGAGAGAGAAAGATAGATAGATAGATAGATAGATAGATAGATAGATAGATAGATAGACAGACAGACAGACAGAGAGAGAGAGAGAGAGAGAGAGATAAAGAAAGAGAGGTGCTGCTGTAAAACGACCCCGCGCACATCGAGACAAATATTGTTTTTGTCCTTTCTTGCCAATAAAACTGATTTGCAACTAACCAGACGAGAGTGCCCGTTTCTGTTCTACTAGTCAGATGCTTGAACCTGTTCCCATGCAGCATCTGTTCTCTGCAGAGTTGGAAACCAGACTTGCCCTCCAGCACGTTGATCCTTGTACTACCTATCTGCTGCGCTGCACTAATCACCAAGTGCAGACTTCTCTCAGTCTTAGTCTGTCTTCCCAGGAGGTTCCAGGATCGTTGCTGGTACTTTCAGGGACAGAATAGTTCCGTGGGATTGTCCTTCCCTGCGTCCTCATCCACCATCTCCAAGGGTTAAAAGAAATCCGGGGAACGGACGTAGACACCAGGAGTGTCACAGCACCAATCGGGTGTAAAGAGAAGTAGAAGTATTATGTAGAAGCAAGGAATGACTCCCTTCTTCAGACCCTTATTAACTTTTCCTGAGTCATTCCCAATCTCGTTGTACCCCTGTACAATGACAATAAAGATATATTGTATTGTATTGTATTGTATAATATTTTTTGTGGCTGTAAGACAAATAGGCCTTTCAGTCCACCAGTTACCCAGGTCTGAAGAAGGGTCTCGACCCGAAACGTCACCCATTCCTTCTCTCCGGAGATGCTGCCTGTCCCACTGAGTTACTCCAGCTTTTTGTGTCTGTCTTTTCCAAATATATTTTGATGCGCTAACATGTAAGATAGAGGTCCGATGATGTCAAAGAGCAGATGATTCAACATGATCCAAACATTTAATGGGCAAACTCTCCCATGTGACTGATGGTGGAAGTCAATAGACAATGGACAATAGACAATCGACAATAGGTGCAGGAGGAGGCCATTCAGCCCTTCGAAAGTCAATAGAAAGTCAACAGAAAATATAATCCATTGGTTTTTTTTGTGAACAAGCTAACCTCAGTGTCCTTGTTCATTGTCTGTGGAATACTTCGGAGCCTTTACGAGTTATGTAAGCCAAGGAATAAATGCAAGTTATTTTCTTCTCAAACTAGAGGTTTGAAATAACCTATTTTGGTAAACTTTCAGTCAGGATGGCAGGTGCAGTCAAAACTGCAACTTTTGTTGAGCATCGAGAGCCAGGAAGACCGTCGAGAGTGAGGGGGGGAGGCGTCGAGAATGAGGAGGGCCATCGAGAGTGAGGAGGGCCATTGAGAGGGAGGAGGGCCATCGAGAATGAGGTGGGCCATCGAGAGCGAGGGGGGCCATTCAGAGCGAGGGGGGCCATCGAGAGTGAGGAGGGCCATCGAGAGCGAGGGGGGCCATTCAAAGCGAGGGGAGCCATCGAGAGTGAGGAGGGCCATCGAGAATGAGGAGGGCCATCGAGAATGAGGAGGGCCATCGAGAGGGAGGAGGGCCGTCGAGAGTGAGGAGGGGGGGGCGTCGAGAGTGAGGAGGGCCATCGAGAGTGAGGAGGGCCATTGAGAGGGAGGAGGGCCATCGAGAGTGAGGGGGGGTGTTGAGAGCGAGGAGACTGTCAAGAATGAGGTGGGCCATCGAGAATGAGGAGGGCCATCGAGAATGAGGAGGGCCATCGAGAATGAGGTGGGCCATTCAGAGCGAGGGGGGCCATCGAGAGTGAGGAGGGCCATCGAGAGTGAGGAGGGCCATCGAGAGTGAGGAGGGCCATCGAGAGCCAGGGGGGCCATTCAGAGCGAGGGGGGCCATCGAGAGTGAGGAGGGCCATCGAGAGTGAGGAGGGCCATCGAGAGTGAGGGGACTGTCAAGAATGAGGGGACCATTGAGAGTGCGGAGGGCCGCCAAAAACTACCCAGGAGGGGGCCGTCGAGAACGGAGGGGGGGGGGGGGGGAAACCTGGTGTGGGGCCACCAAAAACAAAGTGTGACCGGGCAGGGGGCCACCAAGAACCAATGGGGACCTGGTGTGGGCCCGCCAGCTGCCACGTGTGGTGGTAGGCCTGGCTCACCATTGCGAGCAGAAGATAAAACTGTCCGGTCAACATTTGTCACTTTTTCGGTGCTTGAGATGTGGTGACACTTGTCATAGAGTCGTAGAGTAATACAGTGTGGAAACAGGCCCTTCGGCCCAACTTGACCGCACCGGCCAACATGTCCCAGCTACACTAGTCCCTCCTGCCTGCGCTTGGTCCATATCCCTTCAAACCTGTCCTGTCCATGTACCTGTCTAACTGTTTCTTAAATGTTGGGATAGTCCCAGCCTCAACTAGCTCCGCTGGCAGCTCGTTCCATTCACCCACCACCCTTTGCGTGAAACAGTTACCCCTCAGATTCCTATTAAATCTTTTCCCCTTCACCTCGGGACATTCAATTCCATTCCTACTCAGAGTTCCATTCCTACTCTGGGCAAGAGATTCTGTGCATCTACCCAATCTATTCCTCTCACGTGTACTGCCTAAGTGAATTCTGCTATATGTGTTGTATGTAAAACAAAGCATTTCACTATACCTAGGCACATGTGACAATAAAGTCTCATTGAATTGTTGAAATTGGTGTGGATCGGTCGAGCTGTGCGGCACGGTGGCGCAGCGGTAGAGTTGCTGCCTTACGGTGCCAACGACCCGTGTTCGATCCCGACTACGGGTTCTGTTTGTATGGAGTTTGTACATTCACCCCGTCACCTGTGTTCTCTCTCGTTTATGATATTGTTTACAGTGTACTATGTTTCCATATTCTGTTGTGCTGCTGCAAGTAAGAATTTCATTGTTCTATCTGGGACATATGACAATAAAACACTCTTGTCTCTTGAACATAAAAACGTTGTGTTACCACTTAATCTTATTAATTAACAAGCCTTAAATTAATCTAGATCTGAATGTGCTTTTCAATTCTTACGTTCATTATTCTCTGCTGCAGAGTTGGCCTTAATCCAAATCATAAAACATACCGTACCACAGTTAACTTTATGGATCCTTTGTAGAAAGGAACTCTAGATGCTGGTTTAAACCGAAGATAGACACAAAATGCCAGAGTAACTCAGCAGGACAGGCAGCATCTCTAGATTCGAAGGAATGGGTGAGGTTTCCGGGCGAGACCCTTCTTCAGACTGAGAGTCAGGGGAGAGGGAGACACAGAGATATAGAGGGGTAAGGTGTGAAAACAAGACATCAAAGGGGAGGGAGCTCAAGGATCATAGAATAGATCATTATTAGCCAGGGGAAGGTGACAACAAGGCGTACCAAGATAAAATTTAATCAGACTGGTCTCAGAACTGGAATGGGGGAGGGATGGAGAGAGAGGGAAAGCAAAGGTTACTTGAAGTTAGAGAAGTCAAACCTCATACCACTGGGTTGTAAGCTGCCCAAGCAAAATGGATCAGTTTTGTATATTAGATGAGAATAATTGATTATTCATAAAAAATGTATATTATGAAATTAAACTATAAGTAATGTGTGTTTAACCTCATTTGCTTTCGATCTGTATCCATTTGTGCAGAATTAGTTGTTGAGTAGTTGTTGCCTCTTGAAATAAATTAAGAACATGGAAAGAAAAGGACAAATTTTACATTTCATGCTCTGCCTTTACTCTTCATAATTGATCAGAGCTTCACTTTGTTTTATATCTTTGAATGTATTATGACATATAATAAAATATGTCTCTGCACTGAATATTCCATATTTTTGTGCATAAACACAATTTGATGAAAAGTTGTAATGTTCGTCTTCATGTTGGAAGCTTTCTTCTTTTAAGAAAATATCATACAAGAACACGAAGAATGAAACAGAAACGGCCTACTTAAACCACATCGCAAGGATCCGACTCATCGTATGTTAACCCAATCCTTCCTGGGACCATTGTCGTAAATCTCCTCTGGACCCTCTCCAGAGCCAGCACATCCTTCCTTGGGTGTCTCGCATTCAGACAACGACAACAAATTGATTACGTTCAAAAGAAAGAGATAGACCGCGAAGATTTCGACATGCCACTGGACACCATCAACATAGGTTTCCATCAACTCGTGTGGGTAACAGATTACTTTCTCATCTACCTCGCTGATGTTTACAAGGCTTTTGTTGCATCTGCCATGGCCGCTGCATTTCTCCAGCACAAAATACGGTCGGAAATCAATATTCGTAAAAACCCTTTAAGACACTTTGCAGAAAGAGAGGTGAACTATATAAATATAGATTTTCTCAGAGACATTCTTTCAAAGAAAGTGTATTTTTTCCCATAAATGTTTTCAGTTGCGGCACAGCCAGGAATTGACAGTCTTTGCCTGAGTTTCTGGACTGGTTTGACACTCTTGGGTTAACAGATCACTGCAGAATATAAATTGTATCTGACATTTCATCACACTTTTGCAGAGTCCTTCAGTGAAGGCTACTCCTCCATAATATTAATGGTAGTATAAATCCTACTGAGCTTCCAAACCAACTACTTCCTCCCAAATCAATTTTTGATGTTCATATATTTGATGTCAAGTAAGAATGTAGTTTTCCCTACAATAGTCACGCAGCTCCTTTTAATTAAATGTAAATTGAATTGGCATTCTCTTCGGTTGAGTGATTTAGCTCCAACTGGTTCTTGTTACTCTCTCCAGCCAGTTGAATTGAGTTTTGAGTTTGTTTAATTGTCACAGTGAAAAGCTTTTTCTGCGTGCTAACCAGTCAGCGGAAAGATAATACACGATTACAATCGAGCCGTCCACAGTGTACAAAGACATGATAAAGGGAATAATGCGAATAACGTTTAGTGCAAGATAAAGAACGATCAAAGAAAGACCGAGGGTGTCCAATGAGGTAGATAGTAGCTCACCACTGCTCTCTAGTTGTTGGTAGGACGGTTCAGTTGTCTGATACCAGCTGGGAGGAAACTGTCCCTGAATCTGGAGGTGTGCGTTTTCACACTTTTGTACCCTTTTGCCTGTTGGGAGCGGGGAGAAGAGGGAGTGACCAGGGTGTGACTTGTCCTTAATTGTGCTGGTGGCCTTGCTGAGGTAGCGTGAAGTGTAAATGGAGTCAATGGAAGGGAGGTTGGTTTGTGTGATGGTCTGGGCTGCGTCCACAATTCTCCAGTTATTTCATCTTTATGTACCAGTTTAATATCTGCATTTTTAGTAAAACGAGAACATATTTTTTATGACAACACAAAGAGTTCAACCACGTTAACCGCAATTACCCATCTCCTGACATTATCTGGCACTTACTTCAGCTGTTCAAAGTACGTTCTGATATTAATTAAAAATAAAATTAGAATTTAAGCACAAGTCGTTAAAATAATTGACTTGGTATATAGTGCCATTGTGATCGTATTGTTTAAAATGTGTTTAAAAAGATCAGACATGTAACCAGCTAAATGCGAGGGAAAATTTAGTTTTATGAGACTTCCAAACAAGAAATTGAACAAGTGTACCAAACATATGTTTCCTTAATGAGAATGATCATTTAACACAAACTTTACTTCACCTCTGCCATTTTCCTCATTAATTTGGGGACTGAGACAATTAACAATGAAATAATTTTACAGATTATAATTTATATTCATGAGCCTTTCTACAATAGTATGTCCTGTAGCTATCTGCACATAACTAGCTGCAACATTACCTAATGTGCTGACTTTGAAAAATAATTTAAGTCAATGGTTTGTAGCTATTGAGGACACATGAGTTTGGAAAATGGACATTCATAGTCATAAAACCATAGAGCACACAAACATGCCAACCAAGATGCCCCATCTCAGCTAGTCCCATTTGCCTGCGTTTGTTCCGTATCCCTCTAAACCGTTCCTATCTCTGTATCAATAGACAATAGACAATAGGTGCAGGAGTAGGCCATTCAGCCCTTTGAGCCAGCACGGCCATTCTATGCGATCATGGCTGATCACTCTCAATCAGTACCCCGTTCCTGCCTTCTCCCCATACCCCCTCACTCCGCTATCCTTAAGAGCTCTATCCTGCTCTCTCTTGAAAGCATCCAACAAACTGGCCTCCACTGCCTTCTGAGGCAGAGAATTCCACACCTTCACCACTCTCTGACTGAAAAAGTTCTTCCTCATCTCCGTTCTAAATGGCCTACCCCTTATTCTTAAACTGTGGCCCCTTGTTCTGGACTCCCCCAACATCTGTCCTTGAAATGCTGTATGTACCTGCCTTAACTAATGTACCTCATTCCATATACCCCCCAGCCTCTCAGGTTGGCAAAAAAATTACCTCTCAGGTTCCTATTAAATCTTTCCATTCTTTCCTTAAACATCTGAGGTACTTGATTCCCCTACCCTGGCTGGGTAAAAGACTCAGTGCATTCTCCCTAACAATTCTCCTCATGATTTTATACACCTCCGTACACCTCAGCCTCCTGTGCTCCAAGAAATAGAGTCCTAGCCTAACCAGCAACTCCCTGTAGCTCAGGTCCTCGAGACCTGGCAACATCCTCGTGAATTCTCTCTGCACTCTTTCCAGCTAAACGACACCCTTCCCTAAAGCAGGGTGACCAAAACTGGACGCAGTACTCCACCGACTCAGTCCAGCTTTCCCAGTGTCAAACTATCCAAAGTAGTTCAGTCTTTTAGATTATTATTAGTGCACGAAGTCCATAAGTTCACTGCATGGGGTTTGTACGTTCTCCCCCGTGACCGCGTGGGTTTTCTCCCGGTGCCCCGGTTTCCTCCCACACTCCGAAGACGTAAAAGCTTTGCGGGTTAATTGGCTTTGGTAAAGGCTGCAAATTGTCCCTTGAGCGCGTAGGATGGTGATCGCTGGTCGGCGTGGACTCGGCAGGTGGAAGGGCCTGTTTCTGCGCTGTATCTCTAAACTAAACTAAATCAATACAGTACGATCGAATCCCAAAGATAGCACGCACTAAAAGTAACCGAGAACAAGGCAGTATTTTAAAAGGGGATCTTTATTTATAATAACACGGAGGGGCTATGAGCATATGCACCAGTTCTGTTCTGGTACACAATACATTTGCAAAGCTGTTACTCGGTTCAACTATAACTGCAGTGGCACTAGAGACACGCATTCAAAACTTTGACTACCTTCCCTTTTTTATTTGGTACAAAATGGTACAAACAACGATACAAAATATTTGTGCTGTTGACCATTACAAAAAAAGTTTTCCTCTAAACTGTGCAATGATTTGTGTTGAAATGTTGAACACACAACACAAGAAGAAATCATTCTTTTGAAACAACCACAGCCATGCGAGATTCAATATAAAACAACATGCAAAGAAAGAAACAAAAAGCTCCAATTGTACACATAACATTAATCAGATGAAGTTTGCTCCAAGCTCTGTGACATTATGTACACGCTAGAGTGAGAAAACCAAATGGATATCAATGTTAAAAAAAAATGTTAAAAAAAATTACGTTTAATGTGACATTGATTCTACTTTGGGATGTTAAAAGAAAATGACAAATACTAATGAAGACTAACCAGTCCTTCTGAATTTCCTTTCCCATCCTTATTTTTACACTGCTTGACAAGTAGACTTTCAAAGTTAAGCTTTTCGACATGTACAATGTGATTAGCCACTGACTGCTCACTTAAACGTGGTTGTTAATAAACGTGTTTCTGTACAGTTTTTGTTTTAATGTATTTTACACCGACGGGATTAAAAGGCAAAAAAAAAAGGAAAATCGGTCCTTTAATCAGAGTGGAAATAAACTGATTCTTTCGTTTTCTCTTTGTAGCCAGTGTGTGTGTGTGGGGGGGGGGGGGGGGGGCAGGAATCATCTATATATGGTTCAATTTTAATCACTCCTGAGATTGAGGGAATCCGTTAAAATGTACCAAAAAGGCACTTTAAAAACAGTGCTTCTGTACTAAGAAATTCAAGTTAATAAAGAGCTCCTTTCCTCTTTAGTTGTAAAGCAAATGTCGAGCGATATTCCTGCTGACTGACCAAAAATATGCAGCAAAGACAACAAGCATTCATGCCAACAGCTCAGGATCTAAAATAAAAAAAACCTAACACACCACTAAAAATGTTATGGTCAGCAGGGAATATTAATGAAAAAAGCTGCCTCTTTTGTACAGTTCCTTCAACTTCTGGCGCACAGCACACTGCTTGCTAGTCGTCATCGCCACCGCCGTACATGTCTGCTAACTTCTTGAATCGCGGTCCCCAGTCGTTGAGATAATCGTAGTCGTGGCCTCCGGAGCTGGAAGAGTTCAGGGAACTGACCGAGCCCGCAGTCGAACCACTTCCTTCATAATCGAACACCAGCAAGGAGTCATAGGGTGGTGCCGTGGGATCGTTATCTGCTGCTCTGAGACCCTGCAGAGGGAGTTAAAAAAGATCAGGAAAAAAAACATTCAAAGCAAAGTGAACGACGTGTCACAACGGGACAATGCGGTCAGTTTTTCAGACGTGGGGCGGCGGCACGGCAGAGTTGGTGCCTAACGGCGCCGGGGGCCCGGGGTTCGATCCTGACCACGGGCGCTGTCTGTGCGGAGTTTGTACGTTCTCCCCATGACCGCGTGGGTTTTCTCCGGGCGCTCCGGTTTCCTCCCAAACTCCAAAGACGTGCTGGTTTGCAGGTTAATTGGCTTTGGTAAAATTGTAAATTGTCCCCACGTGTGTGTAGGAAAGTGCTAGCGTGCGGGGTGATCGCTGGTTGGCGCGGACTCGGCGTGCCGAAGGGCCTGTTTCCGCGCTGTATCTCCAAAGTCTAAAAGTCCCAACCATACTTGGGATTCTGCTTCCGCGCAACGTTTGCTCACAGGACTGGATATTAGTCAGCTCTAGCCCAGACATTACCTCATTAATAAAATCTCCGATATCTCCAGGGTGTGGAATCGTTGGGCGCAGGGGATACTGGGGTTCAGCTCCGATCGGCCGCTCGTCCACTCGCCTGATCCCCGCGGTCTTGGCCAACACAGGATCTAGTGCATCTGGTTGCTGAAGCTGACTTAGGTCATAATCCTGCAGAACACATAGAAACATAGACAATAGGTGCAGGAGGAGGCCATTCAGCCCTTCGAGTCAGTACCGCCATTCAATATGATCATGGCTGATCATCCAGAATCAGTACCCCGTTCCTGCTTTCTCCCCATAATCCCTTGATTCCGTTAGCACTAAGAGCAAAATCTAACTCTCTCTTGAATACGTCCAGTGAATTGGCCTCCACTGCCTTCTGTGGCAGAGAATTCCACAGATTCACAACTCTCTGGCTGGAAAAGTTTTACCTCATCTCAGTCCTAAATGGCCAACCCTTTATTCTTAAACCGTGGCCCCTGGTTCCGGCCGACACAAACCTGCGGGCTTTGGACCTCGATTCTCACAGATCACAAATTAAATTGAACCCTGAGACCCACCACAGATCCTAACAACATTACACATGCATTGAACAAAACACACTTTAACTCCCCCTCCCATTCCCATAGGGACCTTTCTGTCCTGGGCCTCCTCCACTGTCAGAGTGAGGCCAAACGCAAATTGGAGGAGCAGCACCTCATATTTCGCCTGGGCAGCTCACAGCCTAGCGGTGTGAGTATTGATTTCTCTCATTTCAAGTAACTCCTACAATCCCTCCCCTCATCTCTCTCCCCTAACCTCGTCATACTGCCAGCACCACTGTTCACATCCTTGTTATCACACCTTCCTCAGCCAACAATGGGCCATTATGGTCTCCACCCTTTCTGAGGTCATTGCCAGCCCTGATTTGTTCTGACCTTTCTTCACCTCCATTTTACTCCCCCACACCTCTACTTTCAGCCTGAAGAAGGTTGAACGGGCGAGCAGAAACGTCACCTATTCTTTTTCTCCAGAAATGCTGCCTGACCAGTTGAGTTACTCCAGCATTTTGTGTCTATCTTCGGTATGAACCAGTAATCTGAAGATCCTTCCAACACATTTTTTTTAACCGCAGTAGTTAACTCCCGGACTGCAGATGAAAATTAACCCTTGCATTTCTCAGCAGCCAGTGGCGCAGCGGTAGAGTTGCTGCCTGACAGCGCCAGAGACCCGGGATCGATCCAGCCTATGGGTGCTTGTCTGTACGGAGTTTGTACATTCTCCCTGTGATCTGCTTGGGCTATACCCGGGAGCCCCGGTTTCCTCCCACACTCCAAAAGACGTCTGTAAGTTAATATGCTTCCGGTAAAAATATTAAATGTCCCTAGTGTGTGTAAGGATAGTGTTAATGTGCGGGGATCGCTGGTGGGCGCGGACTCGGTGGGGCCGAGGGGCCTGTTTCCTCCCTGTATCTCTGAAACTAAACTCAACCAAACCCTTTCAACATATTTTTGTGCGAATTATGCATTCGTGCATCAGCTCCACAAAAGCCTTGAAGGAACTTGTGCAAAATGGAATTGAAGAATTAGCATGCAGTTCCCACCCCCACCCCCCCCCCCCCCACCCACTTGGTTTCACACATTTAATAGCTTTATTTGTGAAGAGAGTAGGAATATTGGCCCCGTAAATATGGTACGATGGAATTTCTATAGGTGAATTCATCCCGCCTCAAGCACCTCTGCTGAGATTAATAAGGTGCATTACAAAATCTGGCAGCATTTGAGGTTTGGTGGCATACCAGCCTTGAAATGAGAGGAGAGGAGAGGAGAAGAGTGGCTTGTGCATTGCAAGAGCGCAATGGGACTCAAAGAATTATAATTTTATGCTAAGATAATCATCCACGGCTGGAATATTAAACTAACAATCAAAACCCGACGCTAACAAATCCCAGTGCAGTCATCTTGTGGAATTTACTTCGCGTTCAAGTTCAACTTGACCACTTTTAGCTCAATGGTCGGCACAGAATAACACTCAGCAATGCAATCATCTTCAAGTCCTTGTAATAACGCAATTAATAAAATGGAATTAATCCTATATCCCTGTTACAGGAAATATATTAAAACCAACAATAAATATAATGGAAATGGCAAATGCGAAAAGTGAATAAAGTTGGTTTTAAACGGACGTTAGTCACTACTGGGATGTCGGTGCGGCTACCTAACATTGGCGACTGGCAAAATGGGCGGCACGGTGGCGCAGCGGTAGAGTTGCCGCCTTACGGCACTTTCAGCACCAGAGACGCAGGTTCAATCCCGGCTACGGGCGCTGTCTGTACGGAGTTTGTACGTTCTCCCCGTGACCATGTGGGTTTTCTCCGAGATCTTCGGTTTCCTCCCACACTCTAAAGACGTACAGGTTTGTAGGTTAATTGGCTTGGTATAAATGGTAAATTGTCCCTAGTGTGCAGGATAGTGCTAATGTGCAGGGATCGCTGGTCGGCGCGGACTCGGTGGACCGAAGGGCCTGTTTCAGTGCTGTATCTCTAAACTAAACTAAACTAAAATGTTTGTGATGGAGAATGAGTTGGCAAGGAGATGGCATTGATATGCCATCTTGCAAGTCTTGCAAAGGCCTGCACAAAGATACTAGAGGAACAAGATAGACCACTCGACCCTAAAAAACGTAGTAAGTCATGGCGCCATTTTAGTAGGCAAAACATGCGGAAACATTTAAAAAGAAAAATAACAAAAATCTGTGAATTGATAGATGTGATACATTCTGCATTTTAATGGTATCATCACACATACTGTTCCCCCAAAACACTGATTACACTGCGAGAGGCTTAACGGACGGCGGGTTTTGCCTACTAAAATGGCGGACATTACGCTCCTTCAGTATAGGCGATTTCAATGAAGTGGTCCATCTTGTTCCTCTAGTATCTTTGGGCCTGCACATGAACAGAGTGATCGTGTTTGGCATTCTCATCTCTTCATTGTTCTTTTGAACAAAATATCAGTACACGAGAACTCCCCAGGAAAAAACTATTGTTCAGTTATTTCCAACAGGTAAAAATAAAGTGCAATTCTAGAATACACCGATCAGCCAAAACATTATGACCACTGACAGGTGAAGTGATTAACATTGGTTATCTTGTTACAATGGGACCTGTCAAGGGGTGGGATATATTAGGCAGCGTGAGTAGTCTGTTTTTGAAGTTGATGTGTTGGAAGCAGGAGAAATGAGCAGGAGTAAAGACCTGAGCGACTTTGACAAGGGCCAAATTGTTATGGCCAGACGACTGGGTCAGAGCATCTCTGAAACGGCAAGGCTTGTGGTGTGCTCCTGGTCAGCAGTGGTGAGTACCTACCGACAGTGGTCCGAGGAGGGACAAACCACAAACCGGCGACAGGGTGTTGGGCGCCCAAGGCTCATCGATGCGTGAGGGCAACGAAGGCTATCCCGTCTGGTCTGAAGCAACAGAAGGTCTACTGCGGCACAAGTCACAGAAAATTTTAATGGTGGTCACGGGAGGAATGTGTCACAATGCACAGTGCATCGCACCCTGCTGCGTATGGGGCTGCACACGGAGGACCAACAGCATATTAGGCAGGTGGTCATAATGTTTTGCCTCATCAGGTCATAATGTTTTGTCTGATCGGTGGATATAACACATAGTCCATGTTGAAACAGGCAAGGAAGAAAACCCATTTTCAGATACTCATGGTATTTTCCCATAAGGTTTACAATATAAAGGTAAAACACCTGAGGGGTCAGGTACTAGCAACGTGAACAAGGGTAATTCAACTGTATCTAATTTTCAACTCGCAACTTTCTGTCAAAAATTGCTAACGAGAAACTAATTAACTAACATGAACCAGAGCAATAAATTAGATTAGTATGAGAAGTGTGTAAGCAGGAACTGCAGATGCTGGTTCACACCGATGATAGACACAAAACGCTGGAGTAACTCAGCGGGGCAGGTCGCAACTCTGGAGAAAAGGAATAGGTGACGTTTTGGGTCAAGGCAGGATAGTGTTAGTGTGTGGGGATCGCTGGTTGGCGCGGACTCGGTGGGGCGAAGGGGCTGTTTCCACACTGTATCTCTAAACGAAACTAAAGAAAATCTAGGCGTGTAGTCTGAAGAAGGGTCTCGACCCGAAACGTCACCCATTCCTTCTCTCCAGAGATGCTGCCTGTCCCGCTGAGTTACTCCAGCAATTTGTGTCTGTCTTGGCGTCTAGATCCCAGCGTATCATTGGAGTTAATAACTTAATATGATTGAAATCCATACATAGTTGCTGATCTATCTCAAAGTGGGGAGCTCCGAGAACAGAAAGGTGTGCAGTCCAAGTTGAACGAATCGCCTCTTATTAATGGGGAACTCTGCATCATCCATGTTTGAGTCTGGAGCCATCAGCGTACTGTAATTGAGATTTAATTCCAAAAACACAGGCTGGCAATTGGCGACAGAAAGATTAGCTTCGTCTGATGAGCGAGTTATTTAGCAGCAGCGTTTAGCAGCTGTTTTACATGAAGATGTGGGAGAGGTGACGTGACTAATTTTATCCCTTTAATTCATGGGAACACCAACTCTCCTCCTCCACTGCTTCTCATTGTTCAGGTCATCAGGACTGCTCTAACTTGATTATGCTCTTACTGATCCAATTGTACTAAAGGATCTGTATTAATGATTATAACTCTCGGTTCTGTCGGGTCACCTTGGAAAACATGTCCACTGAGCTATTCTTGGAAACTTTCTCTACCATGTCTACATATGGGTCGGCACGGTGGCGCGGCGGGGTAGAGTTGCTGCCTCACAGCGCCAGCGACCCGGGTTCGATCCTGACTACGGGTGCTGTCCGTACGGAGTTTGTACTTTCTCCCCGTGACCTGCGTGGATTTTCTTTGGGTGTTTCCTCCCACACTCCAAAGACGTACAGGTTTGTAGGCTAATTGGCTTGGTGTAATTGTAAATTCTCCCTAGTGTGCGTAGGATAGTGCTAGTGTGCGGGGATCGTGGACAGGGCAGACGGAGGACCTGTTTCCGCGCTGCATCTCTAAACTAAACTTTAAAAAAACATGGCTTTGGTCATTGTTCACTGACACCCAATGTTCTACCAAGTCATGGCCATTTTAAAAATCGTCCTACTGTCTCTATGTTGTCAGCCATGATAGAATGGCGGAGTAGACTCTTAGGTTCATAAAGGCGCAGAATTAGGCCATTCAGCCCATCAAGTCTACTCCCCCATTCAATCATGGCTGATTTATCCTTCCCTCTCAACCCCCATTCTCAGTTTCAGTTTAGTTTATTGCCACGTGTACCGAGGTACAGTGAAAAGCTTTTGTTGCGTGCTAACCAGTCAGCAGAAAGAAATACATGATTACAATCAATCAATTTACAGTGTATAGATACGTGATAAGGGAATAATGTTTAGTGCAGGGTAAAGCCAGCAAAGTCCGATCAAGGATAGTCTGAGGGTTCTCCAGAGATGTGACTTGAGTTACTGTAGCAGTTTGTGTCTCTTATTGTAAACCAACATCTGCTATTCCTTGTGTCTACCTTGATTCAGTGTCTATTTTGCCTCATGCAGTGACTGAAAATGTTTATTCTTTCTAATTGCTGAAGCAATTCTTGCTCAAAATTTTGACACCTAAAGCAAGATGATCAAATAAATGAAACGTTGAACAAATGTTTCTTTAATCCCAATCAATTGATTATTCCCTAAAGTACTAGGAAAAAAATTAAATGAACATTGCCCTCCTCAGTTCCATCACTCTATATAGTTCCACAAGCAAATTTAATTCATAAACCTTTATGTAGAATTGGATCAGAATGGTTTCATTAGTCAGCACTCATGTTGTGAAGTGCACTTGTAAGTGCTCTCTGCACTTACAGTTCTCAAGTATTGATGGAACATACCTTGCTCGTACTTAATTGATTGATTGAAAGATACAGCATTGAAACAGGCCCTTCAGCCCATCGAGTCTACCCCAACCACTGATCACCCATTCCAGCTAGTTCCATGTTATTCCACTTTTGCATCCACTCCCTGCACATGAGGGGCAATTTACAGAGGCCAATTTACCTAATAAACCCACACCCTGTGGGAGGAAACTGGAGCACCCATGCAGTCACAGGCTGAACGTGCAAAACTCCACACAGACAGCACCCGAGGTCAGGATCGAACCGGGGTCTCTGGCCCTGTGAGGAAGCAGCTCTCCCAGTTGAGCCATTTAATTTGTGCAAATTGTTTTGTCAACGAGGAATCTTCAACAGATCAATGTTGTTACTATTTCCAGAAAGCCATGCTGGCCTCGATTTTTCTCAAGCCAATAAATTCTTGATTAGAACGGGTGTCAAGGGTAATGGGAGGAAGGCAGGAGAATGGGATTAGGAGGCAGAGATCAGCCATGATTGAATGGTGATGTCGACTCGATGGGCCGAATGGCCTAATTCTAACAAGTAATGAAAGGTCTTCTTAAATGGACCTAGCTGATCCTGGAGAAAAAGGACACAAAGCGTTGGAGTAACTCAGCAAGTCAAGTCACATCTCTGGAGAACATGTAGTGTAAGAAAATAACTGCAGATGCTGGTACAAATCGAAGATATTTACTTTACAAAATGCTGGAGTAACTCAGCAGGTCAGGCAGCATCTCAGGAGAGAAGAAATGGGTGACGTTTCGGGTCGAGACCCTTCCTCAGACTCTCTGGAGAACATGGAGAACAGAGAACATCTCTGGAGAACATGGATAGGTAACGTTTCGGGTCGGGACTCTGGAAAATATTACTTTACATCTTATCATATCATATCATATCATATCATATATATACAGCCGGAAACAGGCCTTTTCGGCCCACCAAGTCCGTGCCGCCCAGCGATCCCCGTACATTAACACTATCCTACACCCACTAGGGACAATTTTTACATTTACCCAGCCAATTAACCTACATACCTGTACGTCTTTGATTATCTTCCAATAATCATTTGCAAAGGTTCTATGAATAATCTGAATCTGCAATTAAAGATCTGCAGAAACCTTTGAGAAAAGACAGTTATCCAATTTCAACACAGTTGTTTGCCTTATAAATTTAGAAACATAACATCTATAACATGCTCACCAATTGCTTGTCATCACAAGTTTTGGTTTCTCTGGTCTAAGACTATCCCCAAAATACTAATAATACTAATGTATGCCTCACGCTGCCTCGCCATGTCCAACAGCATAATCAAGGACAAGTCACACCCTGACCACTCCCTCTTCTCCCCTCTCCCACCAGGCAAAAAGTGTTGAAGTGTGAAAACGCACACCTCCAGATTCAGGGACTGTTTCTTCCCAGCTGTTATCAGGCAACTGAACCATCCTACCAACAACTAAAGAGCAGTCCTGAACTACCACTACCTTATTGGTAACCCTTGGACTATCTTTGATTGGACTGTACAGGTCTATATCTTGCACTAAACGTTATTGACGTTATTCCCTTATCATGTGTCTGTACACTGTGAATGGATCGATTGTAATCATGTATAGTCTTTCAGCTGACTGGTTAGCACCCACCAAAAGCTTTTCACTGTGCTTTGGTACACGTGACAATAAACGAAACCCAAATAACTAAAGTCAATAGATGCAGTTAAGGATTATCTCATGTGTACATCGCATGGTTTTGAAGCAATTCTCACAAAATTGTAAGTGAAAACCACGTCTCTCTGCCCACTTGAGCGAATAAATGTTGCCATTTCTGATCAGAGGGCTCGTTGAACAGCAGCACAGTACGGCAACTGATTCAATAGACATTAGATAATAGGTGCAGGAGTCAGCACTGCCATTCAATGTGATCATGGCTAATCATTCTCAATCAGTACACCGTTCCTGCCTTCTCCTCATACCCCCCGACTCCGCTATCCTTAAGAGCTCTATCTAGCTCTCTCTTGAATGATTCGTTCTCTGGATCACTGGTGGCACAGTGGCACTGCTGGCAGAGCTGTGGCCTCACAGCGACAGAAGCCCCGGTTCCATCCTGACCGCGGGCTCTGTCTGGGTGGAGTTTGCACGCTCACCCTGTGACCGCGTGGGTTTCCCCCGGATTCTCCGGTTTCCTCCCACCTCCCAAAGACGTGCGGGTCTGTAGGTTAATCGGCTTCTGTTAATTGCTCCTAGTGCAATTTTTAAAATCTCTTCCCCCGATGGAGATGCGACTTTTTCCGTGTCGTATCTCCGTCCGCACTGCGGCCTAACATCGTGGAGCTGGCGGTCCCTTTGTTAGCGACCGACTTCGGGAGCTCCAGCGGCAGGAGCTTCGACCGCCCCGATCGCGGGAGCTTCGATCGCCCTGTTGCGGGGACTTCAATCGCCGACAGCGGGAGCTTCGATCGCCCCCGACTGCAGTTGTTTCGATCGCCCCGACCCCGGGAGAAAGGGAGGAAGAAGGTAAAAGTTATTCGCCTTCCATCACAGGGAGGAATGCGAGGCCACTGAAAGCAAGGTGGACGCTGCCTGCGTTGGTGGGGACTCGGAGGGATTGCTGTGCGTGCGGTGGTCTCGGTGTTTGCGGGGACGGCGTGCCACGGGAGCGTGCTGGGGTCTGGTCCGAGTGCGAACGGCTTTCTGACTATTCGGGAGGACAGGGACAGCAGAGAGAGTGACACCGGTCGGTACAACTCTGGTCACATCACGGTGAAGGAGCGTGTGTGTGTGTGGCCCGGACATTGGACTAATCGCTATGGGTCTCTGCTTTTGCTGTGTGTCCTGGGGATTCTCACACGCTGTTTATGTTTAATTTTAATGTAACTTTGTATCTTGTTGCTTTTTTAGGTATGAATGTATGGTAAAATCAAATTCCATTGTACCTCAGGGTACATGTGACAATAAAGGACTATTGAACTATTGCGAATGGATGATCGATGGCTGGTGCGGACTTGTTGGGCCGAATGGTTTGTTTCCATACTGTATCTCTAAACTCTAAACCTCCAATTTTCCAGTAAGATTTGAAGATTACTACCAGAACATCTACATTTTGCATCTGTACTTTATTCATCTTTGAAGGCATTCCATCTGGACCGAGTGACTTTTCCATTTTAAGCGCTATCAACTTTCAAAAAACTATAAGTGTTTCATCTCATCCAGTTTTGCTTTTTTTTTGGGTGGCTTTTTCCTGGAACTTACCACTTGGAACTGTAGTTAATAATGATTATAAATCTGCTCTTTCTACAAAAGCATTGTAGATTATCGCACCCTCACAGATTAAATTAAATAAAATAAAAGTGTGCAAGGTGTAAACTTCCTCTCATTTGCGCTGCCTAATTGCCCAAATGCAAATACATCTACATTGTTTAATGCTTTTGCCTATTGGATGCACTCTCCCCTTCACCCTGAAAGAAAATAACTGTAGATGCTGGTTTAAATCGAAGGTAGACACAAAATGCTGGAGTAACTCAGCGGGTCAAGCAACATCTCAGGAGAGAAGGAATGGGAGACCCGAAACGTCACCCATTCTTTCTCTCCTGAGATGCTGCCTGATCCGCTGAGTTACTCCAGCATTTTGTGTCTACTCTCCTTCACCCTGTCTGCATTTAATTATAATTCATGGATGTTCTCCAAGTAAGCTATCCAATAATGGTATCCATATGCAGCAGGAAAACAAGTCGCACTGCATAGACATTGGAAATAAGAATGATTCCACACTGTTAGTCTTTTCAGCAACAGCTATCTGCAATGTACACATTGCTTTGGCAAAACAGTTGTGTTTGATTTTGAAGGAAGTGGTGCCAGAGTCTTTTAAATTAAATCGTGACAATATTGGCGGTTTTGGCAAGCAAGACTCAGTAATTCTTTTTCTCCAATACAAATAGTCTAAGTGCAGAGTTACTAATTTTGTACTTGACTTGGAAAGTAAAAGATTAAAAAGAATGTGTTGTTTCGATTTAATGCGGTTGTTTAGTACTTTTAAAAAATTTCACTTTGCAAGATATGGTGTCACTTGTGAGGTCAGCATTTATTGCCTTTTCCTAAATACCCTTGAGAACGTGATGATGAGCTACCTCCTTGAATCTGTGCTGTCATTATAGAATCTGTGCTCTACATTGATGGTGCCGAACTAGAGATGGTCTAAAGCTTCAAGTTTCTAGGAATAAATATAGCTAGCAATTTGTCCCACACCAGCCGCATTGAAGATATGGCTAAGAAGGAACACCAACACCTCTACTTCCTTAGAAGGTTAGCAAGTTCTACATGTCATCGACAATCCTCACCGACTTCTAAAGATGTGCCGTAGGAAGCATCTTATCGGGATGCATCACAGCCTGGTTTGGGAACAGCTCTATACAAGATCGCAAGAAATATGAGCGTAGTCCAGACCATCATGAAAAACAATATCCCTTCCATTGAAGGTAGACACAAAATGCTGGAGTAACTCAGCGGGTCAGGCAGCATCTCGGGAGAGAAGGAATGGGTGACGTTTCGGGTCGAGACCCGAAATTAATAATGAATAATTATTCAACTATCAGCTACAAATAATGTCATTTCATAGGTCAAGTCCATATTTCTTGTCTGTCAAAATCAGCAACTGTCAGGCAATTTATATAACACCACTAAACAAAATATCTAGTTATATCTAAAACAGTATTTGTCAGTGGTGTGATATTGGTAGTGTTAGCATTTTTAATACAATCTATTAAAATACAATGTCTCTCCAATTAACATTCAAATTGGACTGATAGCAAAAGGGCAAAACAGGATTGAGTTTGGATGACACTTAAAATATATAGCCAGAATTTTTTTAATAAACTAATGATTGTTGGAGTCAAAACTCATTACCTGGTCAGAAAATAAATGGGTAGATTCAAGCACTTTTCGCTTAAAGAACAATTAACAAGCATCGATTTAATTAATTTTGTTTCATTCCCTGCAACTCAGCTTTCTGAATTATCAATGCCATTTTACTTTTGTCTTACGCTAATTTGAATTAGTTTAAATTCGCTTGGATGCAGTGTTACTTGCTGATCGTGAGAATAAAAATAATTTCTATTTAAATTTATTTTCATTCGTAACAAGTGCAGAGTTTGGTGAGAAGCCATTGGCATCTGTTGTTCATTTAACAGAAGGTTATATTTGGAACATGCTTAGAATGTTGCTGAGATTCTTCAGAACATATTAACAATGGATCCAAACCTTTGTTGCACATGCACTCCTATTTTAGAATTGCAAGAAGCTGAAATCACTCCTGTTCATAAGTAATACTTTAGTTGTCTAATTGAATCAACTGAATCATCCTACCACAACCAGAGAGCAGTCCTGAACTGTGATCTGCCTCATTGGTGATCCTCGGACTATCCTTGATCGGACTTTGCTGGCTTTACCTTGCACTATACACTGTAAATGGATAGATTGTAATTGTGTATTGTCTTTCTGCTGACTCGATAGCACGCAACAATTGCTTTTCACTGTACCTCTCAGTACACGTGACAATAAACTAAACTGAGCTAATACTAAAGTTTTTTTTAATTCTCACGACGTGTCTAACCGTTTCTTAAATGTTGCGATAGTACCTGCCTCAACTACCTCCTCCGGCAGCTCGTTCCAATCCCCACCACCCTTTGCGTAAAACAGTTGCCCCTCAGCTCTTCTGTTAAACCTTTTCCTCCTCACCTCAAACCTACGACCTCTGGTTTTTGATTCCCATAGTCTGGCTAAAATGCTCTGGGCATTTACCCCATTTATTCCTCTCACGACTTCAATACACCTCTATAAGATCACCCCTCATCCTCCTGCACTCCAAGGAATAATGTCCGAGCCTGCTCAACCATTCCCTATAGTTCAGGCCCTTGTCCTGGCAACATCCTTGCATTTGCAAATGCAAGCATGGGATTGCCAAACCTGCAGTTAACTGCGTGCTACTTTCCTAGAACGTCCATGTTGATAAAACGAAAAGCTCAACCTTGCAATTATTCCGGCGTGTTAATACCACGCTGCAGTGAATATCAGTGTGACAATCTACTTCAGAATCTATCACTGAAATGTGGTGGCTGGCTGCTTCCTCGGTGATAAAATCAGTTTAAAGATGTACCACTTCTGCTTCACTAACACCACTACCCAGGTCAAATGCAGGTCACGCACTGAATTCTGCACAATCATTTTCTCCAGTAAACCTTTTTCATTTCTGCAAATCGTTAAAACAAAAGCAATGAACTGGAGAAAACAAAATTGAACTTGGATCAGAGTAGATGATACACTGCAACAAATAATATATTAGTTCTCCCCTGTGTCCCACCTGGACCCGCACCCATTTCTCCCCACCCTTTCCTCTAGCTTCACAATTCGCAATTCTTCGATCCTTTTGCCTCACAACTTCCGTCTTTTCATCTCTTGTCTTTGTCCACCATCTGCCCGTGAAAAACCTCCCTCACCTGCATCAACCTACTACCTGCCAGGCATGTCCTGCCCCTCCAGCCTTCTCCCTCCCCCCCCCCCCCCCACACAATCAGTCTGAAGAAGGATCCTGACCCGAAATGTCACCTATCCATGTTCTCCAGAGTTGCTGCCTGACCCGCTGAGCTACCAGTTGAGTATGTAAAGGGAGACAAGGAAATTAACATGAGACAGAAGGAACTGTAGATGCTGGTTTACAAAAGAAAGTTACAAAGTGCTGGAGTAACATTGGGGGGGGGGGGGGGGGGGGGGGTCAGGCAGCATCTCTGGAGAACATGGGTAGGTGATGTTTCGGTTTGGGACTCTTCCTCAGTCTGAAAAAGGGTCCCAAACCGAAATGTCCCCTATCCATGTTCTCCAGAAATTCACCCTGACCTGCTGACTTACTCCAGCACTTTGTGCCTTTTTAATATGTTCAGAGCCTTTGACTTCCTTGTTGATCTTAACCAATGTTTTTCAAAAAGGACACTTCACTGAATTTTTGTGAACCACAACTTTTTCTCTTTCACGAGCACGTGGAATAATATCCATCACACATGTTTACTCAGGAATGCATTCCGATTAGGACAGTGCACAATGGCACAGCGGTAGAGCTGCTGCCCCACAGCGCCAAAGACCCTGACTACAGGTGCTGTCTGTGCGGAGTTTGAACGATCTCCCCGTGACCGCGTGGGTTTTCTCCGGGTGCTTCGGTTTCCTCCTTCATCCCAAAGATGTGTGGGTTTGCTGGTTAATTGGCTTCTGCCCCCAATGTGTAAGATGGAAATGTGGGATAACGTGGAACAAGTGTACGGGTGATCGATGGTGGTTGTGGACTCACTGGGCCAATGGGCCTGTTTACACAGTGTACGGGTGATCGATGGTGGTTGTGGACTCACTGGGCCAATGGGCCTGTTTACACACCGTATCTCTAGGCTGTACATGTGGTTTATATCTCCACTGACAGAATTAAAGTGCTGCCTTACCTGATCCTCCTCACCACCACCCTCCTCATCGTATTTCAGGATATTGTCCCTCACGTCATCCTCTGGGTCGATTAGAAGTTGTTTTGTTTGCCGTTCTTTATCCCTGCGTTTCATCCATATCACGAACAGCAAGACGAGAACTGGTGAAAACAAGCATGCCGCGATAATGTTAGCATGCCAGAATGAATGCATGATTGAATGCACGAATGAATGAATGCATGATTGAATGCATGATTGAATGCATGAATGAATGAATGCATGATTGATTGAATGCATGATTGAATGCATGATTGAATGCATGAATGAATGAATGCATGATTGATTGAATGCATGAATGAATGCATGAATGAATGTATGAATGCATGTATGAATGCATGATTGAATGCATGAATGAATGCATGATTGATTGAATGCACGAACGAATGCAAGAAGGAATGAATGCATGATTGAATGCACAATTCAATGCATGAATGAATGCAAGAATGAATGTATGAATGCATGATTGAATGCTTTATTGTCACATGTGACAGGTCACAGTGATATTCTTTGTTTTGCATATCCAAGGTATGCAAAGAGTCGCCACATAGGCGGTGACAAAGTATCCCGTGCCGGGTCATCCGATGTTATTCCCCCCTCCCCACCACGGCGGTCCCCCCACGCCAGGTCCTCCATCGTCTTCCCCCTCCCCTCCCCCCCCTCATGGCGGTTCCAGATTGTAGCGCAGCATGAGGCGTCGGGAGGAGGGGACCCAGAGGCGACAATGGAGAGGTTCGGTGCGGCGATCGACGAGGGCGCCGACCGACGGACGAGGACGGACCACGTGGATTGAGGACGCCGCTGCCGGGGGTGGGGGTGGGGGTGGGGGGGGGGGGGGAGGAACAAAGGAGGAGCTGACGCGGGATGCTTTGTAACTTTGCCGCCGCCCTTTATGCAGTGACTATTTGTATATCTTGGGGTGTGCAGGCAAGGAATTTCACTGTGACTTGTCATGTGACAATAAAGTATTCATTCATCCATTCATCATTCAGTCAGTCAGTCAGAATGTGAATTTCATCGCGGTTTAATTCTACCTCCATTACTTACTTAACAAAATGATGATGCACAGGAGGATTGCAATGATGGCCCCTGTGCCTAAACCAGCTGCTGCTATGGCACCTATGGCTGTACAATCTCCGTGTTCATCACAGGGGCAGACTTTCACTTTAATCACAGTGGTGCTGGATAATGGAGGGTTGCCAGAATCGGTGATGATGATTGGAATATCATACACGCCAGCGATCAGGAATCCAATTCTCAAACTGAGCTGAGCAGAATCCCCTGGTGAATACAAGGAGGGAAAATTAATAGGAATTTTATACATCATAAACAGGCCAATGAGCTCTTCTGTAATCAAAAAAGCAGAAATAATCTCACAGCGATATTGTTATAGGCATGAAAGACCTAAATTAACACAAAATATGTGCGCAGAAAAACTATTCTTCGTTGATGAAAAAACCCAACTGACACACCTGATTATCCACCAAGTTCTTGACATTATCCAGAGAATAAATCTAGTTTAAGGTCATAAGGAAGAGCAGAATTAGGCCATTCGGCCCATCAAATCTACTCAGCCATTCAATCATGGCTGATCTATCTCTCCCTCCTATCCCCATTCTCCCACCTTCTCCCCATAACCTCTGACACCAGTACTAATCAAGAATCTATCTATCTCTGCCTTAAAGATATCCACTGACCTGGCCTCCACAGCCCTCTGTGGCAAAGAATTCGACAGATTCACCACCCTCTGACTAAATAAATGTCTCCTCATCTCCTTCCTAAAAGAATGTCCTTTAATTCTGAGGCTATGACCTCTGGTCCTAGACTCTCCCACTAGTGGAAACATCCTCTCCACATCCACTTTATCCAAGCCTTTCACTATCCTGTATGTTTCAATGAGGTCCCCCCTCATTCTTCTAAACTCCAGCGAGTGTAGGCCCAGTGCCGACGCTCATCATAGTTTAGTTTTCATTTAGAGATACAATGCGGAAACAGACCCTTCGGCCCACCAAGTCCATGCCAACCAGCTATCCCCATTACACTGGCACTATCTTACACATACTAGGGACAATTTTCAATTTTACCAAAGCCAATTAGCCTGCAAACCTGTACGTCTTTGGTGTGTGGCAGGAAACCGGAGCACCCGGAGAAAACCCACGCAGGTCACGGGGAGAACGTACAAACTCCGTTCAGGCAGCACTTGTAATCAGCATCGAGCCCGGGTCTCTTGTGCTGTAAGGCAACACTTCTACCACTGCGCCACCGTGCTGCCCTTGAATTATTTTAAATATTATACTTAGTTTAGTACTAAAACTCTCAAAGTCAGTACTAGAATTTGGGTGTGTCCTTTAATTAAAGTGCTATGATAATGAATTAATAGTAATACTATGCACACTTGCCTGCATTTTCAATCTCTCATGAAAAATAAGGTTTTGACAATAGACAATAGGTGCAGGAGGAGGCCATTCGGCCCTTCGAGCCAGCACCGCCATTCAATGTGATCATGGCTGATCATTCTCAATCAGTACCCCGTTCCTGCCTTCTCCCCATACCCCCTGACTCCGCTATCCTTAAGAGCTCTATCTAGCTCTCTGTTGAATGCATTCAGAGAATTGGCCTCCACTGCCTTCTGAGGCAGAGAATTCCACAGATTCACAACTTTCCGACTGAAAGTTTTGACTTGGATAAAATTCCTTCTGATTCACATAATCCCATTACTAAACTAATTTATGCAATCAAACACGTACAATACACTATAATGTTGTGATTAAGTTGTCGGATGCTCTGTTTTGGGAAAGTTAATTGCGTTGAAGAAGGGTCTGAAGAATGGGTTCTGACCCGAAACGTCACCTATTCTTTTTCTCCAGAGATGTTTCCTAGCCGATGGAGTTACTCCAGCATTTTGTGTCCATCTTAAATCTGTTGATAGTTGTATTGTACACACTTGTAACAATCTCATGACTGAATTTGCCACAAATTAAAAACCAATCAATAAAGATGATATGAACAAATGTGTTTGGCATATGGTTTAACAGCCGTAAAATCACTTGCTATTTTCTAAATATTTTCTCTACAGGTATATTTACTATTTAGTTCGGTTTAGCTGGTTGGGACAAACTCGTTGGTCTGAAGGGCCTGGTCCCATGGGATGGGACCAGGCCCTTCAGACCAACGAGTTTACGCCAATCAGCGATCCCCGTACACTAACACTAACCTACACACTAGGGATAGTGTACAATCTTTACCGAAGCCAATTAGCGTACAAACCTGTACGTCTTTGGAGTGTGGGAGGAAACGGGAGAACCCGGAGAAAACACAAGCGGTCACAGCGAGAACGTACATACTCTGTATAGAAGGCACCCGTAGTCAGGATGAAAACCAATTCTCTGGTGCTGTAAGGCAGCAACTCTACCGCTGCGCCACCGTACTATATTATTTTTATAGGATTACTAACAAATAGGCAATTGCCATTTTATTCCAGGTAATGTTAAAAGCACACCAGAAACCCAATTGCTGCTACTTTGTCATGCATCGGCAAAACTTCCAAGTCAAACTGATGACTATAAACTACAAACTAAAGTGCTCCAATCTTCAACCATCATGGATACCATATTCCAATGTTGCTTTCACATATGCTTTGTTGGTTTTATTATACCTTTCTTTGGTGGTATATATATTTTATGCTGAGAAACTCATCCCTGGAAACTGTACTCGAGAATGCTTAACAGTCCAGTATATTTGAGTCTCTCTACGTGATGTTCTACCCAGTGAAGTAAAATCAATAATGCATGCAGATGTAATTTATATATACACAAACGACATTAATTATTGAATGTGCTTACACTATTAAAGAAATGACATATCCTGGTTTTAAATTGGAAAGAAATATATCATGGTTTGAAAATAATGGTGAGACCACAACTTGTTCACCCAACATGTATTGCTTTCCGTTTACATGTTGGTAAGTAACATTAATTTGGTGAACCAGTTTTAATGGGGTGTTCTTTCTCTAGAACTTGCATTTTGTACCGACAGCTGAATGGGCGAGAGACCAATTAAAAGGTAGGGAAATGGAGGCCGAGTCAACAGGAAAGACGTGTAAAATCTTCCCGGGGTAGGAGACACTGCTGATGGGCAATTGTAGGACCTGTCCCATCAATATATTACTGCTCTATTTTTTGCTGTACTGCGGACTCACCTGTCCATTCAGTGTAAATTTTAACACCAATCCACAACCCAAGCCGACATCTCCAGTTGTGCCATTTTGATTTGACTGGATCCACTTTTAAAGTCCAGAGAGATACAGCACAGAAACAGGCCTTTCGGCCCATCAAGTCTGCTCTGACCATCGATCACCCATTCACACTAGGTCTACGTTGTTCCAAGTTTCACATCCACTCTCTGCACACTAGGGGCAGGTTTCACATCCACTCCCTGCAAATTAGGGGGCAATTTTTACAAGAGGCCAATTAACCTCTAAACCCGCATGTCTTTGGGGAGTGGGAGGAAACCGGAGCACCCGGAGGAAACCCACATGGTCACAGGGAGAACGTGCAAACTCAACACAGCGAGAGGCCTAGGTCGGGATCGAACCGGGGTGTCTGGCACTGTGAGGCAGCAGTTCTACCAGCGGCGTCACTTCAACTGGATTGCTACATTGGCGTTCATTAACGAGTGCAATATTGCTTCAGATAACTAAATTGATGCATACATTAGGAGCAAAGATTCTAACTGCATTTGTATGAAATAAATACCTTTTTGGATGTTTCTCTCAAATTCAGAAGGCATAATAAACACCAAATAAATAAAAGTATAAAAGTTCACGGGGAGAATGTTGCATGCTCAGCATCTCTGTTTTTACAATCCATGTGATGGATGATAATAAGCCCAAATGATAAACCCTTTGGGGAAATTGAAAGAGATGTAGTTTGCTGCAGCATTTTATTTGCAGCCCTGACCTGAGTTCACATTCATAAACTGGATGAAAGTCTATTCTCTCCCAACAGCTGCCAAGTTATTGAGATGAATAGTGGCACGCTGGATCTCAGTAAATAGAATTCGCAATGGAAAGTCCTGTTTAAATCCGTTACATTCAAAAACCTGATTCAAGATGCCGCAGAGAGGTCAGCTGGAGACACACCTTGGGAAATGAAGAAATTAGGCTTGTTCAACAGAGATGCTCAAAGATTGAGGATTAGGCACACCTTCAAAGTAATGTGCGTGGATGTCCACACTGCTGTTAGCCTGTCAATACTGCCAGCAAAGTAGGAGACAGAAAAAAACCCCAATTCCCAACACTGCCCTGGCAGCACATCTACACACACTATCTAATCTCACAAAAGAAAACACAGAAACAATTGGTGTATAGAAAGATGTAAATTTAAATGTGACCACTGAAAGGTAGCTGCATCTCTGTTCGAATCAGTAAGAGTCACACAAGTCAAATAAAGGTTCCAGACCTCAATGATACTTCAATTTTATTGGTTGTAACCAGCAACAAAATGTCGTTACTCTACCCAATTTCAAAGTATTGCATGCTAATTCAGGCAGAAATTGGGTCTATTTGTCCCCGACAACATTGCTGGATCTCACGGGACTATTTCCTTTCTCTGAACAAGAACTCAAGAACCCCATTTGTAACGTTTATCATTCACTGTGATCTCCGTTCACATTGTTCTGGCTGAATTACTTGTTTCTCAATTCTATTACCCGTCTCCAAAAAGCACATTTTCCTGCTTCTATTGAATTTTATTCCAATTCATTTCTCTGCATTGTGTTCCTGATGCAAAACTGTCCTTGTGTGCCAATTTGCACAACTGTACAGGACAAGAACGGGCCCCTCAGCCCGCAATGTTTGCGCCAAACTTGATGCCAGATTAAACCGATCTCATCTGCCTGTACACGATCCATATCCCTCTATTGCCTGCACTTCCATGTGCCTTTCCAAATGCCTCTAAAACGCCTCCATTGTATCTGCCTCCATCACCACCCATCAATGTGATCCAGGCCCCCATCACTCTGTGTAAATAACTTGCTCCACACATCTCCATTAAACTTCCCCCCTCTCACTTTACAGCTTTGGCCTCTAGTGTTGGACTTTCCACCCTGGGAAAAAGGTTCTGCCAGTCTACCCTATCTGTGCCTCTCATCATTGTATATATTTCTATCTAGTCTTCCCTCAACCTCCGACATTCTAGAGAAAAAAATCGGAAAACATTCAGACAGAAATTGGGTCTTTTTGGCCCTGACATTTCTGAACAAGAAATCAAGAACACATTTAGTTCCTTTTAGCATTCACTATGATCTCTGGTTCCATTGTTCTGGCTGAGTTACCTGTTTCTCAGTTCCATTACCCTTCTCACAAACCACCCCTCCCCAGGGACTTTCCCCTGCAACCGCAGGAGATGCAACACCTGTCCCTTTACCTCCCCCCTTGACTCCATCCAAGGACCCAAACAGTCTTTCTAGGTGAGGCAGAGGTTCACCTGTTCCTCCTCCAACCTCATCTATTGTATCCGCTGTTCCAGATGTCAACTTCTCTACATCGGCACGACCAAGCGCAGGCTCGGCGATCGTTTTGCTCAACACCTCCGCTCAGTCCGTCTCAACCAACCTGATCTCCCGGTGGCTCAGCTCTTCAACTCCCCCTCCCACTCCCAATCTGACCTTTCTGTCATGGGCCTCCTCCATTGTCAGAGTGAGGCCCAGTTCAAATTGGAGGAACAGCACCTCATATTTCACTTGGGCAGTTTACACCCCAGCGGTATGAACATTGACTTCTCTAACTTCAGGTAGTCCCTGCTTCCCCTCTCTATCCCCTCCCCCTTCCCGGTTCTCCCACTGGTCTTCCTGTCTCCGACTACATCCTATCTTTGTCCCGCCCCCTCCCCTGACATCAGTCTGAAGAAGGGTCTTGACTCAAAACGTCACCCATTCCTTCTCTTCAAAGATGCTGCCTGACTTGCTGAGTTACTCCAGCATTTGTGTCACCATTCTCTAAAAAGCTAGTTACTTAGTTTTCCCATTTCCATTGAATTTTACTTCAATTTATTTCTCGGAATTGTGTTCCTGACACAAAATTGTCGGTGCAACCAAGCCATGTACATCAACAGCCTCCACCTACCTCTGCACTTCCATCATCCTCTTTTACCCTTCAGTAAACTATTTCAGTCATTTCAGTCATAGAGTCATACAGTGTGGAAATAGGCCCTTTGGCCCAGCTTGCCCACACCAACCAACATGCCCCATCTACACTAGTCCCACCTATGTTTGGCCCATATCCCTCTAAACCTACCAAATCCATGTACCTGTCCAAATGTTTTTTAAACGTAGTGATAATGCCTGCCTCAATTACCTCCTCCGGCAGCTCGTTCCATATACCTACAAGCCTTTGTGTAAAAAAGTTGTCCCTCAGGTTCTAATACATCTTCCCCCCCCTCACCTTAAACCTATGTCCTCTGGTTCTTGATTCCCCTACTCTGGGTAAAATACACAGTGCATTTAACCTATCTATTCCCCTCATGATCTTATACACCTCTATAAAATCACCCCTCAACCTCCTGCGCTCCAAGGAATAAAGTCCCAGCCTGCTCAACCTCTCCCTAATACTACAGGCCCTTGAGCCCAGCAAAATCCTGGTAAATCTTCTCTGCACCCTTTCCAGCTTAACAACATCTTTCCTATGTAATAGAGTGAGCAAATCTGAACACAATATTCGGAGAATCCAATCTTCCAGCAGGCTGCAAGACACTGATTTTAATCTCTGAAACATCAGAATCAGAAGAATCAGAATAACCTTTATTGTCATCCAAAAAAACAAGTCTTTTGGACGAAATTCCGTTACCCACAGTCCAACAATAAGAACGATAAAAATAAGCAATAACACACATACAATCACAAACCAACACAAAACAAAAAAAAGAAACATCCATCACAGTGAGTCTTCTCCAGTCACCTCCTCACTGTGATGGAAGGCCAGAATGTCATTTCTATTCCCCTGCCGTCTGTGCGTCTTTACATTTCCAAACATTTTGAGGAATGCACATCACTTCTCTTTAGTTGTGCTGCGTGAATGGAATTATTTACTTGGGAGCCCTGGTTTCTCGAGAAAAAAAGGAAACTTAATTCACAAGGGCTCAGCTTTATTGGAAATTATAATGAATTTGGTACCTGATAAAAACAAAAGCTGTAACCCAAAACTGCTTATTAAGCCTCAAACAACAACATAAAACGAAGAGACAGTGATCATCGTTGCCTTGGGAAAGATTGGTACGTCATGGGTGCCTTAAAGTCAAGGGCAGTGAGCTCCAAATGCTCGTCACTCTGGTGAAAAATAATTCCCTTCAATTCCCCACTAGTCCAACGAATAGGTTTAAATCTATATCTCATACTTATTGAGTATTCTGCAAAGAGCAGAATGTTCTTCCTGCTTACACTGTCCAGGTCTCTCGTGGTTTTATTAACCTTGACGAAATCTCCATGCAGTTCATGTTCTTCTGAAGAAAACTATTCCAGACAGCTCTTCGGAGATGTGGATACTTTAAGATCCCACGATTAGAAAATCATAGATAGACAAAAAAAAAAAGCTGGAGTAACTCAACGGGTCAGACAGCATCTCTGGAGAAAATAGGTGATGTTTTGGGTCCCTTCTTCCCGAAACGTCACCTGTTCCTTTTCTCCAGAAATGCTGCCTGTCCCGCTGAGTTACTCCAGCTTTTTGTGTCTATCTTTGGTTTCAAAGGTCAAAGGTTTTAAAGGTCTGTTTATTGTCACGTGTACCAATTAAGGTACAGTGAGACTTGTTTAAACCAGCATCTGCAGTTCCTTCCTACACAAATGTCCTTTAAATGTGGTGATCCTACCTGCCTCAACTACTTGCTCTGGCAGCTTGTTCCATATGCCCACCACCCTCTGTGCCCATCAGGTTCCTATTTAATCCTTCCCCTCTCACCTTAAACATATCATATCATATCATATATATATATACAGCCGGAAACAGGCCTTTTCGGCCCTCCAAGTCCGTGCCGCCCAGTGATCCCCGTACATTAACACTATCCTACACCCACTAGGGACAATTTTTACATTTACCCAGCCAATTAACCTACATACCTGTACGTCTTTGGAGTGTGGGAGGAAACCGAAGATCTCGGAGAAAACCCACGCAGGTCACGGGGAGAACGTACAAACTCCTTACAGTGCAGCACCCGTAGTCAGGATCGAACCTGAGTCTCCGGCGCTGCATTCGCTGTAAAGCAGCAACTCTACCGCTGCGCTAGGACATAGGTCCTCTAGTTCTTGATTCTAGAGATCACAAAAAATGGAGACTCAAAGGACTGTAGATGCTGGAATCCTGATCAAATCACAAAGTGCTGGAGTAACTCAACAGGTCAGGCAGCATTTCTTGAGGGAATGGAGAGGTGATATTTCGGGTCAAGACCCTTCTTCCATTAACGTAGAATTGACAGTATTTGTTCTGATTCCAATGACTATAGATGACTATTTTAGTCTTGCAAGAATGATCTCAGTCATACAACACGGAAACACATCCTTCAACTCATACCACTTTTCTATGCCTTTTTTAAAAACATTTTAGTTTTTTTGTAACAGGGTCTGTAATGTCCGCCGTAAGACCCTGTTGTGGCTAGCACAATGAATATAAGCCCGACATCTTGTAAGAAGGTTTTATTACTGATCCTTCACCAGGAAACTTCTAGAAGGTCACCTGACCTCAGTCACGAGGCACAAGCCCATTGGCCCGCTTCTGCTCTTGGCCTCAAGGGGGCACTGGCATTTATATTACATATACATCACAGGGTCTTTTAATCATTTTAAATGTGCTCTCCTCTTAATATCTCCATACTGCCAGAAACCTATGAGGAAAAAAGCTTTAAAATGGTTAAAATTTTAATCATTTACTGCTGTCAGGCACTACAGGAAGACCCGGCGTGGGGTGGGGGGGGGGGGGGGGGACTGCCGGGAGGGGGGGGGGGAGAACAAGGGTGGACTTGGTGCGGAATACTTTGTAACTTTGTCGCCGCCCTTTATGTGGTGACCATTGCATACCTTGGGTATGCAGGCAGAAGAATTTCACTGTGGTATGTCACACGTGACAATAAAGTACTCAATTCAATTCAACAAAAGACCCTGTTACAAAAAGGGTCCTGAAGAAGGGTCCTGGCCTAAAAACGTGGACTGTCCATTCCCTCCACAGATGCTGCTTGACTTGCTGAGATTCTCCAATACTTTGTGTTTTTGCCCAGGCTACTGAATGTTCGATGGAGTGTATGTAACAAGATGAAATCGAGACCTGTTTCCATTTCTTGGACCTGCTCTCCCTCAAGGCTAGGGCTATGTGGGGAAAATAGACTTCCCAAAAAAGATTCTCTTCCAGCCAATTTGCTGGATCGTGATTTACATCATCATGTCATTTTAAGGGAATAAATAAATATTTTTCTTGCCACTAATTCTACAACTAATGTAATTGCACATTGAACAGTAACATCAGAATTAATTAAGCGTGAGAAACCAGAAGTAATAATTTCTACAAAAATAAAATGAATGTAATCTTCACTGATTAAATGCAAATGGCTTTTGACAGTGGGATGACTGAATTATTACAGAAAATTCCATGTGATAGAATTTGTGAAATATTGTACAGAAATTTTAATTGAAAGGATCCAAAAAATTCATTATCTGAAAGAGGCATGAGAGATTACTGAAGTATTGAAATTTATCTTTGCGGCATTTCCCGGTATTGTTAAAATATTTATTTCCTGCCGAACTAAGCACTCACCGTAAGATTGCATATCATTATCATTCTAAGAAAGTGGAAGTTACTCTATACAGTGGCGCAGCGGTAGAGTTGCTGCCTTACAGCGAATGCAGCGCCGGAGACTCAGGTTCGATCCTGTCTACGGGCGCCGTCTGTACGGAGTTTGTACGTTCTCCCCGTGACCTGCGTGGGTTTTCTCCAAGATCTTCGGTATCCTCCCACACTCCAAAGACGTGCAGGTATGTAGGTTAATTGACTGGGTAAATGTAAAAATTGTCCCTAGTGTGTGTAGGATAGTGTTAATGTGCGGGGATCGCTGGGCGGCGCGGACTCGGTGGGCCGAAGGGCCTATTTCTGCGCTGTATCTCTAAATCTAAAAATCTAAAAATGACTGAAAATGATCCACAGCTCTCCATAGACTCAAAGTCATACAGCACGGAAACTAGGCCCCTTGGCTGAACTCGTCCATCCTCACCAAGCTGCCCCTCTCCAAGCTTGTCCCATTTGTCCACATTGTCCAAGACGTCGGTGAGATCGCATTTAGAATATTGTGTTCAGTTCTAGACACCGTGTTATGGAAAATATATTGTCAAGCTTGAAAGCAGAAAAGATTTACGAGGATGTTGCCAGGACTAGAGGGTGTGAGCTACAGGGAGAGGTTGAGTAGGCTGGGTCTCTATTCCATGAAGCGTAGGAGGATGAGGGGAGATCTTATAGAGGTACACAAAATCATGAGAGGACTAGATCGGGTAGGTGCACAGAGTCTTCCACCCAGAGTAGGGGAATCGAGGACCAGAGGACATAGGTTCAAGGTGAAGGGGAAAAGATTTAATAGGGATTCGAGGGGTAACTTTTTCACGCAGAGGGTGGTGGGTGTATGGAACAAGATGTCAGAGGAGGTAGTTGAGGCTGGGACTATCCCATCGTTTAAGAAACAGTTGGACAGGTACATGGATAGGACAGGTTTGGAGAGTTATGGACCAAGTGCAGGCAAGTGGGACTAGGGTAGCTGGGACATTGTTGGCCGGTGTGGACGAGTTGGGCCGAAGGGCCTGTTTCCACACTGTATCACTCTATGGCTCTATGACTATTTGGTCTACATCCCTCTTAACCTTTTCTATCCATGTACCAGTCTGAGTGTCTTTTAAATGCTGTTATTATACTTGCCTCAACTACCTCCTTTGGCACCTCCTTCAATATACCCACCAGTCTCTGAGTGAAATAGTGGCCCTTCTGATTCCTGTTAAAACTTGCCCCCCCCTCACCTTAAATCTATGTCCTCTAGTTCTTGATTCCCTTACCCTGAGTAAAATACCATGGGCTTTCACCCAATCTTTTCCTCCTCAAGATTTTGGGAGAGTTAGATTTAGCGCTTAGGGCTCAAGGAATCAAGGGATATGGGGGAAAAGCAGGAACGGGGTACTGATTTTAGATGATCAGCCATGATCATATTGAATGGCGGTGCTGGCTCGAAGGGCCGAAAAGCATCGTAATAGATTTTCAACTTAAATTCTCTGGCTACCACAACAGGAGTTTCTGGATTGTTACACCAGCTCGCTCTGGATGTTTTTTGTCCAGTAGCTTAATCCCCATGCTATCATTACACTAACTTTGACTAGCTGTGCATCTGTCACTGACACATGCTGCAAAAACTGTGAAAGAGTGAGACAGTCATACAGCAGAGAAGAAGGGTCCCGACCCGAAACGTCGCCCACCCTTTTTTCTCCTGAGATGCTGCCTGACCCACCGAGTAACTCCAGCACTTTGTGCCTGCATTTTAACTTCTGCTTTGACTGTGAATTTTTAATTCCGAGGAGTTTGCTTTCGTTTGATCTGGCCGGTGTTATTCTGTACCAGAACGTGGGTGGTCACGGTGGCGCAGCGGTATAGTTGCTGCCTTACAGCGAATGCAGCGCCGGAGACTCAGGTTTGATCCTGACTACGGGCGCCGTCTATACGGAGTTTCCACGTTCTCCCCGTGACCTGCGTTGGTTTTCTCCGAGATCTTCGGTTTCCTCCCACACTCCAAAGACGTGCAGGTTTGGAGGTTAATTAGTTTGGTGAATGTGAAAATTGTCCCTAGTGTGTGTAGGATAGTGTTAATGTGCGGGGATCGCTGGTCGGCGCGGACCCGGTGGGCCGAAAGGCCTGTTTCCGCTCTGTATCTGTAAACTAAACTTACCAACACCATCTGGGTTTGCAACTTACCGTTTAAGCGTGTGATGGTCCAGTTCTGCCGTACACCGAGAGGCCGGTACGCCAGTTCAAACACAAACGGGTCGGTATTTGGATCTCTGTCGGCGTCCCCTGCCGTGATGTTTATTGCATTCGGGTTCGGCTTTTCGCAAATCTGCGTCTCCTTGGGAATCAGTTCGGGCGCGTTGTCGTTAACGTCGATGAGATAAATCTGAATGGTGCCAGTTCCACTTGCCAGAGGATTGCCTGAATGAAGATAACCACCTGTTACGTTAGGGTGAAGCATTTATTGGGCCAAATACAAATGGGCAACCTAGCAACATCATCCACAAAGCACCATGTTTCCCATCGCCAATCGGGCTTTCACTGGGCACATCAAACGTACAGGCCAGTGTATTTTATCATGTTCAGATTCCACTCTTTAGACTTTAAGACTTCCGAGATACAGGGCGGAAACAGGCCCTTCGGCCCACCAAGTCCGCGCAGACTAGCGATCACCCCGTACACTAGTCCCTGTGAGTAGCAAATATATAACTGCGCTGTTTTTTTGCTGCACTGCGGACTGAATGCCCTGTTTAATTTAACGGTGAATGGCGGTGCTGGCTCGAAGGGCTGAATGGCCTACTCCTGCACCTATTGTCTATTGTTTAGAGATACAGCCCACCGTGTACATGCCGACCAGCAATCAACGTACACTATCCTGTGCATTTGTGACTATTTACACCAAAGCCAATGAACCTACAAACAGGCATGTCTTTGGAGTGAGGGGAGAAACTGGAGTGCCCGGGGGAAACCCAGGCAGTGACAGGGGACACGTATAAACTCCGTACTTCCCTGACGACTCTTGAGGTGAGAGCCAGGCTGGCTGCCCAGGTTTTCCGGGCAAGGCTTCTTTCCTTCCTCCATTCATCCATCCAGAAAGTTTCACCATATTTTGTTTCAATAGAGATGCGGACTCACAGATCTCTGCTACAAGGGATCCTGGGTTAGAATTCATTGGACTTGGGTGTCCAAGCATGGATGGATGGCAAGTGACTGCCAATTCTTCAAGAACCATACGGGCACAGTGGCGCCGCGGGTGGGGTTGCTGCCTTACAACGCCAGAGACCCGGGTTCGATCCCGACTACGGGTGCTGCCTGTACGGAGTTTGCACATTATCCCTGTGACCGCGTGGGTTTTCTCCGGGTGCTCCGGTTTCAATAGACAATAGACAATAGACAATAGGTGCAGGAGTAGGCCATTCAGCCCTTCGAGCCAGCACCGCCATTCAATGCGATCATGGCTGATCACTCTCAATCAGTACCCCGTTCCTGCCTTCTCCCCATACCCCCTCACTCCGCTATCCTTAAGAGCTCTATCCAGCTCTCTCTTGAAAGCATCCAACGAACTGGCCTCCACTGCCTTCTGAGGCAGAGAATTCCACACCTTCACCACTCTCCTCCAACACTCCAAAGACCGTGTGGGTTTGGAAGTTAATTGGTTTCTGTAAATTGTCCCTGGAGTGCAGGGATAGAACTAGTGTACGGGGTGATCGCTGGTCGAAGTGCCTCGGTGGGTCGAAGTGCCTGTTTCCACGCTGTATCTCTGAACCGAACCATGTAAGAAATAAGTACAAAACAATACAAGTATCTTCAAGCTTCTTTGAGCATCTTTAAAAATGTTTTAATAATAAAACACCATTTTATATCTGATACTGGATTTTTACGGTAAGAGCGCATTTATACTCCAACAGTGTCACCCATGTACAAAGCTCCTACTTCACATTGCTCCAGTCTTTAGGGCGTAGGGTGGTGAATCTGTGGAATTCATTGCCACAGAAGGCTGTGAAGGCCATTTTTAAGGCAGAGATAGATAGATAGATTCTGGATTAGTTAGGGTGTCAAGGGTTATGGGGAGAAGGCAGGGGAGTGGGGATAGGAGGGAGAGATAGATCAGCCATGATTGAATGGCAGCGTAGACTTGATGGGCCAAATGTCCTAATTCTGCTCATGTCATGTATGATAGAAGTTATGAACTTATATGGACTAAAATAACTAAACGAGATTGATGCAAGGTCCCTCTTTGGGTTGCCTTCATAACCGATTTAAATTCCGAATATCAGCAAGTGAATTCACCCAGAATGTATACTGTTGGTATTATTCTGAATGCTGCGAGAATCCCATTGCTCTTGTACAATGTCAGGAGGGAGTAGGATAACAGACTTTGACAAAATTTCGACAATGAATGAAGTAACAATGGGAAATGGAATAAATAATAATAATAATAATAATGCATTACATTTATATAGCGCTTTTCAAACACTCAAAGACGCTTTACAGGGATTACTAGAACATAGAGAAGAAAATAAATAGATAAATAAGTAAAGGAACAGAAAAAGGAGACAGAAGGTGAGGTGACCTTCAGTGGTTGAAGGCAGTGCTGAACAGGTGAGACTTCAGTGATGTTTTGAATGTGGTGAGTGAGGAGGAGTCTCTGACGGTTTGGGGTAGTGAGTTCCAGAGGGTGGGAGCAGCGATGGAGAAAGCCCTGTCCCCCCAGGATCTGAGTTTGGTCCGGATGGGGGGGGGGGGACAGAAGGTTGGCAGCAGCAGAGCGGAGCGTGCAGGTGGGAGTGTGTCTGTGGAGGAGGTCAGTCAGGTAGGATGGGGCCAGGTTATGGAGGGCTTTGTAGGTCATGAGGAGGATTTTGTACTGGATTCTCTGGGGGATGGGGAGCCAGTGGAGCTTGTAAAGGACAGGGGTGATATGGTCACGGATCGGGGAGTGGGTGAGTAGACGGGCAGCGGAGTTTTGAATGTATTGAAGTTTACTGATGATTTTTGAGGGTGAGCCATAGAGGAGGCTGTTGTAATAGTCCAGACGGGAGGTGATGAAGGCGTGGATAAGGGTTTCTGCAGCTGTGGAGGAGAGGGATGGACGGAGACGGGCGATGTTTTTGAGGTGGAAGAAGGCTGTCTTTGTGATGTGTTTGATGTGTTTGTCAAAGGAGAGGGTTTGATCAAAGATGATTCCAAGATTCCGGATGTGAGGGGAGGTGGATACTGGGAGACCATCAATATTGAGGATGAAGTTTTGGGTGGATTTGGTGAGCGTTTTTGGACCAATGATGATGATTTCAGATTTGTTGCAGTTGAGTTTGAGGAAATTTGATTGAAGCCAAGATTTTATTTCAGTGATGCAGTTTGTCAGTGTAGAGTGTGTGGTGGTGGAGATTGACTTGGTGGAGATGAGGAGCTGGATATCATCGGCGAAGCAGTGGAAGTTGAGACCATGACGGCGTATTAATTGACCAAGGGGGAACAGGTAGAGGATGAAGAGGAGGGGGCCAAGGACTGAGCCTTGGGGGACACCTTGGGGGAGGGGAGCGGTGGGGGATTTACAGTTGTTAATGGAGATGAACTGGTGCCTGTCGGAGAGGTAAGATTTGAACCAGGATAGGGCTGTGCTGGTGATGTTAAAGGAGGTTTCAAGTCGGGTGAGGAGAATGGAGTGATTTATGGTGTCAAAGGCGGCGCTGAGGTCAAGTAGGATGAGGATGTTGAGGTTGCCAGCGTCAGAGGAGAGGAAAAGGTCGTTTGTGATTTTGAGGAACGCAGTTTCAGTACTGTGGTTGGAGCGGAATCCGGATTGGAAAGTTTCATACAGGTTATTGGTAGAGAGGTGGTATTTGAGTTGAGAAGCTACAGCACGTTCCAAAACTTTGGACAGAAAGGGTAGGTTGGAGATTGGTCTGAAGTTGTTTGGGGTGTCAGGGTTGAGACCAGGTTTTTTCAGAATGGGGGTGACAGCAGCGATTTTGAGGGATGGCGGGATGATGCCAGTGGACAGGGAGGAGTTTATTGTTGCAGTGATAAGTGGAGAGAGAGCAGGAAGGCAGGCCTTGACAAAGCTGGAGGGGATGGGGTCCAGAGAGCAGGTGGCAGTTTTTATTCCTGTGAAGAGGTCAGAGAGGTCGGTGGTGGAGACTGGGGAGAACTGAGGCAGGGGTTGACAGGATAAGGGGGGGCAGGTGGTTTGAGGGGGAACAGGTGCGTTGGTGGTTAAGTGATTAAGTGGTTAAGTGGTTAAATGACCATTGTTTATCAACTCTCCAATGGTTTTCCACCAAATGTCTAAGTCCTGTGGAATCCTATAAGCACGTTTAAGTTATAGTGATATATTAGTTTAGTTTAGAGATACAGAGCGGAAACAGGCCATTCGGCCCACCAGGTCCGCGACGACCAGCGATCCCCGCACACTAAGTCTATCCTACACACACCAGGGACAATTTACAATTTGGCCAAGCCAATTAACCTACAATCCTGTATGTTTTTGGAGTGGGGGAAGGAAACTAGAGCTCCCGGTGAAAACCCACGCAGGTCGCAGGGAGAACGTACAAACTCCGTGAGTCGGCATTGAACCTGGGTCTCTGGCGCTGTGAGGCAGCAACTCTACCGCTGCGCCATCATGCCGCCCAATGCTTTGAGGCAGTTAGAAGAAAATTAAAGGCATTTTACTGAAAAGATGCATGCAGACAAGATAGCCTGAAACTATACATTGCATTTCTCACAGTGGGAAGTCCATATTTACCATTGTCGGCTGCCAGGAATGTCGCTTCATATATATTATTTTTAACAAAGCTGGATTCTCGGTCCATGATGGCTGTGGTTATGATGTGACCCGTTGTGGCATTAATGTTCAGCCAGTTTGCAGGATCTGACAGCCCAGAATATCTAAGAAAAGCAGCAACTTTTCATCAAGGTTTTAACGAAACAAACAAGGAAGCCGGAGCCCAGATTTACCCTGAGCGCACACAACATCAGCAACTCTGTTGGCAACAGTTCCACTTTTGAAAATTCATTGCGTAGGAAAGAACTGCAGATGCCGGTTTAAATCGAAGATCGACACAAAATGCCGGAGTAACTCAGCGGGACAGGCAGCATCTCTGGAGAGAAGGAATGGGTGACGTTTCCGGTCGAGACCCTTCTTCAGACTGATGTCAGGGGAGGGCGCGGGACAAAGATAGAATGTAGTAGGAGACAGGGAGACTAAAGGGAGAACTCGGAAGGGGGAGAGGAAAGAGTGGGACAGAGTAACCATCTGAAGTTAGAGAAGTCAATGTTTATACCGCTGGGGTGTAAACTGCCCAAGCGAAATACACCCCAGCGGTATAAACATGGACTTCTCTAACTTCAGATATTTCCTCTGTCCCTCTCTTTCCCCTCCCCCTTCCCAGTTCTCCCACTAGTCTTCCTGTCTCCGACTACATCCTATCTTTGTCCCGCCCCCTCCCCTGACATCAGCCTGAAGTAGGTTCTCGACCCGAAATGTCACCCATTCCTTTTCTCCAGAGATGCTGCCTGACCCGCTGAGTTACTCCAGCATTTTGTGTCTAGGTACATGGATAGGACAGTTTCGGAGGGATATGGCCCAAACGCAGGCAGGTGGGACTCGTGCAGCTGAGACACATTTGCCGATGTGGGCAAGTTGGGCCGAAGGGCCTGTTTCCACACTGTATCACTCTACGATTCTATAAGTAAGTTAAATATAAAACTCATTTTTGGGGGTCATGATGGAATTACGAAGATGGACATTGATGCCCTTGTTCTTTTCACCTCTTCCCAACCCCTCCAACTTAGATTGGAGATAAGACACAAAATACTGGGAGTAACTCAATGGGAAAGGCAGCATCTCTGGAGAGACATAATGGGTGATGTTTCGGGTCAAAACCCTTCCTACAACTTAGATTGGAGCTGGCTCATTCAATTCCAGGCTTCTCAACCTTATTAAGTTATAGGTGGCCAACTGTTCACTGCGTGCGTTGTTACTAAGGCCCAGTCATTAAACAAAAATGATTTCAAAACCTTTCAGCACAGCTTCAAGGTGTAAGGCCCTATTCATCCCTGCAGCGTCTCATCTGTAAGTTTAAATTCCCCCTGAAATGGCCCTTTCAGCAGAAGCATCCCATCGTCAAGCACAGGCTGACGAGCACTCGAGTTGTTTCTCTTAACAATTGGACATAAAAGAGCAATAATTGCAGCCATAAAGGAATAGATATCTGAGAAAGTGCAGGGGTTTGCAAGTGAGACTGCAGACGAAAGGAGTTTGTATGGTAATCAATTCGGAACAATATAGCCATTGGAAGAAACACATTCAGGATCATTAAACATTAAAAGCAATAAAAGAAAATAAATATGGATGAAGTATAATAAGTCGAGCAGGGCAGAAATATTCAAACAGACAGATCGGCTCATCGATGTTCATGGACCAACCTTGTAAGCATTTATGTTTTAATGAAAGTCTTATTGTTTTCAAGTTGAATTAATTTATTGGTTACTCTAATCATACTCTCTCGTTCATCTGCTTAAGGATGAATGCAACGTATTTTCGCCAAACTGAGTGTGACACATAAATGGGAAAACAGGCAAAGGTTATAAATAAAAGAAAATTAATGTAATAAATCACTTCTAAGCACCCTCTTTGCCATCACCTAATCTCCTTATAATAAATACAATCAGAGTTGAACATTCGCACATGTACAATCGTTCATTTACAATCGCTCTGGCCCATTTTTAGTGCACTTTCCAACTCTAGAGCAATCAGGATCTGGGGAGTTATCAAGGGATTATGGGGAGATATTGAGGGATATGGGGAGATATTGAGGTATATGGGGAGATATCCAGGGATATGGGGAGATATTGAGGGATATGGGGAGATATTGAGGGATATGGGGAGATATCAAGGGATATGGGGAGATATCGAGGGATATGGGGAGATATCAAGAGATATGGGGAGTTATCGAGGGATATGGGGAGTTATCGAGGGATATGGGGAGTTATTGAGGGATCTGGGGAGATATCAGGGGATCTGGGGAGATATCAAGGGATCTGGGGAGATATCAAGGGATATGGGGAGATATCAGGAATCTGGGGAGATATCGAGGGATATTGCAAGATATCAAGGGATATGGGGCGATATTAAGGGATATGGGGAGATATCAAGGGATATGGGGAGATATCAAGGGATATGGGGAGATATCAAGGGATATGGGGAGATATCAAGGGATATGGGGCAATATCAGTGATCTGGGGAGATATCAAGGGATCTGGGGAGATATCAAGGGATATGGGGCGATATCAAGGGATATGGGGCAATATCAAGGGATATGGGGAGATATCAAGGGATATGGGGAGATATCGAGGGATATGGGGAGATATCGAGGGATATTGGGAGATATCAAGGGATATGGGGCAATATCAAGGGATATGGGGAGATATCAAGGGATATGGGGAAATATCTAGGGATATGGGGAGATATCAGGGATATGGGGAGATATCAGGGATCTGGGGAGATATCAAGGGATATGGGGAGATATCGAGGGATATGGGGAGATATCAGGAACGGGGTACTGATTTCGGATGATCAGCCATGATCATATTGAATGGTGGTGCTGGCTCGAAAGGCTGAATGGCCTACTCCTGCACCTATTTTCTATGTTTCTAGGATGAATAGCACACTCATACTAGCTCAACTTACACTACATTGAAGGCCACAAACAATGAGCAGGATTTTGAATGTGGTCCTAAACATAGAAACATAGAAAATAGGTGCAGGAGTAGGCCATTCGGCCCTTCGAGCCTGCACCGCCATTCAATATGATCATGGCTGATCATCCAACTCAGTATCCCGTACCTGCTTTCTCTCCATACCCCCTGATCCCTTTAGCCACAAGGACCACATCTAACTCCCTCTTAAATATAGCCAATGAACTGGCCTCAACTACCTTCTGTGGCAGAGAATTCCACAGATTCACCACTCTCTGTGTGAAAAAAAACTTTCTCATCTCGGTCCTAAAAGACTTCCCCCTTATCCTTAAACTGTGACCCATTGTTCTGGACTTCCCCAACATCGGGAACAATCTTCCTGCATCTAGCCTGTCCAACCGCTTAAGAATTTTGTAAGTTTCTATAGGATCCCCCCTCAATCTTCTAAATTCCAGCGAGTACAAGCCATGATGAGCATTCGTGGCACATCCAGTGGGATCTCCATTCTAAATGTTAACCTGCCCATTTCGCCTAATGGATACAAATACACTGTACAGTTACTTTGCTGTACATTTTTAGATGCGAGACCCCTTGCAGATGTGGTTTTCTTTCACGTGTACAAATTGAAATTATGTGGAAGATGGAAGCAAAATACTGGAGTAACTCAGCGGGCCAGGCAGCAACTCCGGAGAAAAGGAATTGGTGACATTTCGGGTTGAGACCCTTCATCGGAAATTATGTGGAAAGGAGTCACAATTGTTTAACTGTAGATCACAAAAAACAGCCTCCCTTCCATCGACTCCATCTACACTTCACGCTGGCCTGGCAAGGCTGCCAGCATAATCAAGGACGTGTCTCACCTCGGTCATTCCCTCTTCTCCCCTTTTCCCATCGGGCAGGAGATACAGAAGTTTGAAAATGCACACCAGATTCAGGAACGGTTTCTTCCCAGCTGTTATCGGACAACTGAACGGTCCTCTCATCAGCTAGAGTGGGGTCCTGACCTCCCATCTAACTTTGAACTATCTTTAATCGGACTTCAATGTTATATCCTTGCAATAAACGTTGCACCCTTTATCCTTGACCCATACATATATATATCATATATATATATACAGCGCGGAAACAGGCCTTTTCGGCCCACCAAGTCCGCGCCGCCCAGCGATCCCCGCACATTAACACTATCCTACACCCACTAGGGACAATTTTTTACATCTACCCAGCCAATTAACCTACATACCTGTACGTCTTTGGAGTGTGGGAGGAAACCGAAGATCTCGGAGAAAACCCACGCAGGTCACGGGGAGAACGTACAAACTCCTTACAGTGCAGCACCCGTAGTCAGGATCGAACCTGAGTCTCCGGCGCTGCATTCGCTGTAAAGCAGCAACTCTACCGCTGCGCTACCGTGCCGCCCCTTGATTGTATTGTACACTTAATACACTTGATTGTATTCATGTACAGTCTTTTCTTAGACTGGATAAATAACAATAAACAAATCTCAACCGTTAAACACTATCAACAGTCCAATCTAAGTTTCTGGAACGAAACTTAGGGGCTTGTCAAAGGTCTTTTCAATGATGGGTTTTCCAAAAATGCCCTAATTGACCAACATTACAGTAGACCCCATTTTAAAAACATGGGATTTAATTTTTTCTACATGTCAAGTTGCTAAGTTTGAAAGTTAAAATGAATAAGCTTACAAAGCATATTGAAACATTCCAACCTCATCCGACAGATATTCCATTCATGATATTAGATGCAAAAATTGCTGACTGAGTTCAGGGAGTGATTTCAGCTGTAAAATTGATATTTTTGCTTCTTTTACTCCAGTAATCATTAGGTGGAAGAGCAAATTGCATATTCAATCAGAGAAACACTGCACAGCATTAAAAAATCAAAGTTAGAAATGCCAGAGAGATGAAGTGACAAATATGATTGAAATTTGACACAGATCAAGATGCATTGAAGGAGTAACTTTGATTAAGCAAAAGATCTAAGATCTTCATTGTTGTTTCGAGTCCCATTGCATGTTCAATGTGTGATTCTTTGTTGACTGCATGGGTGAAGTTACTGGTTGAACAGCCAGGAATCTGGGCCAGTGATGTAACATCATGCCATCTAATGAAATGAAATACATGCACATATATATATATATATATATATATGTAGACACAAAATGCTGGAGTAACTCAGCGGGACAGGCAGCATCTCTGGAGAGAAGGAATGGGAAAAAAAGCAGGATTTTAGATGATCAGCCATGATCATATTGACCGGTGGTGCTGGCCCAAAGGGCCGAATGGCCTACTCCTGCACCTATTTTTCTATGTTTCGGGTCGACACCCTTCTTCAGACTGAGGTCAGGGGAGTGGGCGGTACAGAGATAAAATGTAGTCGGAGACAGTAAGACTGGTGGGAGAACTGGGAAGGGGGAGGGGATGCAAAGAGCGGGAAAGCACATAATCCTCCGACATTTTCATTTCGAAGGGGGCGTGGCTGTGTTCTGCAGCTGCGGCTCACCGGCAGTCTCTCTGTCTTTTTTTTTGTTTTTTGTCTATTGTCATCGTTTAATGTACGTTTTGTTCTATTTTTAACTCTGTGTATGTGGGGGGGGGTGGTGGGGGGGTTGGGGGAAACATTTTTTTCTAATCTCCTCCTCAACGGAGATGCGACCTTTACCGTGTCGTATCTCCGTTCGCGCTACGGCCTAACATCGTGGAGTCGGCGGCCTCCATCTGGGATCGACCTCGAAGACTCCGGTCGCAGGGCCTGGACTTACCATCTCGGAGGCTTCGGCCGTGGGCCCTGCAGACCGCAACATCGGGAGCTCGCAGGTCCCTGGCTGGCGACCGGCTTTCAGGAGCTCCAGCCGTAGCAGCTTCGACCGCCCCGGAGCGCGAGGTACGATCGACCCGCTCGCAGGCCCCTCATCGCCCTGCGTGGCCTGGCCGCGGCACTTTCCATCGCCCGGTGGGGGCTCAGGACCTTCATCGGCCTGCTCGGCTCGGCTCGGCCCTCGGACTTTCCATCGCCCGGTGGGGGCTTCAAAAGTTGGGAGCCTCGATCGCCTCGTGGCGCCACGGGAGAAGAATGAGGAGGAGATAATGACTTTTCTTTGCCTTCCATCACAGTGAGGGTGTGCCTGGAGCAATCACTGTGATGGCTGTTTGTGTTAAAATTGTATCTGTGTGTCCTGTGCTTTTTGTTGTCTACTGCCGGACCCTGACGTGAGAGGACGCTGGCGCTGTTTGTTCGCCGCTTCTCCGTCAGGATAGTTTGTCTGTTTGTTTTTATGTTATGACTGTTTTTGTAAAGCGCTTTGAGCACTTGGTAAAGCGCTATATAAAATAAATGCTTATTATTATATTATTATTTATACATTATATTATTATATAAGCAAATTGCATATTCTATTGGAGAAGCTTGATCATATATGGTTAAGCTCTTAAGTTCAACCTTCTCCAATTGAATATGCAATTTGCTTATATATGCTTATATATTGCTTATATATATATATATATATATATATATATTTTATATATATATATAAGCAATGACAGAAACTGTTGTTCTGCAGTTTGCTCAAGGCACTTGGATCTGTTATCACACCATAACATAAAATATGTATAGCTATTCACAAAAAGGTGTATCTGAATCTATGTGAGAGGGGAATACAAAGCAGCAATTGAGAATTAAAAAAAAAAATCTAAATAATTATTTGTATTTCATTTCACTAGTTGGCATATCGTGCATATATTTATGTCCAGGGTATATTTTAAAAGCTGATCTCAGTAAATGTAACATGAAACTATTGTTATAAAACAAAATGTCTGGTTCACCAATGTTCTTCGGGGAAGGACATCACTCATCCTTATCTAAGTTGGCCTAGAGGCGAGTCCAGATCACCAATGTACCAATGATGTTAACTTTAATGTCTCCACTACTCAATGGGGCAAGTAGACAATGCTGAGTTACTTCAGCATTTTGTGTCTTCCTTCGGAATAAACCAGCATCGGCAGTTCCTTCCCACACGATGTGTTTCTGTGCTGTACGACTTGGTGGCTGAGGTAATTCTTGCAAGACTAAAGTCGTTCTTTATAATTGGAATCAGCACACATACCCTTCACTGTCAATTCAATGTTATATCTTTGCACTGCTCTGCAGATCATGAAGAATGCCATTGTTTGATTCTCCCGTTCCCATTATTTCCTGAAGGGATTGATCTTTCGCTTGGAACTACTGTAGGTTCGAGGCGAATTTGAGCAGCATAATCATCCTCTTTATCTTTTCTCCTCATTTTCAGAAGTTGACATGCATCTGATAAAGGAGCCCAATAAACCGACTTGCAAAATAGCTGGTGAAGTAGTTTTCAATTGCCGAAATGCTTTAGTGTTGACTTGCTTGTATCGGTGATTGTCACATGCTGAGAAATTTGTTTTCAACAAGTAGTTAATGGAAGTGAATTCTGGCAACAGTGTACAACTGAGAGCTCTTTTGTCCTGCTCCACCTCTCTTAGGCTATTAGGCTTAGGCATCAGCATATTAAACACTACAACCACAACAGGGATGTAATGCTGAGGCTCTATAAGGCGCTGATCAGGCCGCATTCGGAGTACTGTGAGGAAATCTGGGCCCCATATCTGAGGAAGGGTGTGTTGGCTCTGGAGAGGGTCCAGGGGAGGTTTACAAGAATGATTCCAGGAATAAGTGGGTTAGCATACGATGAGCGTTTGACAGCACTGGGCCTGTACTCGCTGGAGTTTAGAAGGTTGAGGGGGGACCTCATTGAAACTTACAGAATAATGAAAGGCACAGATCGAGTGGATGTGGAGAGGATGTTTCCACTGGTGGGAGAGCCTAGGACCAGAGGTCACAGCCTCAGAATTAAAGGGCACTCTTTCAGAAAGGAGGTGAGGAAGAACTTCTTAAGTCAGAGGTAGTTAGTCCGTGGAGCTCATTGCCGCAGAGGGCTGTGGAGGCCGAGTCAGTGGACATTTTAAAGATATTTTCAGAGATGGACAAATTCTTGATTAGAACAGGTGTCAAGAGTTATGGGGAGAAGGCAGGAAAATGGGATTAGGAGGCAGAGATCAGCCATGATTGAATAGCGGAGTAGACTCGATGGGCCGAATGGCCTAATTCTACTATAACCCGTGAACGTGTGAATCTCCATAGACTTGGGGGCAATGTTTTTTTTCTTTTTGCACGATCATTGTTTGTTTTTTTGTGTATGTATGTGCGTGTGTGTGTATATATATAAATTATATAAATATAAATTATATATATATAAACCTTTTTTCTCATTTATTATAATGTTTACAGTGTACTATGTTTACATATTCTGTTGTGCTACAGTAAGCAAGAATTTCATTTCTCTGTCTGAGACCAATGACAATAAGACAATAAAACACTCTTGACTTCGTGTAGGAAAATAATTGCAGATGCTGGTACAAACCGAAGCTATCACAAAATGCTGGAGTAACTCAGCGGGTCAGGCAGCATCTCAGGAGAGAAGGAATGGGTGACGTTTCGGTTCGAGACCTTTCTTCATGGGATGGCAGGACTTTCATATGAAGAAAGACTGGATAGACTCGGCTTGTACTCACTGGAATTTAGAAGATTGAGGGGGGATCTTATAGAAACTTACAAAATTCTTAAGGGGTTGGACAGGCTAGATGCAGGAAGATTGTTCCCGATGTTGGGGAAGTCCAGAACAAGGGGTCACAGTTTAAGGATAAGGGGGAAGTCTTTTCAGGACCGAGATGAGAAAGTTTTTTTTCACACAGAGAGTGGTGAATCTGTGGAATTCTCTGCCACAGAAGGTAGTTGAAGCCAGTTCATTGGCTATATTTAAGAGGGAGTTAGATGTGGCCCTTGTGGCTAAAGGGATCAGGGGGTATGGAGAGAAGGCAGGTACGGGATACTGAGTTGGATGATCAGCCATGATCATATTGAATGGCGGTGCAGGCTCGAAGGGCCGAATGGCCTACTCCTGCACCTATTTTCTATGTTTCTATGTTTCTATGTTTCAGTCTGAAGAAGTGTCTCGACCCGAAACGTCACCCATTCCTTCTCTCCTGAGATGCTGGCTGACCCGCTGAGTTACTCCAGCATTTTGTGATACCTCTTGACTCTTCTAGCTTTCTCCACCCCCCCCCCCCCCCTACTACAATCAGTCTGAAGAAGGGTCTCGAGCCGAAACGTTGTCTGTCCGTGTTCTCCAGAGATGCCGCCTGACCCGCCGAGATACTCCAGCACTTTGCAGTTTTTTTTTTGTTGCAAACCAGCATTTGCAGTTCCTTGTGCACAACACAAGCTGCAACCTGACTGAAAGTCGGGTTTCCAGCTGCAGAGATTTCAAGCAGTAGCACACACAATGGGAGACAGTGACCCGGTAATTCCAGTGCTCTTAATCATTATTCCAGCCAATTGAAAATTCATCATCGCCCACGTTACAACTCTCGTTGCCGAGAGCTGAAATATATATTTTTTATTTACGCGGACGGGAAATGAAAAGCTAAATGAGATTTTGTGGCTGGCGGTCTTACCGTATTGCCTGATGCTTAAAGCGGTCAGGATCCTGAGCTGCAAATGTAGTTAGCAGGGTGCCCACAGGCATCTCTTCCTCCTGCCTGATTAGCTTGGGATTGGAAATGAAGATCGGTGCCTCGTTGACGTCCGTGACAGAGATTGCTACAGTCGCCGTCGACTGGAGTGAAGACTGAATTCCGGTCGTCAGTGGAGACTGGTTCATCACCGACACAGTCAGGACAAAGGCCCGGTTTGTCTCATAGTCCACCGGCTGCAAAACACAAACAGTCAGCGTGCTGCATTACGTGTCGAGATCCCTGCATCAATACTGTTCGCAAGTTACATAGAAACATAGGAAATAGGTGCAGGAGTAGGCCATTCGGCCCTTCGAGCCTGCACCGCCATTCAATATGATCATGGCTGATCATTCAACTCAGTATCCTGTACCTGCTTTCTCTCCATACCCCCTGATCCCTTTAGCCACAAGGGCCACATCTAACTCCCTCTTAAATATAGTCAATGAACTGGAGCAGAATTAGGCCATTTGGCCCATCATGTCTACTCCGCCATTCAATCATGGATGATCTATTTTTCCCTCTCAACCCCATTCTCCTGCCTTCTCCCCATAACCCCTGACAATCACGAATCTGTCAATCTCTGCCTTTAAAAAATCCACTGATTTGGCTTCCACAGCCTTCTCTGGCACCAAATTGCACAGATTCACCACCCTCTGAGGCTATATGGCCTCTGGTAGACTCTCTCCCACTAGGAGAAACATCCTCTCCACATCCACTCTATCTCGGCCTTTCAATCATGGATGATCTACTTTTCCCTCTCAACCCCATTCTCCTGCCTTCTCCCCAATAAATTTCAATTGAAGTCCCCCCTCATCCTTCTAAACTCCAGCGGGTACAGGCCCAGTGCCATCACTTATCATATGTTAACACACTCATTCCTGGGATCATTCTTGTAAACCTCCTCTGCACCCTCTCCGACACCAGCACATCCTTCCTCAGATATGGGGCCCATAACAATACTCCAAATGCAGTCTGACCATCTATATACTAAAACTCTCGTTTGTTATCTTGTTTGTGACTGAACCTCAGCCAAAATGGTACACGATAGCGTGACAAGGTATACTAGTCCCAGTGTACCTTGGACATGTTGGCCAGTGTGGGCTAGTTGGGCCAAAGGGCCTGTTTCTGCGCTGAATCACTCTATCAGGCTTCTGAACGGCCCTTCCATAAGCTTGGGTACTGTCCCATTCACCTCTACCCCACTGCAGATATTGGCCTATGGTTCTGAAACTGATGCGCTACAATATTAAGAACTGTATTCTGCACTCTGTATTTTTCCCTTTGCTCTACCTATTATACTTGAGTATGGCTTGATTGTCTTTACCTATGGTGTTATCTGATCTGTTTGGATATGGGGAGAAAGCAGGAACGGTGTACTGATTTTGAATGATCAGCCATGATCATATTGAATGGCGATGCTGGCTCGAAGAGCTGAATAGCCTACTCGTGCACCTATTTTCTATGTTTCAATGCTCACAAGATCAGTAGTACCAGGTTTTAATTTATAAAACTTGAGTAAAACTCAATCTGCCTTTGGTACAGCAGATTAGTGAGTCAGTCTTGTCATTTTTAAAATAATCTACAGTGGCGCAATGTGGAGTTACTGCCTCACAGCACCAGAGACCCGGGTTCGATTCTGATTCTGGGCGATGTGTGTGAGTTTTCTCTGAGTGCTCCGGTTTCCTCCCACACTCCAATGACGTGCAGGTTTTGTAGGTTAATTGGCTCCGGTGGAAATGGTAAATTGACCCTAGGGTGGAGGACAGTGCTAGTCTACGGGGTGATGATCACTGCTCGGCCAGGACTAGGTGGATCGAAGCGCCTTTTCCTTGCTCCAGTAGCAGATACAGAAATGTAAAAGCCTGCACCATCAGACTCAGGAACAACTTGTTCCCCTCTGTTACCAGGCTTCTGAATGGCCCTTCCATAAGCTAGGATACTGTCCCATTCACTTCCACCCCATTGTGCACATTGGACTTTTATTTATGGAACTGATACGCTACAATGCTGAGGATTACATTCTGCACTCTGTATCTTCCCCTTTGCTGCACCTATTGTATTTGAATTTGACTTGATTGTATTCGAGTTTGACTGGTGTGTTTGGATAGCATGCGAATCATGGCTTTTCACTGTACCTCGCTCGGTACACGTGACAATAATAAACCCAAACCTAGGCCACATAGTACTTCTCTCTCCGCGGCGTGCCATGGCGATTCACAACAGGGCAGCACCAGAACAAGGAAGGCACTCATAACAACTTGTCATCACAACAGTGACAAGCCTCAGTGGGTTGTCTATCCAATCCTTGAGTCTTTGGGCCGGAGGAGCAGGAACACTGTAACAATTCAACTCTCTCCAAAGACCTGGGCTCAATCCCAACAATGGGTGCTGTTTGTACTTTAGTTTGTACGTTCACCCCAGGACCCTGTGGGCTTTCTCCGAGATCTTCGGTTTCCTCCCACACTCCAAAGACGTACAAGTTTGTAGGTTAATTGGCTTGGTATTAGTATAAATTGTCCCTAGTGTGTGTAGGGCAGTGTTAATGTGTGTGGATCGCTGGTCGGCGCAGACTCGGTGGGCTGAAGGGCCTGTTTCCGCGCTGTATCTCTAAACTAAACTAAACACCAGTGTAGCACTTCTTCCCAAAAACTTTGCATAAAAGTACTCATAAAAAGCTTAAAACTAAGAGGAACAGAGCTACGACCAAATGGCACCAATAATCTGTGGATTACCACAGAACCTTAATTTAAAAGATTGATGGAAATCGAGTACAAAATGATGTTGAATTATTCAGCAGTTTAGTAAAATAAATATAAGATGTATGTCACAAAGATGTCAAAGTAACATTTATATGGCACATATCCACTGGTCTGATTATGCACAATCAGGAATGTTACAAGTGATTCAGACCAACAAGATGAGCAAACTATTAATGATACCCCAAGGGACTTCTTATAATGTCATTTATTTCATACTTTAAAAATTAAGTTAGAAGTATTGATTGTCAATAAGACAAGCAACATGATGCACCACTTCTTTATAGTTTGTTTCAATACATGGAAGCAGCACAAAGTCCACCAATCTCGTTTGATGGACATTAGGAGCAAAAAAGCTCAAATATCCATGCTTCTGAATAAATTTTGCGATACTGAGCTCTCAATGAATAAGTTACATTAAATGCCTGGCTTTCCAAACATATAAAGTCATGCTTTTGTCAAGAACTTTATTCTTTGCCTGTTGCATTTGGCTCCTGAGATAGGCCGCTAAAAAAAGGTTGGACAGTTATATACAAGTTAAAGAATGGATTAACTCTTACTGTTTATTCAGAATTTTACAGTACATACTGGAGGACTGGCTTTATGTTAAGCATTGGCCGAGGGTTTATAAGGCGCTGGTCAGACCGCATTTGGAGTATTGTGAGCAGTTTTGGGCCCCGTATCTGAGGAGGAATATTGTATCTCTCTGCATTGTATCTCTAAACTAAACAAAACTAAGCTTACCTTTTCTACAATAACCATGCCATCATTGGTGACTGGGTCGGTCTTCACTACAAAATGGTGGGCTGAGTCTCCACTGACAATGCGGTACATGGCATTCCAATTGGACGTGTGTGGCTGGTCTCGGTCTGTGACTGTCAAATTGGCAACGATGACTTCTCTCTTGTTCTCTTGAACCTCTCCATAGTACTGGAAATAAACAAAAGGACAGGATAAAGGAATATTCTGGAGGCAGCAACATGCACCACCTTCAGTTCTGTGACAACAGCAAATAAAAATGATTAATACAGTCACACAATTACAATTATTGCAGCATCAACTCATTTAAAAACACTCAGTTTTTTGCTTATTCTGAGCCGTTTTTTGCTTATTCTGAGCCTGCAAGGATGAGTCTCACCCTAACCACTGCCTCTTCTCCCTTCCCCCATCGGGCAAGAGGTATAGAGACGTAAAAACGCGCACCTCCAGATCCAGGGACAGTTTCTTCCCAGCTGTAATCAGGCAACTAAACCATCCTACCAACAACTAAAGAGCAGTCCTGAATCACCATCTACCCCATTGGAGTAGATTCTGATTCCAATAATCAGACTATATTGGAATTTATCTTGCACTGTACATTACTCCATTTACCCTGTGGGCAGCTCGATTGTAATCATGTATTGTCTTTCTGCTGACTGGACAGCGCGCAACAAAAAGCTTTTCACTGTGCATCGGTACATGTGCCAATAAACTAAACTAAACTAATTGATTTTATATACATTGAAACACTGCACTTACTTTTTTGGATGCACAACCTTCTAAAACAAAGCAACAATCAACTATATATTTGATTTTAGTTGAGTTTAGTTGAGAGATACAGCTTCGAAACAGGCCCTTCCTTCCACGTGATCTGTGCCGACCATCGATCACCCATTCACTCTAGTCCTATGACGTAGGAAGGAACTGCAGATGCTGGTTTTTGAAACATCCTCTCTCGCTGCCAAGTCTTGACCCGAAACGTCACCAATTCCTTTTTTCCAAAGATGCTGTCCGACCCGCTGAGTTACTCCAGCTTTTTGTGTCTATTCACACTAGTTCTATGTTATCCCATTTTCTCATCCACTGTCTACACACTGGGAGCAATGTGCAAAAGCGCATTAACCTACAAACCCACGCGGTCAAAGGGAGAACGTGCAAACTCTACACTCAGCACCTGAGGCCAGGATCAAACCCAGGTCTTTGGCGCTGTAAAGCAACAAATCTACCAGCTGAGCCATTGTGTAATAATAACAATTAAAAATAGAAATGCATCATACAACAGTCATCTACAACACTAAACAGTTCGGTGATGTAAAGCCAGCACCTGGTCATTGATGATCAAATTAGTTTGCTTTTGCCATTCTTAAGTACTAATTGTAAGAATTGTTTAAATATTTTAAATAATTTAGATATTTTTCAGGTATCTGATAAATAAAAAATGAAATAATAAAAGCACCAATCAACTACTAGGTTGGGCAGCGGTAGAGTTGCTGCCTTCCAGCGCCAGAGACCCGGGTTCGATCCTGACTACAGGTGCTGTCTGTACGGAGTTTGTACGTTTTCCCTGTGACCGCCTGGGTTTTCTCCGGGTGCTCCAGTTTCCTCCCACACTCCACAGGCGTACAGGTCTGTAGGTTGATTGGCCTCTGTTAATTCTCCCTAGTGTGTGGGAAAGTGCTAGTGTATAGGGTTATCGTGGGTCAACACGGATCCAGGGGGCTGAAGGGCCTATTTCCTTCTTCTTTAAAGTTACTGAAGTAATATGGAGCCCAAATTGCTATCACACAGTTATCCAACCGTGTTAATGTTTTTGGCCCAAATCATTGCACTTTGCCTTAATTTTACACTTTAACAGAATGCTTTTTGGCAATCAATAGGCGCCACATCACGGGTTCACTTTTATTCATTCAACTAATTAAATCCTTGATGAACCCTCTTAAATTTGTCAAACTTGATTTCTCTTTACTAAAACCATGTTGACTCTGCTTAATTCGAAATCAGCTTCTTCTGACTTGCTTCGTAAAAGATTCCAGGCAATCCCGCTACAATTGGCCTATAACTTTACAAATACAGTGAGGAAACAGGCCCTTTGGCCTACTGAGTCACCCGTACACTATCATTATCCGACACACACTGGAGGCAATTTTACCAAAGCCAATTAACCCACAAACCTGTACGTCTTTGGAATGAGGGAGGAAACCGGAGCACCCGGGGAAAACCCACGCGGTCACAAGGAGAACGTACAAACTCCGTACAGACAGCACCCGGAGTCAGGATTGAACCCGGGTCTCTGGTACCATTTTTTTTACCAAAGCCCATTTACCTACAAACCTGTGTGGGAAGAAACTGCAGATGCTGGTTTACATGGAAGTTGCCCTAAACCTATTCCTTTTCTCCAGAGATGCTGCCTGACCCGCTGAGTTACTCCAGCATTTTGTATCTAACCTGCAAGCTGGAGCACAAAGAGAAAACCCACGTGGTCACGCTGAGAACGTACAAGCTCCGTACGGACAACACCCGTAGTCAGAATTGAACCCGTGTCTCCAGCGCTGTAAGGCAGCAACTCCACCGCTGTACCACAGTGCCGCTCTACCTACACTGTTTGCACAATTTACTTCATTCTCTGTCTCTCCGTATACGCCCAGGTGCAGCAGGCCTGCGAGAACTTTGCCTTGGCCAGTCATCTCTTGCTTCGTTAGGTTAGCTACTGTCAAACTCAATTGGCTGCTGATAGACCTAGCAGCAAACCTGAGGTCATTATTACTCCTGGAATGACGAAGCGGGTTGATAGATCATTGCTCACCATCTTGAGTTGATGCATTCCCAGTTTGACAGAAAGGTTGTCTTCTACTCCAACCCAATAATCCTTCATTCCATTATTGAGTTAACAGCATTTCATTATTTTACGTTATTCACAGGTGCCAGGCAAATTGCAGGAACGAGGAGGCTTCCAAAATTGGTGCCCAAAGCTTCAAATCCTATTTCTCTAATGATTTCCGGGCTTAATTTCAGGTGGTTAAAGCGGAATTCATCAGTGTATTGTGTGACAAATCAATTAGTCTCAAGTTGGGATATTCTTGCCATTAGGACGACACGGCGGCAGAGTTGCTGCCTTACAGCGCCAGAGCCCCGGGTCCCAGGTTCAATCCCGACTACACGTGCTGTCTGTATGGAGTTTGCACGTTCTCCCCGTGACTTGCGCGGGCTTTCTCCGAGACCTTCGGTTTCCCCCGGACACTCCAAAGACGTACAGGTTTGTAGGTTAATTGGCCTGGTATAAATGTAAAAAAATTGTCTCTAGTGTGTGTGTATAGTGTTAATGTGCGGGGATCGCTGGTCAGTGCGGACTCGGTGGGCTGAAGGGCCTGTTTCCGCGCTGTATCTCTAAACTAAACTAAACTAAATTACTCTGTTCATAACAATGCAGCCTGATGCTTCCAGGACACTTTAACTGAAACAGGGCGGCACGGTGGCGCAGCGGTAGAGTTGCTGCCTTACAGCACCAGAGACCCGGGTTCGATCCTGACTACGGGTGCTGTCTGTCCTGGGTTGCTACGTTCTCCCCCGTGATCGCGTGGGTTTTTCTCTGGGTGCTCCAGTTCCCTCCCACATGCCAAAGACGTGCGGGTTTGTAGCTTAATTGGCTTCTGTAAATGACCCCTGGTGTGTAGGATAGTGCTGGTGTACGGGGCGATCGCTGGCCGGCGTGAACTCGGTGGGCCGAAGGGCCTGTTTCCACGCTGTACCTCTGAAGTAAAAAATTGAATGAAGCACATCACTGCCGGTAGAACAAGTCTCACATCTTTAACAGGATTTAACAACCCTATTCAAATTCCCTCTGCAACCACTGCGTGTAAATGCACAGCATTACTTTCCTTCTCCAGCTACTGTCTACGGTTATTTTTTGGGGGGGGGATCAAACAAAGGACGCCTTCTATTCTCTGGTTATTAATCTTCAAGGTGCCGAATCTTTCTGTACAAAAACGCATCCTTGCTGTGACACCCACAAGCAAGATGCAAAAATTAAAATGAATAATTTATGAGCAAGGAGAGAAGCGACTTGAGTAATGTTTCATCCGGTCCGTTCAATTGTATCAGTGCCCTTGAAAAATCAATACATAACGGCGATGTGCAGTCAGAGCCATGCTTAGAAGTTGTTACACGAATCTAGGAAGTGGATCCGATTTTTCTCTTCTGGTTAAGTATTTTCCAATGCGATTAAATATTAAGTCAGAAATTAAATAGACCCCCGAAACACCGATGTAATCCCTGGGGACAGACAAAGTAGCTTTTATGACAAGTTGTGATGAAGCCTTTGGGTGAAAGGAACAGCTGATTGAAAGGAAGCACGAACATCTCTCGGATTTTGTACAGTAGAGCGTTCCACATGTGTGAAACCTTGTTTTTACATCAGGAGTCTTTCAACTGATCTGTTTAACTCCCGCGATGCTGCACAATCCTTACAGATCATGACAAGCAATACTTAAGGCACACACCTTGACGTTTGGATATAAATTTATTTGATTTTTATGGATGTTTTGAAATATTTGCCTCCAATTAGTTTAGTTTTGTTTACAGCATGGAAACAAGCCCTTCGGCCCACCGGCCGGCGATCCCCGCACATTAACACGACCCTACGCACGCTGAGAACAATCTTACATTTATACCAAGCCAATTAACCTGCAAACCTGAACGTCTTTGGAATGATGGGAGGAAAGCAAAGATCCCAGAGGAAACCCACGCAGGTCAACGGGAGAACATATAAACTCCGTTAGGTTAATTCCCGGAATGGCGGGACTGTCGTATGTTGAAAGGCTGGAGCGATTGGGCTTGTATACACTGGAATTTAGAAGGATGAGGGGGGATCTTATTGAAACATATAAGATAATTAGGGGATTGGACACATTAGAGGCAGATAACATGTTCCCAATGTTGGGGGAGTCCAGAACAAGGGGCCACAGTTTGAGAATAAGGGGTAGGCCATTTAGAACGGAGATGAGGAAGAACTTTTTCAGTCAGAGGGTGGTGAAGGTGTGGAATTCTCTGCCTCAGAAGGCAGTGGAGGCCAGTTCGTTGGATGCTTTCAAGAGAGAGCTGGATAGAGCTCTTAAGGATAGCGGAGTGAGGGGGTATGGGGAGAAGGCAGGAACGGGGTACTGATTGAGAGTGATCAGCCATGATCGCATTGAATGGCGGTGCTGGCTCGAAGGGCTGAATGGCCTACTCCTGCACCTATTGTCTATTGTCTATTGTCTATTGTCCGTACAGGCAGCACCCGTAGTCAGGATCGAACCCGGGTCTCTGGCGATGTAAGGCAGCAACTCTACCGTTGCACCACCTTGCCGCCCAACAGCCATTTCTCACCCACTGGGAAACAGGATCGGGCTCTTTCTGACACAATTCTTTGTAACCGGTTTAATTTTCTTACTGCAGCTCATTGATGTCTGGAGCCAAAGCTGCCACTGATCCTGGGCTTTTGGGGGTTGCCACATTCAAGGGAGAAAGGTCTCCTCCCACCAATTACAGAGACCAATGTTCATACTTGTTCTTCAGTCTGAAGAAGGGTCTCGACCCGAAACGTCACCCATTCCTTCTCTCCCGAGATGCTGCCTGACCTGCTGAGTTACTCCAGCATCTTGTGAATAAACCAATGTTCATACTGCTGGGGAGGAAGCTGCCAAACAAAATGTGTGATGCAGTTCCTCCAACATGGTGGCAGCGTGGTGCAGCGGTACAGCTGCCGCCTCACAGCGCCAGAGACCCGTGTTCCATCCTGACTACCGGTGCTGTCTGCACGGAGTTTGTACGTTCTCCCCGTGGGTTTTCTCGGGGTGTGCTGGTTTCCTCCCACACTCCAAAGACGTCCAGGTTTGCAAGCTAATTGGCTCGGCATAATTGTAAATCGTCCCTAGTGTCCGTAGGATAGTGTTAGCTTAATTGAGTTTATTGTCACGTGTTCCGAGGTGCAGTGAAATGCTTTTTTTGTGTGCTTACTAGTCAGCGGAAAGACAATACGTGATTAAAATCAAGCCATTTACAGTGTACAGATACATGATAAGGGAATAACATTTAGCGCAAGGTAAAGCCAGTAAAGTCCGATCAAAGGTAGTCCAAGGGTCACCAATGAGGTAGATTGTGCGCAGGGATCGCTGGTTGGCGTGGATTCAGTGGGCCAAAGGGTCTGTTTTCATGCTGTATCTCTAAACTACACAGGGCTCTATCCTTGTCTTGCCTGTGGGGAGGTGGGGGGAGAGCAGGAACGTGGCAATGGAGGAGATGCTAGTGCAGGCTCTATAATAATAATAATAATAATCCATTTATTTTATATAGCGCCTTATCGCATGCTCAAAGCGCTTTACAAAAACAATTAACATAGAAACAAACAGACAAACTATCCTGACGGAAAAGCGGCGAATACACAACGCCAGCGTCCTCTCACGTCAGAGTCTGGCAGTAGACATTAAAAAGCACAAGACACACAGATATAATTTTTTACACAAAACAGCCATCACAGTGATTGCTCTAGGCACACCCTCACTGTGATGGAAGGTAAAGTCTTATCTCCTCCTCATTCTTCTCCCGTGGTGCCACGAGGTGATCGAGGCTCCCAACTTTTTGAAGCCCCCACCGGGCGATGGAAAGTCCCAGGGCCGAGCCGAGCAGGCCGATGAAAGTCCTGAGCCCCCACTGGGCGATGGAAAGTCCCAGGGCCGAGCCGAGCCGAGCAGGCCGATGAAAGTCCTGAGCCCCCACCGGGCGATGGAAAGTCCCAGGGCCGAGCCGAGCCGAGCAGGCCGATGAAAGTCCTGAGCCCCCACCGGGCGATGGAAAGTCCCAGGGCCGAGCCGAGCCGAGCAGGCCGATGAAAGTCCCGAGCCCCCACCGGGCGATGGAAAGTGCTGCGGCCGAGCCACGCAGGGTGATGAAGGGCCTGCGGGCGGGTTGATCATACCTCGCGCTTCGGGGCGGTCGAAGCTGCTACGGCTGGAGCTCCTGAAAGCCGGTCGCCAGCCAGGGACCTGCGAGCTCCCGATGTTGCAGTCTGCAGGGCCCACGGCCGAAGCCTCCGAGATGGTAAGTCCAGGCCCTGCGACCGGAGTCTTTGAGGTCGATCCCAGCTGGAGGCCGCCGACTCCACGATGTTAGGCCGTAGCGCGAACGGAGATACGACACGGTAAAGGTCGCATCTCCGTTGAGGAGGAGATTTGAAAAAAGGTTTCCCCCAACCCCCCCACCACCCCCCTACATACACAGAATTAAAAATAAAACAAAACGTACATTTAACAACGACAATGACAAAAAAACAACAAAAAAACAGAGAGACTGCCGGTGAGCCGCAGCTGCAGAACACAGCCACGCCCCCAATCAACCACAGTCGGGGGAAAGACACGTTTCCCCATAAGGAAGGACGTTTCTTGTGTCTGAGAACAAAATAAGCCTCATCTCAAGAACTGATGCTGCGGTGATGAGAGAAAGGATGGCTTCATCACAAGAGACAAGATGGAAGGAATTGTAATTTAGGCACCTGTGGGATGAGTGCATTGTTCCTGAAATAGACAATAGACAATAGGTGCAGGAGGAGACCATTCGGCCCTTCGAGTCAGCACCGCCATTCAATGTGATCATGGCTGATCATTCTCAATCAGTACCCCGTTCCTGCCTTCTCCCCATACCCCCTGACTCCGCTATCCTTAAGAGCTCTATCTAGCTCTCTCTTGAATGCATTCAGAGAATTGGCCTCCACTGCCTTCTGAGGCAGAGAATTCCACCAATTGAGACAGAGAGGTCACGAGAGGGGAGAAGGGTGTCAGAAATATTTCCAATGCATCTGGGGCAGAGTGGGAGTTGTTGGCGGAGTTGATGAAATGTCGGGGGTTCCGCATGGGGGTCCAGGGGGCAATGCCAATGCCTTCGACGATGTACCGGAGAAAGAGTTGGGGAGTGGTGCCAGAGCAAGTTTGGAACAAGGACACCTCCAACCATAATACACGCGCAGACACATAATGCTGGAGTAACTCAGCGGGACAGGCAGCATCTCTGGAGAGAAGGAATGGGTGACTTTTCGTGTCGAGACCCTTCTTCTCGACCCGAAACGTCACCCATTCCTTCTCTCCAGAGACGCTGCCTGTCCCGTTGAGTTAATCCGGGCAATCTTTTGTCTATCATCGGTGTAAAACACATCTAAAACATGCATAGCTAGCGCCCATGATCGCGCTACACCACTGACTTGAAATATTTTCCATCATTTATTTCATACATTCCATTTCCATGCCAAGATTACACACATGAGATTAGATCTTAAAATCATTGACTGGCACATTGCTTTAAGGTCTTTATCTAGTGATTACTCCTGATCTTGAAATTTATCATACTAAATGTTAAAAGCATTTGAGTCATCCTTTTTATGTCACATTACTATCACCAATTATCGTACAGTGCACATTGCATGCAGATGGAGGAGGAAAGGCGCGCAAAAAGACATCTTGTTCAGACAACTTATAACCTAGCGGTATGAATATCAATTTCTCTAATTTCAATTAACTCCGGCATTGCCTCCCCTCCCCTCTCTTCCACCACCCCCCCCCCCCCCCCTCTCTCCTCCCCTAGTTGTCTCAACGGTTCCACTGTTCGTATCCTTGTAACCCTCTTGCCATCACACCTTCCCCAGCCAACAATGGGCCATTGTGGGCTCCACCCTTCCAGAGGTCATCTGTCGCCAGCCCTGGGCATGTATTGTCTTTCAGCCGACTGGTTAGCACGCAACAAAAGCTTTTCACTGTACCTCGGTGCACCTGACATTAAACAAAACTCTAACTGATTTGTTCTGGCCTTTTCTCGCCTCCACTTTATAAACTCCCCTCCCCCCCCCCCCCCCCACCCCCTCTCCCCTACTTTCAATCTGAAGAAGGGTTTGGACCCGAGACGTCACCTATTCCTTTTCTCTAGAGATACTGCCTGTCCTGCTGAGTTACTCCAGCATTTTGTGTTTCACATAATCTGGATCTGCCTTTTGCTAGAGTCATGATTTTGTGTCTATCTTCGTGTAAACCCGCCTCTGCAGTTCCTTCCTGCATAATACATCTCTGTTGGAATTAATTCTACCTCTAGCTTGCTAACTAGAGATGTATTTTTAAACCAGGAAGTGCCCTCTTGACATTTTCTTCCCATCTTGTCTTCAATCATTCTCGAGCAGCTGCTCTGTTCCAAAAGCAACAATCCAGTCATTTTGAGTCCCTCTGGTTCCTGAAATCTCTGTGCACCGTGACATCTAAATTTAAACCTTTCGAAAGCCAATTCAGCACACAATCTCTGGTCACTTTCGGCATCATGTAAATAAGGACATTGTCTGTACAATCAAACCTTTCAATTTTCCTACCTAGAACTCGGGGCGGCACGGTGTCGCAGTGATAGAGATGTTGACCTACAGCGCCAGAGACCCGGGTTCGATTCTGACTACTGGGAACTGTCTGTACGGAGTTTGTACGTTCTCCCGTGACCTACGTAGGTTTTCTCCAGGTGCTTTGGTTTCCTCCCTTACTCCAAAGACGCACGGGTTTATAGTTTAATTGGCTTGGGTAAAATTATAAATTGTCCCTGATGTGCAGGATAGTGCTAGAGTTCGCTGGTCGTCGCCGACTCGGTGGGCCGAAAGGCCTGTTTCCGCGCTGTATCTCTAAAGTCAAAGCCTACGGCTCCTTGTCTGCCTCCAATCCTCACAGCAAGTGAACAACACCAAACCCCTGACTCCAGCAGTATCTCAATGATCAATATTATGCACAGCGACAGACTAAAATTACGCTCCTGATTAATGTTTTAAGCGGGAAGTGAACTAGAATCTTTAATCTCATTTAAAATGGACATTCATAAAGTCTATCTTTATGCTGGATAAATAACGAGGAGTTAATTAAAAAACATCAACTGTTCCTGAGGGATACCCTATAAAACAAACATTTTGATTTCTTAATGAATTCCCAGGCTCTCATTTCCAACAGTAAATTTGCTTTCCCTGCATTTCTGCCAAACGGCGCATTTCATTTCACTCAGGACATCTTGCGAGCTCATTTTAAGATTCATTATTTTCAAATAAAAATCAGAAATAGTTTTTATGATGTTAAATTTTGGAAATGTATTATAATTTCCTCCCAAATAAAAGAACACACCCTCACGTTGTTCGCTGAAAGTAGATTGCGCTGAAACCTTTCTCTTAATTGATTGTATCCAGTTACAGGTAGGTAGATGAATGCCCCAGTTGGTATCTCTCTTTCACATCCACCCCACTGAACACAAACCATGCATTAACTCGACATTAAAGCCCTGGGATTTAAAGGTCTGATGATATGAACATTCACACTCACCACCCATTTAAGAATACCAATAGATTCTATTCAAAGTACTATTTAGGATTATAAAAGGAACTCTTTAACTTTTATGAGTAGTTTAGTTTAGAGATACAGTGTGGAAACAGTCCCTCCGACCCACCGAGTCCGCGCCGACCAGCGATCAAGCCGCACACCAGCACTATCCTCAGGATTCAAGATTTCAAGATCAATCTATTATTGCCACATGTACCAATTAAGGTACAGTGAAATTTGAGTTATTCACTAGGGGCATTACGATTTTACCGAAGCCAATTAGACTGCAAACCCGTGCGTCTTTGGAGTGTGGGTGGAAACCGGAGCACCCGGAGAAAACGCACGCGGTCACAGGGAGAACGTACAAACTCCGTACAGACAGCAACGGTAGTTAGGATTGAACCTGGCGCAATGAGGCAGCAACTCTAGCGCTGCGCCACCGTGCCGCCATCTGCAGGGTCAAATTTGAAGAATGGATAAAGAAGGGAAGACAAAAACGATTAAGGGATACATTCTCAATCTATATTTGTTGATCAATTCTAAATATAGCCACACATTCTATAAAACTGGCTTATTTAAAGAGACTCTTGTCAGGTTGATTGAATCAGGTTGATTAAATTTCAAATCAAAAGACACATAAAAGATAATGATACATATTTAAACTTTAAAGGTCACAGGTGTAGATCAGCCACAAAAACATATGTTATACGATAATAATAATAATACTACTCACGGTGGTAGCAGTGAATTCAGGAGGATTATCATTCACATCAGTGACGATGATCACTGCTGTTGCTGTGTTAGAAAGACCATGGTGTTGGTTCCCATCCATATCAGTGGCCTGGATGGTGATTGTGTATCGAGGGACTTTCTGAAAAGATAAAAACACAGATTATATTAAAAGATTATTAGAGATACAGCGTGGGAAAAAGGTCCGCCGAATCCGCGCCGACCAGCGATCCCCATATAATAGCACTAGCCAACAAACCAGGGGTAAGTTATAATTTTACCAAACCTGTACATCTTTGGAGTGTGGGAGGAAACCGGAGCGGCTGAAGAAAATCCACGCGGGTCACGGGGAGAACGTACAAATTCCGCACAGGCAGCGCCCGTAGTCAGGATCGAACCCGGGACTCGAGCGCCGTGAGGCAGTAACTTTCCCGCTGAGCCACAGTGCCGCTCCACAACATACGTACTAGAATCTGTATGCAGTTGGAATGAGCGCGTGACAAAGGAATCCACTAGGATGAAGCGGGTGAGTATGTGAACAAGGGGAGGTTACTAGGTTGAAGGGGAGGAAGTAAATGGGAAATTGGACTCATGGAATTGTTCTGCTGGGAGTTAGCATGGAACTGATAGGCCGAATGTCCTCTTCTGCTTCAAACAGAGAACAGTCAAATGGACATGTTAGATTCAAATTTTCCTTTTTGTCATTGCTTAGGGCTCAGTTGGTGCATTTTGTTCAATATTGGAAACCAATGTTTAAGTCAGGACACAGAGAAGAAGCAGACGAGACTCACTGGATTGTACGAAGAATAAAGGACTTCAGTTATTTTGAGAGACTATTACCATTCATTGTTCTGGAGTAATAGGGTCGTACAGCGTTGAAACAGCCCCTTTGGCACAACTTGCTCACACCGACCAACAATGGCCCATCTACACTAGTCCCACCTGCCCGCGTTTGGCCCATATCCCTCTAAACCTGTCCTGTCCATGTATCGGTCTATAAAGGTCTAGGAGCAGAATTGGGCCATTCGGCCTATCAAGTCTACTCCGCCATTCAATCATGGCCGATCTATCTTTCCCCCCTTACCCCACTTTCCTGCCTTCTCCCCATTACCCCTGACGCCCGTACTAATCAAGAATCTATCTATCTCTGCTTTAAAAATATCCATTGACTTGGCCTCCACAGCCTTCTGTGGCAGCTAATTCCACAGATTCACCACCCTCGGACTAAAGAAATTCCTCATCTCCTTCCTAAAGGAACGTCCTTTATTTCTGAGGCTATGACCTCTGCTCCTAGACTCTCCCGCTAGTGGAAGCATCCTCTCCACATCCACCCTATCCATTACCATCAACTTCTCCCAGCTTTCATCCCTCCCGACACATTAAAGATAATATTCAGCGGCCAATTAATCCATCAATCCCTTGCGTCTTTGGGATGTAGGAGGAAACTGTTGGGATGTAGGAGGAGCACCACACCTCACTACCTGTAAACTCCACACACACACAGCATCTGAGGTCAGGAATGAACCTAGGTCTCTGGAACTTTGGGCAGTAGCACTACCCGCTGCGCTGTTTAGTTTAGTTTAGCTTAGAGATACAGCGCGGAAACAGGCCCATCGGCCCACCGAGTCCGGGCCGACCAACGATCCCCACACACATTAACTCTATCCTGCTATACACTGGGGACCATTTACACATCCACCAAGCCAATTAACCTACATACCTGTGACTTCCTCACCAAAAGATTCTAAAACATGGTCAGGGTAAAGTTTCTTAATTGTTTCTAAAACGTTGCAACTACCTCCTCTGGCAGCTCGTTCCATACACCCGCCATTGATTTAATGATAAAAGTATCATTTGCACCAGCTACTCTGGATTGATAGACAGAAGAATTTATTTTAATTTTAGCATTGTTGGGAGCTCCATTCTTTTTTTTTGCGTTGAAAGTTCAATTCTGCATTGCTGAAGAAATCAATATTTATTTTACTAAGTCGGATTCTAGCTTGTTAAAATACGCACTTTTTAGCACCCCGCTGAACAGTGTCATGTCGGCCCAGCTCTGATGTGACAACTCCACGAGAGATTCTGCTGCACAAGTGAAATATATTGAGGAAAGAAAAATGCTTCACATTTCAGATCTTCCCACCAGGGAACACTTCAGATAATGCGCATTAGTTTTGAATGCGGGGGCTGCTTAGTAAGCAAGTGGAATAGCTGTTTTGAAAATGTCATTGTGCTGGAGAAGAGATGCGAAGGTGCTTTCGTGATGATCTTGCCAGGAATGGAAAGCTGGACATATGAGGAAACACACTGTGAACTCGTGCGGTTTGATTTGGAACAGGGGCAGAGTTAGACTTAATAGAGCCGGGGGTGACAGAGCGAGTGAGGTACACTGGGTTCAGGCTGGGGGAGGTGGTCTTCAACGTGTTCTTCAACCCGTTCCAATCTACCGACTCAAGGCAGGCCTGAAGGAGGCCTTTGTATATGGCTCAGTGGCTCAGTGGTGAATCTGTGGAATTCTTTGCCACGGAAGGCTGTGGGAGGCCGAGTCAGTGGATATTTTTAAGGCAGAGATAGATGGATTCTTGATTAGTACAGGTCTCAGAGGTTATGGGGAGAAGGCAGGAGAATGGGGTTAGGAAGGAGAGATAGATCAGCCATGCTGATCAGAGGTGCTGGGCCGAATGGCCTAATTCTACTCCTATCCCTTATGACTTTATGGTAGTATTGCTGCCTCACAGTGTCAGAGACCCGGGTTCGATCCTGACTACAGGTGGTCGACTAAAGATGGAACTAGTGTATAGGTAATCGCTGGTCGGCATGGACTTGGTGGGCCAAAGGACCTGCATCTCCACAGTAAACTAACCTGAACTAAGGCAATCAAGGACGGGCAATAAATGCAGACAAACAAGAAACAAGTTCATTGTTTGCCTTTGAGCTCCCAGCTCATGCAGGCTGACTAAAAGATTTATTTTTTAAATCTGCTTACTTCAACAAAAAACAAACAAAGCTACAGTCATTGCTGTGCAATTAGTATTAGAAAAACAAACTATTTTACGTTTTCAGCAGTTTTCAATGTCTTTTGTAACCACGTGCATCAACAGATTCTGGTCTTCCTGTGGTGCGGACTCATTGGCCCAAGCTTGTACCTTCACCAGCCTTCTCAAGGCACGTTCCATGCAACCCTAGGAGATGCAACTCTCGATCCTTCATCTCACCCCCTCCAGCCGTTGAGGGAGTTCAAGTTAACGAGGATGTCCGAGGCAAGTCATTTTACACAGAGCATGATGGGTGCCTAGAACGTTCTGCCAAGGGTGGGGGGCGGCAGAGACCGATACGATAAAGGCGTTTGAAAGGCTTTCAGATAGGCACACGCATATGCAGAGAATGGAGGGATATGGGTCATGTCCAGGCAGATGAGACTAGTTGATCTTGGCATCATGTTCGGTGCGGACATTGTGGGCCAAAGGGTCTGTCCCTGTGCTGTGCTGTGTTCTATGTTCTATCACTAAAGAGCCCTTCCAAGTTAAGTGGCGGGTTTACTTACACTTTTTCCAGTACTACGTACTGTATTTGGTGCACACTATGTGATCTCCTCTACACTGCGAAAGCCAAATGCAGACCGGGTGAAGTTTAGCAAGGCGACTAACTTGAGTCCACAGGGGCAACCCTGAGCTTTCTATTGCCGGCTATGTTATTTCTCTATCCCACCCCCTCTCCCATCGATCTGCGCAGGGACTTCCCATTGTGCCAATGTGGCCAAAGGCAAGCTTGAGAAACAGCACTTCATCTTCTGTCTGCTCACGTTGCAGCCTCTGGGACTCAATATCTAGAACACAGAACGGCACAGCACTACACCAGCCCCCACAGCCCTCAGTGTCTGTGCCGAACATGTTGCCGAGATAAGTTCATCTCATCTGCCCGCACATGTCCCATATCACTACTTGCCCTACATATCCGTGTGCTTATCTAAAAAGCCTCTTCGATGCCACTATTGTATCTAACTCACGATATCCCCGGTGTGGGGGGACCGCCGTAAGAAGGGGGGGGGGGGTGGGGGTGGGGGGAAAGAACAAAGGAGGACCTGCCACGGGATACTTTATAACTTTAGTCAACGCCCTTCCTGTGGCGACTCTTTGCATACCTTGAGCATGCAAAACAAAGATCATCACTGTGACTTGTCATATGTGACAATAAAGTATTCATTCATTCATTCATTCATTCGTTTACCAGGTAACTTGGTTTGTTTTTATCAGGGTGACATAATGGTGTGTTCAGTGATCCAGGTTCGATACTGGCCTTGGGTGCTGTCTATGACCATATGGGTTTCTCCCAAGTGTTCAGCCTTTCTTTCCCATCCTCAAGGCACCCCAGTTGGCAGGTTAATTGGCTGCTGTAAATTACCCCAGGCGCAGGTGGGGATGTGATGACTGGGTAAAGTTGATGGGCAAGTGATTTAGAATAGGTTCCAGGGAAATAGGTAGAACATAAAACAGCACCACACAGGAACAGGCCCTTCAGCCCGCAATCTCTGGACCAACCATGACACCAAATTAAACTAATTCATTCTCTTTTCTGAACTTTCACCCATTCTAATGTGTCCCTATAATCAGGCCTGGATAGAGTGGATGTGGAGAGGATGCTTCCACTAGTGGGAGAGTCTAGGTCCAGAGGCCGTAGCCTCAGAATAAAAGGACGTATCTATAGAAAGGAGATGAGGAGGAATTTCTTTAGTCAGAGGGTGGTGAATCTGTGGAATTCATTGCCACAGACGGCTGTGGAGGCCAAGTCATTGGATATTTTTAAGGGGAGATCGACAGATTCTAGATTAATTAGGGTGTCATTGGTTATGGGGAGAAGGCAAGAGGAAGGGGTTGAGAGGGAAACAGAGATCAGCCATGATTGAACGGTGGAGTAGACTTGAGGGGCCGAATGGCCTAATTCTGCTTATGAAGAGATGGAATCACAGGACTTTAAAAAAATCGAATCTCTCGAATAAAAGAAAATCTGATTTTGAAAGAGATAACGTTTACGAGCTCACCTCCCGATCAAGTCCAGCCGCTACGGTGACAATATCTCCAGTCTCACTGTTGATGGTGAACATGTTGGTTGAAGGGCTGACGGGTAACTGGGACAAGATGCGGTACCGTACCATGCCGTTCTCAGTGGTCGGGTCATCTGCATCGTTGGCGGTTACTGTCATCACATACGAACCTAACAACAAACAGCACACGACTGGTGTTAAAACAAATGACAAACGTGACCTTCATCAAAGATGGCAAGATGGCAAGGGGTTATGGGCAGAAGGCAGGAGAATGGGGTTGAGGGGGGAAAGATAGATCAGTCATGACCGAATGTGTAGGAAGGAACTGCAGACGCTGGTTCAAACCAAAGATAGACACAAAATGCTGGCGTAACAGCGGATCCAGGGATCCCCATCCCATTTTTCCTGTTTTCACACCTTACACTTCCTTCTCTATGTATCTCCCTCTCATCAGTCTGAAGAAGGGTCTCGACCCGAAACGTCACCCATTCCTTCTCTCCAGAGATGCTGCCTGTCCCGCTGAGTTACTTTCCGATTACTTGTCTATCCTCGATTTAAACCAGCATCTGCAGTTCTTTCCCACACATAAAATTTGTGCCTAGCCATGATTGAATGATGGAGTAGACTCGATGGGCCGAATGGCCTAATTCTTCTCTTATAACTTATGAACCTATGAACAATGTCCCCATCTGAGATTTCTCTCATTTCCTATGATTGATTCTGGATACACATGATCCTGGAAACCAGATTATTGAAGACGGTAGCGCAGCGGTAGAGTTGCTGCTTTACAGCGAATGCAGCGCCGGAGACTCAGGTTCGATCCTGACTACGGGTGCTGCACTGTAAGGAGTTTGTACGTTCTCCCCGTGACCTGCGTGGGTTTTCTCCGAGATCTTCGGTTTCCTCCCACACTCCAAAGACGTACAGGTATGTAGGTTAATTGGCTGGGTAAATGTAAAATGTAAAAATTGTCCCTAGTGGGTGTAGGATAGTGTTAATGTACGGGGATCACTGGGCGGCACGGACTTGGAGGGCCGAAAAGGCCTGTTTCCGGCTGTATATATATGATGATGATGATGAAAAGGCAATTGCAACAAATAATGGCAGTATTTACATTTTTCAATATAATAATTTCAAAAATTACATTGTTTGATCCATCCATTGCTACTGTATTAAAAGTAGATGTCAAAGGGTCAAGCAAGTTTGTAAAATAATTACGATGAACAACTTTAACCTTGTTACTTCAGAGAAAGTCAGAACGAGAGTACAACTGAACGCCCTGAAGTATTAATTTCACAGGCCTTAAATCACTATTCAATTATGAAGCAAATTCAAGTTCATAATTGGCTTTCCACCCAAATCAGTGAGGCCAAAAATTTAAACCTTTTAATTCCGTATGAATTTTAAGTGCCAAATCGCATCAGTGCATCGGCCCATGTTATTATTTTCTCGAGAGGACATACTGCTCGACACTAAAAAGTTTTTCACATTTTGAAAAGTAGAAAATAGTGATATGAACTGTGAAAAAAGAAAATAATTCTGGTTAATTATCAACTAATATGTATTCAAATCTTGCACATCCAGTTCTCTTGTGAAACCATTAAACCTTGCCCAGAAACACATAATCAACTAAAGAGAATCTCTGGGTTACAAATAACTCTGGGCACAACGAAAATCCAACTTTATACAAATTCTCCCATACATATTTAAAGCATTTTGCCAGCTAGTAATGAATAATAATAATATCAAAAGATCATGTGATAGGAGCAGAATTAGGCCATTCGGCCCATCAAGTCTACTCCGCCATTCAATCATGGCAGATCTATCCTTCCCTCCTAACCCCATTCTCCTGCCTTCTCCCCACAACCCCTGATACCTTTAATAATACAACAACAACAGTAATCATCATAATGATAATTAATAACAATAATAGGAAAAATAATAATTAATAATGATGATGATAATAATAATAGTGATTATAATAATAACAATCAATAATAATGCTAATACCAATAATAATACTACTACTAATAATACTATTACTAGTAATAATAATAATAATAATAATTTAAAAAAATGCTGGTATGTACCTATTACTGTATACAATATTTATTCCATTTGTTTAACTATGGCTAGTGTTCAAACGATTATTCAATGAAATTAGAGAATTATAGCAAATGTAGGATCAATGGGCAGCAACAGAAAATGGACAGCACAGGAACAGGCCCTTCGGCCCATAATATTTGCGGTGAACATGATGCCAAGATAAACTGCGCTCATCTGTCTGCAGATGATCCATATCTCTCTATTCCCTGCACTTCCATACACCTCTCTAAAATGACATGTCTGACATGGAGAAATCTGCTTCAGGACAGTTCCCTGGAATAGAGCACTCACGTACCCTGTATCTCGGCGAACACTCTTTGGGACGTCATTAATTCCCCTCTGACTTTGTTGGCTCCTTGCCTGTTATGCAGAGTAGTGAACTTTGCCTATGGCCTCAAGATGTGTTTGCATAATGCAGGGAAGGAATTGGTGATGCAGAGCTCAAGAAAAATCGTATTCATGCATGATTAACCTTAACCTGGAACATCAGCAGTTATTTTGTGAGATTTGGCAGTTCCTCCAGTCGAGCTTTAGTCAGAGGGTAGTTAATCTGTGGAACTCATTGCCACAGACGGGTGTGTGGAGGCCAGGTCAGTGGATATTTTTAAGCCAGAGGTAGACAAATTCTTGATTAGAATGGGTGTCAAGGGTTATGGGGAGAAGGTTCGATCCTGACTACGGGTGCCGTCTGTACGGAGTTTGTACGTTCTCCCAGTGACCTGCGTGGGTTTTCTCCGAGATCTTCGGTTTCCTTCCACACTCCAAAGAAGTACAGGTGTGTAGGTTAATTGTTCCTAGTGTGTGTAGGATAATGTTAATGTGCGGGGATCGCCGGGCGGCGCGGACCCAGTGAGCCTAAGGGCCTGTTTCCGCGCTGTATCTCTAAAAAATCTAAAGGCAGGAAAATGAGATTAGGACTCCACCACTGAATGGCAGAGTTATCTCGATGGGCCGAATGGCCTAATTCTACTCCTACAACTTGTGAACCTGTGAGCTATGGTGTGGCATGGTTTACAGAGGCAGTTGAATTTCACGGACTTTGTCACTTCAGCTTCGATGTGGCACGGTCACGCGAAGATGTCGACAATGTCACCTCAGATTCCTTGAACACTTCAGTGAAGGCATGGAATGAATATGAAGGATACCTCTGTGCTACTAAAATGTCACGAAAGAAGTGATGCAGTTGTCTGTGAGTGCCAAGAAATATAAGTTGATTTTTTTTAAAACCCACCTTGCTGGCTCTGGCCAAACGAGGTGACAAACCGTCAAAGATTTAAAAACTAAGACATAATGTGCTGGAGTAACTCAGCGGGTCAGGCAGCATCTCTGGAGAACATGGATAGGGTGTGTTTCGGATCAGGGCCCTTCTTCAGATTCAGTGTGAAGACAGCGCTCGTCCCAATAGGTCACTTATCCACGTTCTCCAGAGATGCTGCTTGACCTGCAGAGTTACTCCAGCACTTTGTGTCTTTTTTTTTGTAAACCAGCATCTGCAGTTCCTTGATTCCACTAAGATATAACTAAAGTGTGTGTGTGGGGGGGGGGGGAGATTAAGAGCATGATGAAATTGTTTTGCAAGTACCCACAGGTATTTTGTAATGAACTTGAGAGTCAAAAGTCAAGAGTTTTTTATTGTCATATGTCCCAGATAGAACAATGACATTCTTACACACAGAATATGTAAACAAGTAATTTGTAATATGTAGCATTCAAGATTTGGAAATGAAGATTCCCTTGAATCAGATATGATTAATTATGTTATGACAAAAAATGGAACTGGTTTTCTGTGGAAAGCTTCTTGCAATAAACTGCTGAATCGTGAATATGTTTGTACTTGATGTTTGAATACATTGAACAAGGACAGTATGATAGTTGTCAAGGACAAAGTGTTTCCTGTACCATTTCCTTCTCCCAGTTTGGCACTGCAGTGAAAGGCCTAGATAGAGTAGATGTGGAGTTTTCAAACCTGCCATTGCTACTCAGGAGACTGCTATTCAATAGAGTTAGACAATAGACAACAGACAATAGGTGCAGGAGGAGGCCATTCGGCACTTCGAGCCAGCACCACCATTCAATGTGATCATGGCTGATCATTCTCAATCAGTACCCCGTTCCTGCCTTCTCCCCATACCCCGACTCCGCTATCCTTAAGAGCTCTATCCAGCTCTCTCTTGAATGCATTCAGAGAATTGGCCTCCACTGCCTTCTGAGGCAGAGAATTCCACAGATTCACAACTATCTGACTGAAAAAATATTTCCTCAACTCAGTTCTAAATGGCCTACCCCTTATTCTTAAACTGTGGCCCCTTGTTCTGGACACCCCCAACATTGGGAACATGTTTCCTGCCTCTAACGTGTCCAACCCCTTAATAATCTTATACGTTTCGAGTTACAGCCCAGTGGCATGAATATTGATTTCTCACACTTCAGGTAGCCCCGGCATCCCTCTCTCTCTACCCCTCCCCCACCCAAGTCGCACCAGCTTCTCGTTTTCACCCAACAAACAGCTAACAATGGTCTTTATCTCTTTACACCATCGTCTATATCTCTCGTTTCCCTTATCCCTAACCAGTCTGAAAAAGGGTCTCGACCCGAAACGTCGCCCATTCCTTCTCTCCAGAGATGCTGCCTGTCCCGCTGAGTTACTCCAGTTTTTTGTCTCTGTCTTAGAGTCACAGTATATCCCAGTGACGACTCGCTCAACATTTAACCAGCAGTTTTTTAAAAACACTTCATCTGACCATTTTTCATTGACGACAACATTCAAGTTGGGAGTCCCTGGAGTTGGCCGATTATTCATTGCAAGAAGCTCTTCGTGTAAGCTCATTTACAATGCAGCTTGCTGATTATAACATTTATTCTTTTTCATTCATAGATTGAAATAATAGACCTACAGTTTGAATTTTTTGTAGAGATACAGCTTGGAAACAGACCACGCCCCCTGGCGATCATTTCTATGTGATCCCACCTTCTCATCCACTCCCTGCACATTAAGAGCATTTTTTTTACCGAGGCATCTTTCCAATAACAGAATGATCAAAACTGAACGCAATACTCCAAATGTGGCCTCACCGATGCCTTGTACAACTGCAATACAGTATATCATCCCAACTTCTATACTCAATGGCCAGACACAAAGTGCTGGTGTAACTCAACGGGTCAGACAGCATCTCTGGAGTAAAAGATTGGGTGAGACTTCAGGTCGGGACTCTGGGTCTGAAGAAAGGTCCATACCCAAAACTTCACCCATCCTTTTTCTCCAAAGATCCATTGAGTTATTCCAGCATATTGTGCCTATCTTTAGTGTAAACCAGCATCTGCAGTTCATTGTTTTTATACTCAAAATGTGGACTGGTGAAGGCCAATGTGTCAAAGGCCTTCTTGACCACTCAATCTACCTGTGATGCCACTTTCAAAGGAACTCTGTACTTGCACTCTTAGATCACTCTGCTCTACCACACTCCCAGGTCCCTGCCATTCACTGTGAAAAAGTTGATTCATAATGTAAAAATGTATTGTGGTGGAAAACCTTTAATGCTTAAAATGTGGGTTATATTTGACCAACTGTGTACTCTGATTCTTACACAAGAGGTGTCTTGCTGCCGCTTTGGATGGTGTATGCTATCTTAAAGGGTTCAAAGTTGCAAGCGGAGATAAATAAAATTTGTATCATTAAAATAAAGAAGATTACCGCTCAATGTTTACACATTTTTCATTTAAACAAGCCATTTCATTGGAAACAACATCCTTCCATCAGCTTACAAAGGTACATTTCAGGCAATTAAAAGAACATTTGCTTATATTAGCTAATTTATCTTTTTGTTTAACTGCTGAAGCTGTTCTCCAAATACAATAAATAGGGGAAAAAAAGACAGCTCTTGGCAATGCTAGACATTGATTTGCCTAATGTGTTCCCATGAGTTATGGCTCCATGATGGGATCTGCTTAGGATTTGGATCAGGGCTGTAATTAATCTTCCAGTATTAACTTCTTCCTTGCACCCAAGATGGGCCGCAGGTCCTTTTATATGGATCGTTCCTTTTAAAGAAATCAAAACCACAAACGGGCAACAATTGTTTAATCACTGCGTAAAAGTGCAACAGCTTCCACGCTAACATCCTTTTCTCTACGCTAGAAATGCGCGTTGTTTGACTTTTGGTTTGGAGTCGAATTTGTAGCAAGTGCAAAGACCACACTTCAAGGCCCAAAGTCCGGAAATTCACTCCTAATACTGCGCAGAAAGTAAGTGCCGTGTTTGAACACAGGGATAACCAGAAGAGATCAATGTTGTACAATTTTTTCATGCGCATTAGCACTATTGGGAAATTTGTCCTTTCATTTTTAGCAGGGCTTTCATTCCCCCCCCCCCTCCCCCCACACCTCCCTAACACCTTCTTTTGGACATTTGCCCCAGATAACCCTAACTGTGACGCCACTTGCAAAATATATGTGTTGCTGGAAAATTATCCAGGATGTTTATGTTAACTTTTATGTGGGTGTGTGTCTTGTTGCTTTTCACTGAGTATGGCTGTATGGTAACTCAAATTTCACTGCGCCTTAATTGGTACATGTGACAATAGACTGACCTTGAAACCTTGAACCCAGCTGGCTTCGATAAACTCCAGCTCTGCTGAAACCAGCCTATTTATGGATCAAAACCCAAGGCACATTTTCAATCCTTGATGCGATCTATGACATATTGCAACCTTAAATATAACTTCACTTTGACTTGGCTGTCTTGCCCATAGTGATGATTCGGGTTGGGACCCTCCTTCAAACTGATTGGACCAGGAAGTAGGGAACGAGAGGTGGGGTCGGACATGTTGAGTTCCTCCAACACTTTGTCTCGCTTAAGATCTCTCGTACTCCACCATGAAGGGAGTTTGATCTTAAACGCCCATTGCTATAAGTCGTGTCACTCCAGCTATTAACAATATATATTAATGATTTGGACGAGGGAATTGAATGCAACATCTCCAAGTTTGCGGATGACAAGAAGCTGGGGGGCAGTGTTAGCTGTGAGGAGGATGCTAGGAGGCTGCAACGTGACTTGGATAGGTTAGGTGAGTGGGCAAATGCATGGCAGATGCAGTATAATGTGGATAAATGTGAGGTTATCCACTTTGGTGGCAAGAACAGGAAAGCAGACTATGTATTTTCTATGTTTCTATGTTTCTTTAGAAGGCTAAGTTAAATGAATCAAGGTGATGAAAGTAACGTGCGACACCAAACATATTGGAGGGAGGTTGCATGCAGTTGATGCACCCTAGAAAGCATTTTGTCAGGATGCATCACAGCTCGGTTTAGGAACAGCTCCATCCAAGACCGCAAGAAGTTGCAGTGAATTGTGGACGCAGCCCAGGCCATCACACAAACCAACCTCCTTTCCACTGACTCCATTTATACCTCACGCTGCCTTGGCAAGGCCGCCAGCATAATCAAGGATGAGTTGCACCCTGGCCACTCCCTCTTCTCCCCTCTCCCATCGGGCAAAAGGTGTAGAAATGTGAAAACGCACAGCTCCAGATTCAGGGACAGTTTCTTCCCTGCTGTTATCAGGCAACTGAACCATCCTATACAACTCGAGAGCAGTCCTGAACTGCTATCTACCTCATTGGCGACCCTTGGGCTGTCTTTGATTGGACTTTACTGGCTTTATCTTGCACTACATTTTATTCCTTTATCATTTATCTGTACACTGTGAATGGCTCGATTGTAATCATGTATTGTCTTTCCACTGACTGGTTAGCACGCAACAAAAGCTTTTCACTGTACCTCAGTACACGTGGCAATAAACTAAAACTGAAAGTTAAAGCCTTTCAGACGACAATGATCAATTATGCAATGGAAGTCTAGCCTTGCTCAGATTCTTCTGCTTTTACCTGGCTTTGATCCTTCAGCCACGCTCCCATTAAATCGATGGTTCGCAAACTCCGGTCTGTTATCATTCATATCAATAACATTGATGTAAAGGTCAATTGGGTTTTCCACCTTGTTTCCATTCATGTCAACTGCATGTGCTCTCAGCTGTAAACAGAGAAACCAAGATATGGTCAAAACTATTTATGTAACTTGTACAGCCGAACAAATCCCAAAAGACCATTTCACACACGAGGTCGCAAACACCACGAATCAGTGATGGATGTTATTGTCTATTAGAAGCCTCACAGAAAATGTCCTGAAATCACATTTGACAGTACGCTGGAAGATTCACAAGAGACTATTTCAGTGCGAGAACTGTTATGGATTTACACCACTTCTTGACAATCTGGTACAAACTAGCTACTTCGCTAACTAAAGAGGAGAAGGATTATCTGAATGAAGACTTCCCAAAAGAAACCCTTCTTCTGCCATCATAGCAATGTAATTGATTGTTAATTGACTTTTCAGAGTTTCACTTGCACTCTCCTTATGCATTCCTTTATTTCATGAACTGATTACTTGGTGCAAACAAGATCGTCATGCTATTAGTCATAGAGTCCTAGAGTCATACAGCGTGGAAACAGGCTCTTCGGCCCAACTTGCCCACACCGACCAACATGTTCCATCTACACGTGTCCCACCTGCCTGCGTTTGGCCCATATCCTCTAAACCTATCCTATATGTGTGTGTGTGTTTTTATATAGAATGTATATATATACACACACACATTATATATATAATATATATTTTATTTTTTATATGTATTGTTTATATTATAAAATGTATATGTATATATATTTTAAGCATTAAAATTGACTGGCTAAAATTCCTAAAATGTCTAGTTGGTTTAACAAGAATATTATATTCTCAAGGATATTAAGATTTTATTTATTATACATATAAGAAAGATATTATATATATATATATATATATATATATATATATATATATATATATATATATATATATATATATATATATATATTGCTGATTAGAACCTATTTCATTTAATCCCAATGTCTACCCCAACAGCTGCTGACGACCTTCTACCGCTGCACCATAGAGAGCATCCTAACACATGGCATCCCTGTGTGGTATCTCAGCTGCACAGAGGCAGAGAGGAAAGCTCTTCAGCGGGTAGTGCATAGAGCTTAGAGGACCATCGGAACACAGCTACCAGCCTTGGAGGGCATCTACAACACACGATGCCTCAGAAAATCCACCAGCATCCACAAAGACTCCTCACACCCCTGCAACAGTCTGTTCGAACTTCTACCATCGGGCAGACGCTACAAGGCCTTCTACGCCCGCACCTCCAGACTCAGGAACAGCTTCATCCCCAGGGCCATAGCTGCTATGAACCGGTCCTGCTGAGCCGGATAGTCACATCGCACAGTGAACCGGCACAGATCTACTTGCACTTTATTCTGTTTTAAAACTGTTCCAATTTGTTTCATTGGGTTGTTTAAATTAATACTGACTAGCTAATTAATTTACTGCATCGTATGGGAGGCGCATTCCCAATCTCGATGTACCCCTGTACAATGACAATAAAGATATATTGTATTGTATTGTATTGTATCTTCCCCAAAATATTCTTCTTGAACCAACAAAATACGTCAGGCATTTTAACCAGGCAACTTTAAGGCTTATTGAAGGATGGAATTGGAGCCATGTATTCTCCCAGGAATATTATACTTGATGTACAAGTGATTGGGGTAGTTCTGTTTGCTGGACTCTACTCTGGCTGGATTGACCTATTTAGGAAAATGGGTGGATGTCAGGAAGAAGCTAAGAACTATTTTTTTTTATTGCTGGAGAGCTTCAAGGGACACATTGAGTATAGGAGCAAAGAGGTCCTTCTACAGTTGTACCGGGCCCTGGTGAGACCGCACCTGGAGTACTGTGTGCAGTTTTGGTCTCCAAATTTGAGGAAGGATATTCTTGCTATTGAGGGCGTGCAGCGTAGGTTCACTAGGTTAATTCCCGGAATGGCGGGACTGTCGTATGTTGAAAGGCTGGAGCAATTAGGCTTGTATACACTGGAATTTAGAAGGATGAGGGGGGATCTTATTGAAACATATAAGATAATTAGGGGATTGGACACATTAGAGGCAGGAAACATGTTCCCAATGTTGGGGGAGTCCAGAACAAGGGGCCACAGTTTAAGAATAAGGGGTAGGCCATTTAGAACGGAGATGTAGAAGAACTTTTTCAGTCAGAGAGTGGTGAAGGTGTGGAATTCTCTGCCTCAGAAGGCAGTGGAGGCCAGTTCGTTGGATGCTTTCAAGAGAGAGCTGGATAGAGCTCTTAAGGATAGCGGAGTGAGGGGGTATGGGGAGAAGGCAGGAACGGGGTACTGATTGAGAGTGATCAGCCATGATCGCATTGAATGGTGGTGCTGGCTCGAAGGGCTGAATGGCCTACTCCTGCACCTATTGTCTATTGTCTATTGCCTATTAACAATATAAACCCAACCAGAACTGTTGTATTGACGACACACTTATAAGTTCATAAGTGATAGGACCAGGATTAGGCACTCGGCCCATCAAGTCTACTCCCCCATTCAATCACAGCTGACCAATCTTTCCCTCTTAACCCCATTCTCCTGCCCATAATCCCTGACAACCGTACTAATCAAGAATCTATCTATGTATCACTGCCTTAAAAACATCCATTGACAGGCTCCACAGCCTTCTAATTTACTGGCAATTATCTTCATATTTTTTTAGTGGAACTGATAGAAAATCCAACCTTTTCTGGGTGCATAGTTTAACACCAAAATCTCCCAGTTGCAATCAGTGCATCTTTGGAGATCGTGCAGTTTGTTCATTTTGGGGTGGTGTTTCCTCTCCATTTGGTACCCTTTACCTGACATAATCACATCCAAATCATGTTAACAGTGGAGCAACATGCAAAACTAACGTACACTGAGACTTTCAACCTCACTGGTCCACAAGAAAGCCAAGCGAGGCCACACACAAACTGGAGGAACAGCACCTCATATTCCGCTTGGGTAGCTTGCGACCCAAGGATATGGACATCAAATTCGCTTATGTTTGGTAATCTTTAACAAACACCCTCTCCCCTTCCTCCCCCATACCCCCGTTTCTTGCTCCACTTTGAGTTAGGTCAAAAATCACCCAAGGAATATATAATTTAGTTTAGAGATACAGCGTGGAAACAGGCCCTTCAGCCCACTGAGTCCGTGCTGGCCAGCAATCACCCCATGCACTTGCATTATCCTACGCAGATTGTAGGGACTTGCAATTTTACCAAAGCCAATTAACCTATAAACCTGCACGACTTTGGAGTGTGGGAGGAAACCGGGAGCACCTGGAGAAAACCCACGCGGTCGCAGGGGAGAACGTACAAATTCTATACGGACAGCACCCGTGGTCAGGATCGAACCCGGGTCTCGGGCACTGTAAGGAATCAACTCTGCTGCTGCGCTACCCTACCGCCAAGTTCCACGTAACAATAGAACTCATCTGAAAGGGCTAATGGGCCTACTTCCAATCTCCACATCGAAAGAAACCTACTTGACTCAAATAGATTGTGCAAAATTATTAAAAGATGCCCAGTGTGGCAGATCATTAAATTACGTGTGATCTCAAAAGGTGCAACACGTTTAAAATGAAAGATAATTGTACTCTCTGGTGCCATTTTAAGGACTTCTGCTCAACAGAAACCCCAGCCTCCAAATGGCATGACAATAAAATAGCCGCTCTGGGAACTATTACGTGGATCATGGATTTTAATAACGCTGCTCTAACTGTGCAATCAGTCTTAGTGAAAGTCTGGTGGAAATGATTGCCAAGAAATTGCAGATGTAACAATGACAAAACTATGGGTGAAAGTAAAAGCAGCTTTGTGATTTCACGCTAGGGTAGTTTAAGATGGAAATCTTTGTCAGTTTTCACCACTCTTTATGGGCTGCATTGTCCGTAGCCTTCTCCAATGGAATATAGGACAATGACTGCCATGAACTTAAGACATTAACAATGTAGTCCCGTTGTAAAAGGTTCTTAAAATTCTACACTTGGTTACAGAATACAAAGGCTGTTTTGAATGGTATACTAAGCTGCAATTTAGAAACAAGGAACTGATTTGCGCACAAAAGGACACAGAGTGCTGGAGTAACTGAGCGGGTCAGGCAGCATCTCTGGAGAACACGGATAGGTGAGGTTTCGGGTGGAGATCTCGGAGGTAGTGGCGACTGAAAGGCTCGGCATCATGGCGGGCCAGGAGGTTGTTGAGGCGGGGGCGGGGCGGAGCGGGACAAAAGTAAGTCCTCTGTTGAGGACCGATCGTTCTGCACCTGAAAGGGTCTCAACCCGAAACATCACCTACCCACGTTCTCCAGAGATGCTGCCTGACCTGTTGAGTTACCCCAGCACTCTGTGTCCTTCTGAGCTGCAGTAACTGCCAGCCAATTATACAACCTTTGAAAGAAGTCATGAGAGCATTGAGTCATAGATCACCTGTCCATACGAGCTGCCGGAGAAAGCGAGAGAAGCAGATACAATTGTGACTTTTAAGAAACATTTGGGCAGATATGTGGATAGGAAGGATTTTTCGAGCTATGGGCCAAATGCAGGCATATGAGACTAACACAATATGCCAACTTATAGATTCTTGATTAGTACAGGTGTCAGAGGTTATGGGGAGAAGGCAGGAGAATGGGGTGAGGAGGGAGAGATAGATCAGCCATGAAGGCAGTGGAGGCCAATTCTCTGAATGCATTTAAGAGAGAGCTGGATAGAGCTCTTAAGGATAGCGGAGTCAGGGGGTGTGGGGAGAAGGCAGGAACGGGGTACTGATTGAGAATGATCAGCCATGATCACATAGAATGGCGGTGCTGACTCGAAGGGCCGAATGGCCTCCTCCTGCACCTATTGTCTATTGATTGAATGGCAGAGTAGACTTGATGGGCCGAATGGCCTAATTCTACTCCGATCACTTATGACCTTACGACCTAACGGTTGTCATGGACAAGATGGGCCGAAGGACCTGTTTCCATGCTGTATTTCGAAACTAAACTAAACTAAAATGGTGATAATTGCCTCCCATCCTGGTGAGTACGATGCAATAAATGACCTAATGATTTTAGTCATCTTAACAGTGTGTAAAAAATCTATTGTTCTTATTGCAGAATAAGCTGAAAGAAATGACCCCTGTTGTTGGCATTCTCTGAAAATCTACTTTACTTGATTTCCCCTTCAATCACTCCCACTCATTAATCGGTACTCGGGAAGTTAAGTCCAACTACAAATGAACCGAAACAAATATGTAAATTTATGTAAAACAATTCTTAAAATGATTCCTTTTCTGTATCACTTCCGAGCAGAAGCACCTAACTTCATTAAGATTTTCCACTTGTGCACACATTTCCAGAGATTAATGTTTTTTCTGCAGTCAAAACACATTTTCCATTGTTAGCCAGGTGGGATAAATTTAAACACACCTGCTATGTTGCATCCTTTGACATTCTGATAAATTTTACAATTATTTGGCTGCTGGCAAGAGACATTCTGGAGCAGATTAAGATTAACAAAAAAACACAGACTGCAACTTTCCAAAGGAAAAGTTGTTCCAAAAGCTAAAAGTCTTGACGTTTTGGACACAGATTATCTTTTCATCACGAGAGGAAATATTCAATAGGAACCTGAGGGGTAGCTGATTTTACACAAAGGGTGGTCAGTGTATGGAACGAGCTGCCGGAGGAGGTAGTTGAGGCAGGGACTATCGCAACGTTTAAGAAACATTTAGACAGGTACATGGACAGGACAGGTTTAGAGGGATATGGGCCAAACACAGGCAGGTGGGACTAGTGTAGATGGGACACAGGCACAAAATGCTGGAGCACCTCAGTGGGTCAGACAGCATCTCTAGGACAATAGACAATAGACAATAAGTGCAGGAGGAGGCCATTCGGCCCTTCGAGCCAGCACCGCCATTCAATGTGATCATGGCTGATCATTCTCAATCAGTACCCCGTTCCTGGCTTCTTCCCATACCCCCTGACTCCGCTATCCTTAAGAGCTCTATCTAGCTCTCTCTTGAATGGATTGAGAATTGGCCTCCACTGCCTTCTGAGACAGAGAATTCCACAGATTCACCACTCTCTGACTGAAAAAGTTTTTCCTCATCTCAGTTCTAAATGGCCTACCCCTTATTCTTAAACTGTGGCACCTTGTCCTGGACTCCCCCAACATTGGGAACATGTTTCCTGCCTCTAACGTGTCCAACCCCTTAATAATCTTATACGTTTCGATAAGATCCCCTCTCATCCTTCTAAATTCCAGTGTATACAAGCCCAGTCGCTCCAGTCTTTCAACATATGACAGTCCCGCCATTCCGGGAATTAACCTAGTAAACCTACGCTGCACGCTAGGAGAAAAGGAAAAGGAATAGATGACATTTTGAGTCGAAACGCTTCTTCAGATGTAGATGTGGTTTAGTTTAGTTTAGTTTAGTAATATAGTGCGGAAACACTATCCTACACACACTAGGGAAAATTTATCATTTTATCAAACCCAATTACCCCACCAACTTGTACGTCTTTGGAATGTGGGAGGAAACCGAAGATCTCGTCGAAAACCCACGCGGTCACGGGGAGAAGGTACAAACTCGGTACAGACAGCACCCATAGTCGGAATCAAACCCAGGTCTGTGGTGCTGTTAGGCAGCAACTCTACCGCTGCGCCACCGTGCCGCACTGTACAGTGTGGGCATGTTGGTCCGGGGGGGCCTGTTTCCAAGCAGGAAGACTCTGCATCCAATATACTGATGGAAATGACACCAAGTGTCCTTCACAGAATCTATCTAATTTTCATTTGAATTAATGAAGGAAATGTGACAATTCTGAGTCATGCATCTGATCCTTTGATTGAAAGATACAGCATTGCAGCAGGCCCTTCGGCCCACCAGGTCCATGCTGACCATCGACCACCTGTTCGCACCAGTTATATGTTATCCCACTTTCTCATCCGCTCCCGACACACGAGTGGCAATTTACAGAGGCCGATTAGCCTGCGAACCCACATGTCTTTGAGATGTGGAAGGGAATCAGAGCACTGAGAGGAAACGCACATGGTCACAGGGAGAACGTGCAAACTCCACACAGCCAGGACTTGAGGACAGGATCATCAGTTCACAAGACATAGGGGCAGAATCAGACAATTCGGCCCATCGAATCTACTCCCAGGGCTGCCGTGCTGTGGCACCTCTGTAAAAAAAGCGGAGTTAGGGGGTATGGGGAGAAGGCAGGAACGGGGTACTGATTGAGAATGATCAGCCATGATCACATTGAATGGCGGTGCTGGCTCGAAGGGCCGAATGGCCTACTCCTGCATCTATTGTCTGTTGTCTATTGTCTAAAAGCCAAAATAAACAGCGGGGAATTTTAACGAGCGGGGAGTTTAACAGCGGTCGCAGCGACACCAGTGACAGCTCTGGCACCTAAAGAATTACCACTGCAACACTGTCGACTCCATCATTCAGTCACGGCTGATCTATCTTTCTCTCTCAACCCCATTCTCCTGCCTTCTTCCCCTGATCTTTGACACCCATACTAATCAAGAACGCCCCCCCCCTTCACTCCTTCTCCCCCCCATTCCCCTCCTCGTCCACTAAACGTTGGTTAACCAGTTCCACAGTTCACAATGATATCTCCCCCTTGAGACCACGCCGTCCCCAGCCAATAATCGGCCTATCAGGGAACGTTCCTGCCTGAGGTCACCTGTTGCCGGCCCAAATTTGTCCTGGTCTTTCCTTGCTTCCAGATCCCCCCCCACTCCCCGACCCCCAGTAGAGTCACTCTGAAGAAGAGGCCCGACCCGAACCATCATCTATCCATTTTCTCCAGAGATGCTGCCTGACCCGCTGAGTTGCTCCGGCACTTTGTGCCGATATTTGGCAGAAGCCGGCATCGACATTTCCTTTTCGTCGCCATGCATTTCTCGTTGTGTGAGGCTGAAGGATCCATCTTGGGCCTCCAATTCACACTGATGGGGAGGTAATGGTCATTGCGCAAACATTTGATCAGCGGGTGTTCATCATGAAAGATGCCAGGAAAGTTACATGAATAGCCCATAAAAGTGCCTGCCCCCATGTTACAAAGGGCACAGTTTCATCTGGAAATGACTGGCAGCGGGTTAAAGGATCCCCTTGCACATACAAAATGGATGGTAATCAGTTCACTTTCAGGGCCAGGCGCCCTACTTTGCCTCTTGTATCAGACGGCGAACACAAGCTTTTCTTTTGAAACTTGTCATTTAACTTAATAAAACCCTCTTTCAAGGTGCCAGTAAGTGACAAGGATGTACGGACTGATGTGATTGCATCAAAGGCACAATGGGCTCCATCTCTGATGTGCAAAAGTGGTGTCAAAGAGAGAAGATCACAGCTCCATTAGCACATATGCTGCCTTCCTCCCCAAAGACATGTCCAGACTATAAAACTCATTCGTACTATCCTCAGGTCCAAAAACGTGTTTCATTTTTGCAATCTTATTCTTTGCGGCTCAGTTTTCATTGTTTCATCGAAGCAGAATTAGTGCGGCAGGCTGGCGTAGCAGTAGAGTTGCTGCCTTGCAGTGCCTACAGCGCCAGAGACCCGGGTTCGATCCTGACTACGGGTGCTGTCCGTACGGAGTTTGTACGTTCTCCCCGTGACCTGCGTGGGTTTCCTCTGAGAACTTCAGTTTCTTCTCACACTCCAAAGACGTACAGGTTTGTAGATTAATTGGCTTGGTATAAATGTAAAAATTGTCCCTAATGTGTGTAGGATAGTGTTAATGTGCCGAGATCGCTGGTTGGTGCAGACTTGGTGGGCTGAAGGGCCTGTTTCCACACTGTTTCTCTAACCTAAACTAAATTATTCCATTCGGCCCATCAAATCTACTCCGCCATTCAATCATGGCTGACTATCTTTCCATCTCAACATTCCCCTTCCTTCTCCCCCTGACCTCTGATGCCCGTGTCAATCAAGAATCTATCTATCTCTGCTTTAACAAATATCCATTGACTTGTCCTCCAGAGCCCTCTGTGGCAACAAATTCCACTGATTCACCACCCTTGTTTAAAAGCTTTGAAGGGATTGTGATATTACATCTTAAACATTAGTTACAGAGGATATTTTGAAGAAATGCCTTTCCACGTCTTAATGCAAAAAAACAATTTTATTATGTGTCACAAGCTTCCTTGTAGCTTAACTTATCATTACACCGTTCTATGTTTGCAAGTTGGAAATAAAATATGTAATGGGATGTCACATCTACTTAACGTTTACTATTCACAACTTAGGGCTTTACGTGGTCACGGCACATAATCAGTTTTCCTCTGTTTGCTGTTACTTACGTCCCACTTCTATTAACAGCTGCGCTTTGTAGATTTAAGGTAAGATATTTATTTGTATCCAAATGGGAGATTCACGTCAGAGGTAAGGAATTGCTAGATGCTAGAATGTTCAGCAAAATGCAAAGTGCTGGAGGAACTCAGCAGGTCATGTAGCATGTGCGGAGGGAAGGGACAGGCGGCCTTTTTGAGTTGCGTTCGAGGAGGTTCAGGGGCGGCGCGGTGACGCAGCGGTAGAGTTGCTGCCTTACAGCGCCAGAGACCCAGGTTCGATCCCGACGAGGGGTGGTGTCTGTACGGAGTTTGTACGTTCTCCCCCGTGACCTGCGTGGGTTTTCTCTGTGTAGGCTCCGGTTTCCTCCCACGCTCCAAAGACCGAGAGGTTTGTAGGTTTGAAACAAAATGGTGGAGTAACTCAGCGGGTCAGGCAACATCTCTGGAGAAAAAGGATCGACAATGTTTCAGAAGAATGGTCCCGACCTGAAATGTTGCCTGTCCTTTTTCTCCAGAGATGCTGGAGAAAAGGAATAGGTGACGTTTTGGGTCAAAACCATTCTTCAGTCCTGCGTGGGTTTTCTCCGGGTGCTCCGGTTTCCTCCCACACTACAAAGACGCACAGGTTTGTAGGTTAATTGGCTTGGTAAAATTGTGAATTGTCCCTGGTGTGTGTAGGTATAGCGTCAATGTGCGGGGATCGCTGGTCGGCACGGACTCGGTGGGCCGAAGGGCCTGTTTCAGCGCCATGTCTCCGAACTGAACTAAACGAAAGTTCCCAACCCGAAACGTCGCCTGTGCATTCCCTCCACAGCTGCTGACGGAGGCGTTGAGTGCTGCCGAAATCTCGACCCGAAGTGAGACTCAAAGACTCGCTAAACTCCAGCAGCATGTTTTATTTTACTTGCCGCAAGGAGGGAGAGCCTCAATCAAGGGCGAAGGAGGTGACGACTCCAACGATCAGTGTAACGTGCAGGGATTTATACAGAGACGTAAGCAACTAAGAAGTAAGCAAGAAGAAACATTTCAGGGTCTTCAGGGTCCCGAACCAGAAACGTTACTCATCCTTTGTCTCCAGTCATGCTGCCTGTCCCGCTGAGTTACTCCAGCACTTGGTGTCTATCCCAGATTAGGATGATTAGCCATGATTAGGCTTGTATACACTGGAATTTAGAAGGATGAGAGGGGATCTTATCGAAACATATAAGATTATTAAGGGGTTGGACACGTTAGAGGCAGGAAACATGTTCCCAATGTTGGGGGAGTCCAGAACCAGGGGCCACAGTTTAAGAATAAGGGGTAGGCCATTTAGAACGGAGATGAGGAAAAACGTTTTCAGTCAGAGAGTTGTGAATCTGTGGAATTCTCTGCCTCAGAGGGCAGTGGAGGCCAATTCTCTGAATACATTCAAGAGAGAGCTAGATAGAGCTCTTAAGGATAGCGGAGTCAGGGGGTATGGGGAGAAAGCAGGAACGGGGTACTGATTGAGAATGATCAGCCATGATCACATTGAATGGCGGTGCTGGCTCGAAGGGCCGAACGGCCTACTCCTGCACCTATTGTCAATTGATCGAATGGCAGAGTAGACTTGATGGGCCGAATGGCCTAATTCTGCTCCTATCACTTATGAACTTATGATGGACCTGCGAATACCAGCATCACTCTCTCCATTTTTCCCTTTGATACTACAGCCCAATGCTGGCTGACTTCCACAGCACGGTTGTACCCAGGGGGGGGGGGGGATTGAATAGGTTATGATCAGAGTCTCTGTGACTCTTGTGTGTGGGAACAGCAGGTGTTGGTTTAAAATGAAGATAGACCCAAAAAGCTGGGCACAAAAGGACACAGAGTGCAGGAGTAACTGAGCGGATCAGGCAGCATCTCTGGAGAAAAGGAATGGGTGACGTTTCAGGCCGAGACCCGAAGTCTGAGGAAGGGTCTCGACCCGAGACGTCACCTATTCCTTTTCTCCAGAGATGCTGCCTGACCCGCTGAGTTACTCCAGCGTTTTGTGTCTGTCTCTGTTAGTTAGTCCTTCTTGCCTCTTGCTTAAGTCAGGCATACACTTTAAACCTACTTGGCAAAATATTTGTTTGGAAAGATGTTAAAATCCATAGCATTTCCTCTGTTTCTCCTGTGTTGAGTCATTTTTTTCTTATTACTGCTTCTTATGCTGTTTGCGAACTGTAATTCTATGCATCTCAGATGGCTGACAATGATGTTACGAGCATGTTGCCAGGACTCAAGGGTCTGAGCTATAGGGAGAGATCGAGTAGGTTGAGACTCTATTCCTTGGAGCGCAGGAGGTTGAGGGGTGATCTTAGAGAGGTGTATAAGATCATGAGAGGAATAGATCGGATCGATGCACAGAGTCTCTTGCCTAGAGTAGGTGAATCAAGGACCAGAGGATGTAGGTTCAAGGGGTAAAGGTTAAATAGGAATCTGAGGGGTAACTTTTTCACACAAATAGTGGTGGGTGTACGGAACAAGCTGCCAGAGGAGGTAGTTGAGGCTCGGACTATTGCAACGTTTAAGAAACAGTTAGACGGGTACATGGATAGGGCAGGTTTGGAGGAATATGGGCTAAACGCAGGCAGGTGGGACTAGTGAAGATTGGCCATGTTGGCCGGTGTGGGCAAGTTGGGCTGAAGGGCCTGTTTCCACGCTGCATTCCCCTATGACTATTTTTAATTCCAACATTTCACGCCTCACTGTTCCATATCTCCATTCATTCCTTCCATGAAATTAATTATGATTCCATTACCTTGTTGTCCCTGGCACTCAAAAAAAACTGCACTGAAATCACCAAACATATTCCAATGAAAATAAATACATTAAAAAATTAAACCAACAGATATTATCACTTTCTAAATAATGCAGTATAATTGTTATTGTATACACTTGAACTAAGAAGGATGAGAGGGGATCTTATTGAAACAATAAGATTATTAAGGGATTGGACATGCTCGAGGCAGGAAACATGTTCCCAATGTTGGGGGAGTCCAGAACCAGTGGCCACAGTTTAAGAATAAGGGGTAGGCCATTTAGAACAGAGATGAAGAAAAACTTTTTCACTCAGAGAGTTGTGAATCTGTGGAATACTCTGCCTCAGAAGGCAGTGTAGGCCAATTCTCTGGATGCTTTCATGAGAGAGTTAGATAGAGCTCTTAATGATAGCAGAGTCAGGGGGGTATGGGGAGAGGGCAGGAACGGGGTACTGATTGTGGATGATCAGCCATAATCACATTGAATAGCGGTGCTGGCTCGAAGGGCCGAATGGCCTATTCCTGCACCTATTGTCTATTGTCTATTCCATGTCAGTGGGAAAGAAGAGGTGTTGTTGAGTCCTTCTGCCAGCAATAGGGTGTATTGATTTGAGCATTACTTTCAATTTAAGTGGATCACATGCGCATAAAAACTTTGCCCTTGAAGTGAGTCCATAAAGTGTTTGATTAACTGTCAGAAAACCTGGCAGGGTAAGAGCTGATCCAGCAGAGTGTCTGAACATAAAAAGCCATTAAACGCTCCGCACAAACTAGTTCTAACCAACCTTCCTCTCTTTCATCCATTTCCATTCATTCCTCTTTCCTCCTAGCTTAGTTTAGTTTAGTTTAGTTTAGAGAGATACAGCACGGAAACAGGTCCTTCGGCCCACCGAGTCTGTGCCGACCGGTGATCCCCGCACACTAACACAGCCTACACACACTGGGGACAATTTTACATATATACCATGCCAATTAATCTCCAAACCTGTACGTCATTGGAGTGTGGGAGGAAACCAAAGATCTCGGAGAAAACCCACGCGGTCACGGGGAGAACGTACAAACTCTGTGTAGAAAGCACCCCTAGTCAGGATCGAACCCGGGTCTCTGGCGCTGTAAGTGCTGTAAGGCAGCAACTCTACCGCTGCGCCACCGTGCCGAATAGGTTTATCTACAAATAGAACATTCTGGAATACTACAACGTCAAGTCTTGCATTCCACAGCATCACAGTATTTTAATCGTACACCCAGAAACATTTATCTATATTAATAATGACATCCTTGGTTTCATATTCAACACCTCCCATTTTAATATCATCTGCTGAAATTTGACAACAATCTTTCAATAAGTGTTCCTCGCTGTCAGTAAATGCACTGAGACACCTCTGTCCAAACCTTCCCCTTGCGAGGAGCTTTTTCCCTCAAAAGAACTTGTTTTCAATTTAATTTACATCCATTCCCACCAGTTTCTGACATAGTTTCAGGTGTTTTACCTCAGTAAGTGTCTTTTAAATGTCAATGTGTACCTCAAATGGAGCTCATGTATCCCGTGAGCTGGCATTTCAGGCCAACATGTATCTCTCAAGGACGGCACCTTGGCGCAGCGGGTAGTCTGAAGAAGGGTCTCGACCCGAAAGGTCACCCATTCCTTCTCTCCAGAGATGCTGCCCCTGCCGTTGAGTTACTCCAGCTTTTTGTGCCTATCTAGCGGGTAGTTGCTGCCTCACAGCGCCAGAGACCCGGGTTTGATCCTGACTACGGGCGCTGTCGGTACGGAGTTTGTACGTTCGCCCCGTGACCTACATGGGTTTTCTCCGAGATCTTCGGTTTCCTCTCACATTCTAAACGTGCAGGTTTGTAGGTTAATTGGCTTGGTGGAAATGTAAAATGTAGGATAGTGTTAAAGAGCGGGGATCGCTGGTCGGCATAGATTCGGTGGGCCGAAGGGCCTGTGTGTGCGATGTACCTCTAAACAATAGACAATAGACAATAGGTGCAGGAGTAGGCCATTCAGCCCTTCGAGCCAGCACCGCCATTCAATGCGATCATGGCTGATCACTCTCAATCAGTACCCCGTTCCTGCCTTCTCCCCATACCCCCTCACTCCGCTATCCTTAAGAGCTCTATCCAGCTCCCTCTTGAAAGCATCCAACGAACTGGCCTCCACTGCCTTCTGAGGCAGAGAATTCCACACCTTCACCACTCTCTGACTGAAAAAGTTCTTCCTCATCTCCGTTCTAAATGGCCTACCCCTTATTCTTAAACTGTGGCCCCTTGTTCTGGACTCCCCCAACATTGGGAACATGTTTCCTGCCGCTAATGTGTCCAATCCCCTAATTATCTTATATGTTTCAATGAGATCCCCCCTCATCCTTCTAAATTCCAGTGTATACAAGCCCAATCGCTCCAGCCTTTCAACATACGACAGTCCCGCCATTCCGGGAATTAACCTTTGAAACCTTTAAACTAAACTAAAAAATCAATAAATGGCGAAGGAACTAAGTCTGATCAATTACCTCGTGGCTGTTGGTTATGCTCTCCTCTGCACTAACGTCTAAAAGGTTTCTGAACCATTACCTCAGAAACTAACTGGGATGTGATCAAATTTACGTTATTTTTTATTTAGTTTTAATTAGTTGAGATAAACATCAAGTACTGATATGGAAACACTCAAGCATATTTGATCAAATTGCATCACATCAGCATTTGAAAAAATTTCAGTCAGGAATCCAGTCAGCCATCAGCAGCTATCTGCAAGGTAGCCCAAATGAATAGCTATCACGGTGGCGTAGCGGTAGAGTTGCTGCCTTATAGCGCCAGGTTCGATCCTGACTATGTGCGTTGTAAGTACGCACTTTAATAATAATAATAATAATAATAATGCATTACATTTATATAGCGCTTTTCATATACTCAAAGACGCTTTACAGGGATTTAGAGAACATAGGGAAGTGAATAAATAGATAAATAAGTAAACGAACAGAGAAAGGAGACAGAAGGTGAGGTGACCTTCAGTGGTTGAAGGCAGTACTGAACAGGTGAGACTTCAGTGATGTTTTGAATGTGGTGAGTGTGGAGGAGTCTCTGACGGTTTGGGGTAGTGAGTTCCATAGGGTGGGAGCAGCGATGGAGAAAGCCCTGTCCCCCCAGGATCTGAGTTTGGTCCGGATGTGAGGGGATAGGAGATTGGCAGCAGCAGAGCGGAGGGTGCAGGTGGGAGTGTGCCTGTGGAGGAGGTCGGTCAGGTAGGATGGGGCCAGGTTATGGAGGGCTTTATAGGTCATGAGGAGGATTTTGTACTGGATTCTCTGGGGGATGGGGAGCCAGTGGAGTTTGTAAAGGACGGGGGTGATATGGTCACGGATCGGGGTGTGGGTGAGTAGACGGGCAGCGGAGTTTTGAATGTATTGAAGTTTACTGATGATTTTTGAGGGTGCGCCATAGAGGAGGCTGTTGCAGTAGTCCAGACGGGAGGTGATGAAGGCGTGGATGAGGGTTTCTGCAGCTGTGGAGGAGAGGGATGGACGGAGACAGGCAATGTTTTTGAGGTGGAAGAAGGCTGTCTTTGTGATGTGTTTGATGTGTTTGTCGAAGGAGAGAGAACTTTGTACGTTCTCCCCGTGACTGGCGTGGGTTTTCTCTGAAACCTTCGGTTTCCTCCCACACTCTAAACATTTACAGGTTTGTCGGTCAATTGGCTTGGTGTAAATGTAAATTAACTGGCTTGGTAAAATTGTAAATTGTCCCTGGTGTGTGTAGGACAGTGTTAGTATGCGGAGATCGCTGGTCGGCGCGGACCCGGTGGGCCGAAGGACCTAATATCACTCTGTATCTCTGCACTAAACTAAACTAAACCTGCAACACAGGAAGAAAGGATATCGAACAGTACAGCCCAGGAACAGGCCCTCCAGCCCACAATGCCCAAACCGAAAACAAAGCCATGTTCAACTAATCGCTGCCTGCACATGATCCATATCCCTCCATTCCATGCCCATCCACATGCCTATCTGAAGGCCTCTTAAATGCCACTATTGTATTGCCTCCATCACCCCAGGCAAAGCATTCCTGGTAATTTTCTGATTTTTCTTTAGAGGAGTTTCTCTTTGGCACCAACTTCAAATGCAAAGCTGTTGAGTTAGTTGGTAAAATCTGATTTCTTGGAGGTGGTTTAGTTTTGTTTAGAGATACAGCGCCGAGGAAACATGCCCTTCGGCCCACCGTGTCCGCACTGACCAGCGATCCCCGCATACTTGCATTATCCTACACTAGGGACTGTTTTTATTTACATTTATACCAAGCCAATTAACCTACAGACCTGTACGTGTTTGGAGTGTGGGTGGAAACAGAAGTTTTCGGAGAATGCCAACGCAGGTCCTGGGGAGAGCGTACAGACTCGGTACAGACAAGCGCCCGTAGCCAGGATCGAACCCGGGTCTCTGGCGCTGTAAACGCTGTGAGGCAGCAGCTCTACCGCTGTGCCACCGTGCTGCCCTACTCTAAAACAAACATGCTTTCTGGAAGATTCAAAGCATCTATGTCAACATTTAGCAGTTTTCAGTCAAGGGGTATGGAGGATAGTTTGAAGACAAACAGAATGGGTGGTCTCTTACGTGAAAAGATGCAATATCCTCGCGATCCAGGGGCCTCTTGACGTGCATCTTACCAGCAACCTGATCAATACCAAACACCTCCATGGGGGGCTGATCGGCACCGGGCCCAGTGATGCTGTATCGGATCTGGATCTCCCTGTCCTTATCTGAGCGAATCTGAAATCAAAACACAACAAATGTATTGAGCATAGAAGTTGGGAGGGCGTGTTGCAGTTATACAAGATGTGGATGCAGAGATCACACAGGAGTGATGTAGAGTCATGGGGCAGATTGCCCAGCTCCTGTTCTTCAGTAGAGTTCACCGTGTGTACATTGGTTACAGCATTCTGAAGGTACAACAGAGGTGGCCCTCACAAAACCCTCCTGTTGCATTTAACCTCACTTTCCAACTGTCCCGAACTGATAGAAACCAGTAAATAAGATGTGTAGGAAAGAAGTGCAAATGCTGATTTAAACCGAAGGTTTGCACAAAATGCTGGAGTAACTCAGCGGGACAGGCAGCATCTCTGAAGAGAATGAATGGGTGACGTTTCGGGTCGAGACCCTTCTTCAGTCTGACCCGAAACGTCACCCATCCCTTCTCTCCAGAGATACTGCCTCTGAGTTACTCCAGCATTTTGTGTCTATCTGCAGCTGTACACACACATACATATTGATGAGGCCACATGTAGAGTGTTGTGTTCAGTTACGGTCACCCATGTGAAAGGAAAGATGTTGTCAAGCTGGAAAGGATGCAGAGAAAATTGACGAGGATGTTGCCAGGACTCGATGGCCTGAGTTATAGGGAGAGGTTGAGAAATGTATTCCTTGGAGTGCAGGAGGATGAGGCATTTCCACACTGCAAGTTTATGTGACTCCATGACTCTAAACGCAAGGGAAAGGTTTACAGTTAATGGCAAGACTCTTTATGTTCAGAGATACTGCGCGGAAACAAGCCCTTTCGGCCCGCCGGGTCCGCGCCGACCAGCGATCCCCGCACACTAACACTATCCTACACCCACTAGGGACAATTTTTACATTTACCAAGCCAATTAACCTACAATCCTGTATGTCTTTGGAGTGCGGGAGGAAACCGAAGATCTCGGGGAAAACCCACGCAGGTCACGGGGAGAACGTACAAACTCCGTACAGACAGCGCCCGTAGTCGGGATCGAACTAGTCGGGGTCTCCGGCGCTGCGTTCGCTGTAAGGCAGCAACTCTACTGCTGCGGCACCGTACAGAGGGATCTAGGGGTCCAAGTCCATAGCTTTCTGAAAATGACATCACAAGCAAAGAGAGTGAGAAAGGCATATAATATCCTTGTCTTCATTGGTAGGGGCTTTGAGAGCAGAGTCATGAAGTCATGGTGCAGCTTTGTAGGATTTTGGTTAGGCTGCATTCGGAGTATTGCACGTGGTACTGTATTCTTCATGACAGTAACGTAACTGAACCTCCAGAGAGGATGCAGAACAGAATACTGCCCGGATTAGAAGGTATTAGCTGCAAGGAGAGGTTGGACAAATACGGACTATTTTCGCTGGAGCGTCAGAGGCTGAAGGTAGACCTGATGTATATAAAATTACGGGCAGCATAGATAGGGTAGACAGTCAGAACATTTTCCCCCGAGGATAAAAATATCAAAGACGATGAGCGTGGTGAATATTTAATCAAAAATATCATTAGACAATGCTATTAAAATAAATGGATCAAAACACAAAGTGCTGGAGGAACTCATCGGGTCAGGCAGCATCTGGGGAGGGAATGGCCAGGCAATGTTTCAGGTCGAGATCCTTCTTCAGACTGACTCAGACAATCAGTCTGAAGAAGGATTCCCTACCTGAAATGCCGCATGCCCAATGCTTCCCCAGGTGCTGTCCAACTGGCTGAGTTCCTCCAGCACATTGTATTTTGCTCAAGATTCCAGCATCTGCAATTCCTTGCGTCTCCATGATGGTAAATGAACGTCGCCAGGTGACCAACGAACTTCTAAAACATGTCTTTTGTCCTCATGGAATTATGTAACAGGTTATTTCTGGCAAACAGTTGAACGTTGATAAAAAAACTTACTCAACACAATGGAAAATGGACCAATTTAGATGGGATATACCATTCTCAAATCAGTAAGAAGTTGCTCTTTGTTTTTCACATCTCAGTGTGTTCACACTGACAAAAATTAACCAGGTTATATTGTATTACTTCTCATTCTGTTGTAATTAGCGTGATTAAAATTCCCATCATGAGCTGAACTTAGAAATATAAATAAATGAAAAGATGGCAGGATGTTGACTATTAAACGGTCAAGATCAATATTAAAATGGAGTGGCCCTCCAACCTCAGCATCAGTATGAAACAGCCGTGTAAACTGCCCAGTGGCTTGAATAAAACGGGCATTAATGAGTTGAAAGTAGTCTATAAAATCTACCCTAATGACATTCTGTTGAGAATATTTAAATGCTTTCATAAAAAAAAAATCTGTTAAAGAAATGTTTTGCGATTTTAAATACGAGATATTTAAATTAAATTGTGCATTGCAGTTTTATGTGGTATAATGCAAATGAAAGATCAATTCTTCCTTCAATGAAAGGCAATTAAATCATCTCTGCACTCTGCTGCTGTTTCCTGCCTTCTTACCAGTTTAAGGCAAGTCTTAAAATAACCACTTTGACCAAGCATTTGGCTCAACAATTTCCTTACGCTGCTCATTGTTGAAGTCCAATGATAAAGTCATAGAGTGATACAGTGTGGAAACCGGCCCTTCGGCCCAACTTGCCCACGCCGACCAATATGCCCCATCTACACTAGTCCCACCTGCCTGCATTTGGCCCATATCCCTCTAAAGCTATCTTATCCATATACCTGTCTAGATGTTTCTTAAACGTTGTGATAGTGCCTGCCTCAACAAACTCCTTGGGCAGCTTATTCCGTCTACCTTCAAATCCTTTGTATAAAAAAAGTTGCCCCTCAGGTTCCCATTAAATATTTTCCCCTTCACCTTCAACCTCGATCCACTGGTTCTCGATTCCCCAACTCTGGGCAAAAGACATTTTACCCGATTTATTCCTCTCGTGATCTTGTACACCTCTCTAAATTCACACCTCATCCTCTTGCGCTCCAAGGAGTACAGTCCTAGTCTGCTCAACCTCTCCCTATAGCTAAGGCCCTCGAATCCTGGCAACATCCGCGTAAAAATAATGATGTTTGATAATCGGGTCTTTTAGCGATATAGTACGTCGAAGACACTACACGAGTGCAGAGGTGAAGGTGTCATTGCAATTATATCTCCCCCTGTTTGCTATCAGGTGCTCCTGTAATGAGTTCCCCAATACATTTCTTCTGCAGGCAATACAGCAATGACCTCACATTAAACGGGTGTCCTCAATAACTGTGTCCCTATTAGCAAATCAGTCCCATAACATCAATAACTTTCCAAAAAAAATGAAGGCTGGCAGTGTCTTTCTCTGTCTAACAATTATCTATGGTCTTCTGACCAAATTATCACGATTCCTAGCATGTTAAGTCGCTCACTTTGGGCGGCACAGTGGCACAGCAGTGGAGTTGCTGCCTTCCAGCGCCAGAGATCCGGGTTCCATCCTGACTACGTGGAAACAGGCCCTTCGGCCCACCGAGTCCGCAATGATCAACGATCCCTGTACACTCGTTTTATCCTACACACCCCGGGACAATTTATAGAAGCCAATTAACCTACAAACTTGCACGTCTTTGGGATGTGGGATGAAACCGAAGCACCCGGAGAAAACCAACGGGTTTTTAAAAAATGATTTGGATTTTATTGGGCGGCACGGTGGCGCAGCGGTAGAGTTGCTGCCTTACAGCGAATGCAGCGCCGGAGACTCAGGTTCGATCCTGACTACGGGCGCCGTCCGTACGGAGTTTGTACGTTCTCCCCGTGACCTGCGTGGGTTTTCTCCGAGATCTTCGGTTTCCTCCCACACTCCAAAGACGTACAGGTATGTAGGTTAATTGACTGGGTAAATGTAAAAATTGTCCCCAGTGTGTGTAGGATAGTGTTAATGTGCGGGGATCGCTGGGCGGCGCGGACTCGGTGGGCCGAAGGGCCTGTTTCTGCGCTGTATCTCTAAATCTAAAAAAACCCAACTCATAAAATCATTAGAGCTTAGAAACAGCTGCGTGGAGAATGTTTGTTTCAACGGGAAATACAGTGGAATAAATTGCAGCAATTTGGAAGTGTAAGTGGCATTGAGAATGTGCACTTATGGACATCTTTTAGCAAGAGCACAACAGTACAGATCCCTCATGGTAGTATGACCCTGAATGCTTCAGGGGGAATGTACAAACGCTGTACAGGCTGCACCGGAGGTCAGGATCGAACACGGGTTTCTGGCGCTGTCAGAAAGCAACTCTACCGCTGCGCCACCGTGCCGTCCAGTTCCCACCTTTTAAAATTCAGTCAAGAAAAATGAAGCATTCAGGGTCATACTACCATGAGGGATCTGTGCTGTTGTACTCTTGCTAAAAGATGTCCAAAAGTGCACATTATCAATGCCACATACACTTGGAAATTGCTGCAATTTATTGCACTGTATTTCCCGTTGAAACAAACATTCTCCACGCAGCTGTTTCTAAGCTCTAATGATTTTATGAGGTTTTCAATAAAATCCAAATCATTTTTAAAGAACCCATTAAAATTAATCCTAGGAGTCCTGTCAGTGTCTGATTTCTGATTTGCAGCGTAATGCAATCTCCTGCAGTCAAAGCCCAAGCTAATTCTATACAAGAGTGAGTCTTTCCACTAATGTCACATATTAAATTGTTTCAAATTCAAGAATGCAAATAACCCGACAAACAAGATTGATTTTTACTGCAAGGGATAAAGATATATCTCACTATACTGGTTTCAGGACGGAAACTGCTTGGAACCCAATCATTGCAAATGTTCCCGTCTGAAAACCTGCTGACTGCTCCTTAGAGTCGTAGAATTTTACAGCGCGGAAACAGGCCCTTCGGCCCAACTTGCCCACCCTGGCCAACATGTCCCATCTACACTAGTCCCACCTGCCTGTGTTTGGCCCATATCCCTCTAAACCTGTCCTGTCCGTGTACCTGTCCAAATGTTTCTTAAATGGTTGCGATAGTACCTGCCTCGATTACCTCCTCCGGCAGCTCATTCCATACACCCACCAACCTTTGTGTGAAAAAGTTACCTCTCAGGTTCCTATTAAATCTTTGCCCCCTCACCTTAAACCTATGTCCTCTGGTCCTCGATTCCCCTACTCTGGGTAAGAGACACTTTGCACTAGCCGATCTGTTCCTCTCATGATTTTGTACATGTCTATAAGATCACCCCTAATGCTCCTGTGCTAAAGGCATAAATTCAGAGCCTGCTCAACCACTCCCGATAGCTCAGGCTACTGAGACCCAGCGACATCCTCAAAATCCTTCTCTGCACCCTTCTCCAGCTTGAAAACATCTTTGCTATAACATGGTGCCCAAAACTGACCACAATGCTCTACATGTGACCACACCAACGTCTTGTACACTTTCGATCGTTTGAAAGAGACAGCATGGAAACAGGCCCTTCGGCCCACCGAGCCCATGCTGACCATCAATCATCTGTTGACACTTTCCCACTTTCACATCCACTCCCTGCACACCGGGGGCAATTTTACAGAGGCAAATTAACCTACAAACCGGCAGGTCTTTGGGGATGTGGGAGGAAACCAGAGCACTGGGAGGAATACAGGCAAACGAATCATCCTACCACAACCTGAACTACTGTCTACCCCATTGGTGACCCTTGGACTATCTTTGATCGGACTTTACTGGCTTTACCTTGCACCAAACATTATTCCCTTATCACGTATCTATACACTGTAAATAGCTCGATTGTAACCATGTATTGTCTTTCCGCTGACTGGTTATCACGCAACAGAAGCTTTTCACTGTACCTTGTGACACGTAACAATAAACTCAACTGAAACTGAAGCCAAACTGATCAATTGAAAACTTTTTGAGACAGTAAATCAGATTCCTTTATATGCTGAAATAAAAGGCACATCTCACAGTTTGGTACATTCATTGCTTTCAAGATGTATTCAGAGACCCATTTTCACACTTCGACATGTTAACAAAATTCGCCACAATTAGATATTTTAAGTGCTCTCACAAAAGAGCTAATGGATTCATTTTAAGACTCATTGTGCTTGTAAAGTGCCACCAAGGGGCCATTTAACGTTAGCTTTCAAGTCGAGCTTATTTTAATGGAAGCAAGGAAAAACTTTGATACTGCAACATCAAAGGCAGTTTGTCACATGGCAATGGTTTTGGGACTTGTGCTTCAAGTCTCCAAAATGTTGCCATGGATTTTAATTTCCCAGCTGCTGAAGATCGTTTCCGCTCAGGCATTCACTTTTCTTTTTAAAATTCTCATCTGTTTCTACCATTTAAAAAAAAAATTCTGGCCTCTTCTAAAGGTACACGTCCATCACCACCGATTGTACGGCAACTGGTGGTACGACACATCCTTTAATCAGGACTATGCCCCGAGAGCACACTTGAAATCCCCCCACACCCCCCCCCCCCCGCACCCCCCGGATGTCCCCCCGAAAAGGTGGCACCTAGGCCGGGTGAGGTGACCGATCTCGGCTTCATCGGGACTTCTGCGGCCCATTGGCGGGTCGATTTTGCCCTCTGCGGCTGGGGCTCTGGAACTCCGGCCCGGCCGAAGCCGGCAGATCCGTTCCCATAGCCGACCTCCGAGGCCGACTTCAAGGGTCGGTATCTCGGCCCCCCCGGCGGAGTGTTCCGGCACCGTTGGACTCCTGTCGGAGGCCGTGACTTCTGCTGGTCCGGCAAAACGGATAATCCGGAAAGGCTCTGGAGTCAAAGGTGCTAGAAAATCGGTGGTGAACCTGTATTAATTCGGTAAAAGATGCCACCCTCCAGGGAACTGCCCATGTCTGTGTTGGAGCTTCAAGACTGCATGTGGTGTTAATTCCTCGCGCTGCCTCGGCAAGGCCAGCAGCATAATCAAGGACGAGTCGCACCCTGGCCACTCCCTCTTCTCCCCTCTCCCATCGGGCAAAAGGTATAGAAGTGTGAAAATGATCACCTCCAGATTCAGAGACAGTTTCTTCCCAACTGTTATCAGGCAACTGAATCATTCTCTCACCAACTAGAGAGCAGTCCTAAACTACTATCTACCTCATTGGAGATCCACGGACTATTTTTGATTGGACTTCACTGGCTGTATCTTGCACTAAACATTATTCCCTTATCATGAATCTGCACACTGTGGACGGCTCAATTGTAATTGTGTATTGTCTTTCCGCTGACTGGTTAGCATGCAACAAAAGCATTTCACTGCACCTCGGTACACGTGACAATAAACTAAACTAACTAACTATTCACAATCAAAGTGAAAATGACTGGGCAATTCTACTGTCAACCATGTCAGTATTGTACACAACAAGGTGGATTTGGTGCACAGAATCTCCACATGACTTGGTCCATTTGCTAGTTTTTCTACCCTTTCCATTTGCAACGTACTTTAGTATCTGTCTTTGGAGTATGGGAGAAACCGGAGCACCCGGAGAAAACCCACGCGGTCACGGGGAGAACGTGCAAACTCCACACAGGCAGCACCCATAGTCAGGATTGACCCCAAGTCACTGGCGCTGTAAGGCAGCAACTCTACCGCTGTGCCACCGTGCCGGCCACTTTCACACGCTGTTTGCAGGGAAAAGAGGAATGAGAAGAGATGGGCCAGGATTACCCTTTGCAAAAGACAGAGGGAATAACGCGGCGGTGGGTGGGTATGCCAGACATGTTTGAAGAAAACATAACTGGAAGCAGAAAGATAAGAATGGGACCGAGAGAAGAAATATATGCGCAGGAGGATGAGGGGCGATCCTGTAGAGGTGAACAAAATCATGAGAGGAATGGATCGGGTGGACGCACAGAGTCTCTTGCCCAGAGTAGGGGAATCAAGAACCAGGGGACATAGGCTTAAGGTGGGGTATACACTGGAATTTAGAAGGATGAGAGGGGATCTTATTGAAACATATAAGATTATTAAGGGCACGTTAGAGGCAGGAAACATGTTCCCAATGTTGGGAGAGTCCAGAACCAGGGGCCACAGTTTAAGAATAAGGGGTAGGCCACTTAGAACGGAGATGAGGAAAAACTTTTTCAGTCAGAGAGTTGTAAATCGGTGGAATTCTCTGCCTCAGAAGGCAGTGGAGGCCAATTCTCTGAATGCATTCAAGAGAGAGCTAGATAGAGCTTCTAAGGATAGCAGAGTCAGGGGGTATGGGGAGAAGGCAGGAACGGGGTACTGATTGAGAATGATCAGCCATGATCACATTGAATGGCGGTGCTGGCTCGAAGGGCCGAATGGCCTACTCCTGCACCTATTGTCTATTGTCTAATGTCTATTGACCAGCGATCCCCGCACACTAACACTATCCTGCACACACTAAAATTTACAATTTTACCAAGCCAATTAACCTCCAAACCCCTATGGGCCTTTGGAATGTGGGAGGAAACCGGAGGACCCAGAAATAACCCACGCTGGTCACGGGGTGAATGTACAGACAGCACCCGTGGTCGAGATGGAACCCGGGTCTCTGGCGCTATCAGGCAGCAACTCTACCGCTGCACCACTGTGCCGCCCCTGATTGAATAATGACATTCCATTTTGGTCATTCAAGAATTTGAATTATTTTTTTAGATTTTAGAGATACAGCGCGGAAACAGGCCCTTCGGCCCACCGAGTCCGCCCCACCCAACGATCCCCACACATTAACACTATCCTACACACATTAGGGACAATTTTTACATTTACCCAGTCAATTAACCTACATACCTGTACATGTTTGGAGTGTGGGAGGAAACCGAAGATCTCGGAGAAAACCCACGCAGGTCACGGGGAGAACGTACAAACTCCGTACAGACGGCGCCTGTAGTCAGGATCGAACCTGAGTCTCCGGCGCTGCATTCGCTGTAAGGCAGCAACTCTACCGCTGCGCCACCGTGCCGAAGTGCAGTGATGGGAACATGATGCTGAAGGGAGGAGTACCGAGAATCGGGGGAGAACAGGAGAAATGTGCCAGTATGAATTGGCCAAGGGAGAAAAGAGTGTGAGGATGCTGCCGAGAGAGGAGTGGGAAGGAGATGATGAGCTATTCGTTGCATTGTGACAAGTATATAAGCAAACCATTTAATAAGAAGGTCGAGATTGCCAATTTATAAACATAACAACCTGCAATTTATTCACGATCAGTAAGGGAAATCCAGTTATTATTTGTCACAATCTCTCCTCATATGACTTAGACAAAGCGCGAGTCAGTAATCATGGTGACCAAAGTGGATCATAAATGTCAGTAATCTGCAGAGAGCAGGTTCATGGGTCTAGCCCCGTCAGGTATATGAAACCAACACGTCTCCCTGTGACTTAGGGCAGCAGAAAGCTCCATTCTAGGTGAGGAAATGGCCGTGTCACCGTTAGAAAGGACAGCAGCTCCCCCTTGAAATTCCTGGCATGAGCCCAGAGCCACCATCCAGCACAATCGATTGGTTGATTGAAAGATGACGGTAAGGAAACAGGCCCTTCGGCCCTCCGAGTCCAAGCCTACCAGCGATCACCCACTCCCACTCGTTCCACCTTATCCCACTTTCGCATCCACTCCCTGCACAATTTCCGAGGGGTGATTTACAGAGGGCCCAAATCATCCGACAGACCCCCGCGCGTCTTTGGGATGTGGGAGGAAACCGGAGCACCTGGAGGAAACCGTCGTGGTCACAGGGAGAAGCTGCAGACTCCACAAAGACAGCACTCAAGGTTGGGATCAAGCCCGGGTCTCTGGTGCTGTGAGAGAGCACCTCGACCAGCTCCACCACCGTGTCACCCGAATGGCGCAAGGATTCATCGAGTGACGGGCAAAATTATTGCTGCACGGTGGCGCAGTGGTACAGCTGCTGCCTTACAGCGCCAGAGACCCGGGCTTATTCCTGACTACGTGTGCTTGTCTGTACGGAGTTTGCACGTTCTCCCCGTGACCTGTGTGGAGTTTCTCCGGGTGCTCCGGTTTCCTCCCACACTCAAAAAACGTACTTGGGCTAATCGGTTTGGTAAAATTGTAAGCTGTCCCAAGTGTGTGGGGAACGCTGATCCACTCGGACTTGGTGGGCCGAGGGGCCTGTTTCCACGATGTATCTCTGAACTAAACTAAACTAAATTGCCGTGATCTGCAAATCAAGAAAGCATTAATTCCCAAGGGTGGGTCTCATCCATCCCGGTTTAGAATGGACAGGGACTCCACTCCATCAGTGATACTATGGAATCTCCCTGTTTGGCAAAGGGAAGAGTCAGGAATTTTCAGCTCCGCAAACTGACTTTAGTTCTGCACATATTAATAGGGTGTCGAGACTCTGGGGAAAGCAGGCTGGAAAATCCACAAAGGTCACATTTCAAAAAAAAGAAAGAATATACTTGATCTGGGAAATATGAACAGGCTGGGCCATTTTTCACTTGCACTTTAAACAGTTTGTTCAGGACGTGGAAGAGTTTGATAGGAAGACAGAGAAAATAGGCGAGAAGCGGAATTGTCTACCACTGTTTTTTAAACAATCCACAATCAACTCCTCACAGTCGAAACCATGTAAAATTGGAGCAGACGTCTCTAATCAGAAACCACTTTAGCACGGCTAATGCACATCCAAAGTCATTACTCACATAATGCACATTTCCCAGTCCCGACCAACAGAAGTTGGAGATGAAGACACTACGCAGCCACCAGCCTGGATCACTGGCAGTGAATCCCCGGAAAGCCTTGTGGGAAACGCTGGCTTTTCCTGCTATTTCTAGGGACAGTCTGCTGGCATTCAGAGAGAGACCTGACTAGGTGGCTTCACAACACACTGCAGTCAACGGAACACTTTCAACAGTCCAGAGTCCAGAGTCAAGAATGTATTATTGTCAGGAAAGAACAGTAGACAATAGGTGCAGGAGTAGGCCATTTGGCCCCTCGAGCCAGCACCGCCATTCAATGTGATCATGGCTGATCATTCTCAATCAGTGCCCCTTTCCTGCCTTCTCCCCGTACCCCCTGACTCCGCTATCCTTAAGCGCTCTATCTAAAACTGCAGATACTGGTTTAAACCGAAGACAGACACAAAAAGCTGGAGTAACTCAGCAGGACAGGCAGCATCTCAGGAGAGAAGGAACGGGTGATGTTTCAGGTCGAGTTTGAAGAAGGGTCTCGACCCGAAACGTCACCCATTCCTTCCCTCCAGAGATGCAGCCTGTCCCGCTGAGTTACTCCAGCGTCTTGTGTCTATCTTGCGCTTTATTGTCATATGTCCCAGATAGAACAATGAAATTCAGACATGCAGCAGCACCACAGAATACCTAAACATATTGTAGAACTCCTGAGCACACTGATGGTTGCTTGGTGTCTGGTTCCTACCATTGCCGTTCCCCACCCTGCAATCTGCACAGCCATCTCCTCCTGGGGAGTTGTGTCAGTGTGGAGCAACACACTGCAGAAAAGGAATGTGTGGGAAGGAACTGCAGATGCTGGTTCAAACCGAAGATAGACACAAAAAGCTGGAGTAACTCAACGGATCAGGCGGCATCGCTGGAGGGAAGGAATAGGTGACGTTTTGGGTCGAGACTCGAAACGTCACCGATTTATTATCTCCAGAGATGCCGCCTGACCCGCTGAGTTGCTCCAGCTTTTTGTGCCTAAACTTCGAAAGGTACGTACTTTTATTCTGAGCCTCTGCCCCAGACTCTCCCATTAGTGGAAACATCAACAATTGAATTCAGTGATAGCTGATGATACATCAGTCTGAAGAAGGGTCTCGACCCGAAACGTCACCCATTCCTTCTCTCCTGAGATGCTGCCTGACCTGCTGAGTTACTCCAGCATTTTGTGAAATAAATACCTTCGATTTGTACCAGCATCTGCAGTTATTTTCGTACAATACATGTTGCCAGGTTCAGTGTTTTGTTTTGTTTTGCGTCAAACCCGGTAAAAGCACATAGCAGACCTCACCCGGGCAGCACACATAGAGTTTGACCTCACACCGCACGCAGAGTCTTTGCCGCATAAGGTCCACAGTCACCCTAACTGCACGCGTGGCTCCCAGCCCGACTGCGGGCTTACAGGTACGCTTGCGCCCATCGGGAGATCATCCTTGCCTGGCTGCGGGAGGAGATGTTTCTCGGGAAACTGGGGGCCTCAGCAGATGGAAGGGTTCATCTCCTTCTCTAAACTGTCCCCCTTCCTGTTTACGGTATGTCGCGTTGTTACTTGCGGGCGAGGCACCAAGGCAAATTCCTCGTGTGTATACATACCTGGATAATGAAATGTATTCAATTTAATTCCGATTCAATTCCCGCTTCCCTCGTTTCCAGAGAAATCCGGGCCAATCGGAGCCCAACTCCAAAGCCAGTTAGATGAAAGTCTCAGCCGCGGCAAAACATTTAACCTTTAAAGACCGCTCCACGAGAGGGGATTGGCTTCATGATCATCGTCCAACGCACAGTAGCAGGAGGCAGATTCCTGTTAAGAGGCGATTGTGATCTATGGTTTAAGTTTGGACCTCACACAAACTCAACCTACCCATTTTAAAGACAAAAGGGACTCAAAGTGCTGGAGTAACTCAGCGGGTCAGGCAGCATCTCTGGAGAAAAAAGATGGGTGACGTTTCGGGTCGGGGCCCTTCGTCTTCGTCTGAAAAGAATGCATCACCCATCCTTTCTCTCCAGAGATACTACCTGGCCTGCTGAGTTATTCCAGCACTTTGTGTCTACCTTTGATATAATCCCGCATCTGCAGTTTATTGTTGTGGCAAAGGAACCGCAGATGCAGGTTTACTTTTTAAGAAAGATACAACGTGCTGGAGTAACTCTGCCAGTCAGGCAGCATCTCTGGTGACTGCCTAAAGAAGGGTCACGACCGGAAGCGTCACCTATTTATGTTCTACAAAGATGTTGCCTGACCTGCTGAGTTACTCCAGCACTTTGAGTCTCTTTTGTTTCTTTAAAATGGGTTTGTCTTTGTTTTTGCCCATTTTAAAATTCATTCCAACGTAACAACATATTGACCTTCTCAGGATTTGTTCACTTTTGTCCCAATATCTGTGGAGTCTTATTGCAGTGATTAACACCAAGGAATGCTTTTTACCCGATATGACTCGTAGCCATGCTTAGTTTGGATTACTTTAGAGATACAGTGTGGACACAGGCCCTTCAGCCCACCAGCGGGCACCCCGTATACTAGCACTACCCTACACACGAGGGACCATTCACAATTTTACCAAAGCCAAATTAACCTACAAACCTGCACCTGGGGAAAACTCGTGCGGTCACGGGGAGAATGTACAAAGTCCGTACAGACAGCGCCCGCGGTCAGGATTGAACCTGGGTCTCTGGCGCTGTCGGGTAGCAACTCTACCGCTGCACCACCGTGTCGCCCTTGTGTGTGTTGGTGTGGATTACTGTGATTCTATTGGACAGGAGTCATAGAGTCATAGGGTGATACAGTGCCCAACTTGCCCACACCGGCCAACATGTCCCAGCCACACCAGTCCCACCTGCCTACGTTTGGTCCACATCCCTCCAAACCTGTCCTTTCCATGTACCTGTCTAACTGTTTCTTAAACGTTGGGAGAGTCCCAGCCTCAACTACCTCCTCTGGCAGCTTGTTCCATTCACCCACCGCCCTTTGTGTGAAAAAGTCACCCCTCAGATTCCGATTGAATTTTTTCCCCTTCACCTTAAACCTAAGTCCTCTGGTCCACGCTGGGCAAGAGATTCTGTGCATCTGCCTGATTTATTCCTCCCATGATTTTGTACACCTCTATAAAATGAAATAAAGCAGGAGAGACAGTTGCCTGCTTTGTTATCCTGTAACACCAACTAAAACGTTTAATCTGCAACAGGAGTTTAGAGTCTGAACATGTTCATGGGTTCAGTGTTGTGATTTGCAAATAAATCACTAATGTATATATTCAGTGCTATGATGCCGCTGTGAAGATGCTACAAATTGCCAATGAGAGCAAAATCTCTGGTGGCTATTATTTGGGATTACTGAAGAAAATTGAACATTGTCATCCAGTTATTTTGTGTTATGCATCCAGCATCAAAAACAATTTTTCTTTCCAGGGTTTTCTCGTGACTGCCCGCTTGCAATCTCATTTGTCTAAGGCCACCACTTGCCACCGATGTGAGTGTTTTGCAGAACAAACAATGGTGAGAAGGGACAGTGGCGTGGCATTGTCAGTGAACCAGGTTTAGCAACGTCACTGTTCAATGACATTAGGTCCACGTGGCTTCCACAATCAGTAACACTAGGTCAGGGACAGACGACAAAGTGCAGAACAAGTGTGATCTAGTGAATGGCCGAGTAGGCTTTGGGGACTAAGAGCCTCCTGATCTTATCTTATCGAAACGTATAACATTATTAAGGGGTTGGATACGTTAGAGGCAGGAAACATGTTCCCAATGTTGGGGGAGTCCAGAACAAGGGACCGCAGTTTAAGAATAAGGGGTAGGCCATTTAGAACTGAGATGAGGAAAAACTTTTTCAGTCAGAGAGTTGTAAATCTGTGGAATTCTCAGCCTCAGAAGGCAGTGGAGGCCATTTCTCTGAATGCATTCAAGAGAGAGCTAGATAGAGCTCTTAAGGATAGTGGAGTCAGGGGGTATGGGGAGAAGGCAGGAACGGGGTACTGATTGAAAATGATCAGCCATGATCACATTGAATGGCGGTGCTGGCTCGAAGGGCCGAATGGCCTCCTCCTGCACCTATTGTCTATTGTCTATTGTCCTCTGTATCTTCTTCTAATGTTCTTTTTGTTGTATTGAAGTTTTGATGCCTTTTTGATAAAGCCTTCACTGCAGGCCTGGTCAGTGAAATAATTCAGTGAAAAGCTGGTGAGGATGCAAAACCTGACATTTGCACGGTGGCACAGTGGTAGAGTTGCTGCCTCACAGACCCGGGTTCGATCCTGACCACGGGTGCTGTCTGTACGGAGTTTTTACGTTCTCCCAGTGACCTGCGTGGGTTTTCTCCGGGTGCTCCGGTTACCTCCCACACTCCAAAGACATACAGGTATGTAGGTTAATTGGCATCTGTACATTGTAAATTGACCCTAGTGTGTAGGATCGTGCTGGTGCACAGGTGATCAGATCGGCACCTGTGGATGGGATGGCACGATTGGCATGGATTCAGTGGGTCAAAGGCCCTGTATCTCAAGAGTCTAAAGTCTCAACTTGCTTGTAAAGTTTCCGAGCCGATGAAAATAGCATCCACAAACGGTAGCCAATGTGGTCCACTGTGAGTGATCGACAGACTTGCAGCCCACAGTCAGGGAGGTGTAGGTCAAAGCGTGATGGTGACACCAGACCACTTACTAGCTTTCAACTCAATGAGCATCAGTCATCAGTGTAGTCAGCTTAGAAATGTCACACGAGTCAGCTGCTGAGAGAAAGTTCAGGCCTTGACAACATGCCGGTGGGAGGTGAGGTTGAGGGAATGAAAGTAATCTCAGTGGCAATTTCAGACCAGCGCAGAGAGGAGGGAGGGCATCACAGTCAAAACTGCGTCTTCAGTCAAAAAGAAATTGGGAACGCACGAATGTCTATGCCACTGGCAACAGCAGCAGCAAACAAAACAAATAGTCCTCAATGTAGCAGTAGATAGACACAACATACTGGAGTAACTCAGTGGGACAAGGCAGCATCTCTGGAGGGAAGGAATGGGTGACGTTTCGGGTTGAGACCCTTCTACGCTGCCTGTCCCGCTGAGTTTACTCCAGCATTTTGTGTCTATCTTCGGTTTACACCTGCACCTGCAGTTGCTTCCTACCCAGCTAAATATGCTGCAATATGTTGTGAAAATATCATTCAGCTCCTCGTAGCACCTCACGTGTAACAACGCAACAGCACATAATCCTCCTCCGACATTTTCGCCACCTCCAACAGGATCCCAACCCTTGCACCCGAAACGTCTCCCATTTCATTCCTCTCCAGAGATGCTGCCTGTCCCGCTGAGTTACTCCAGCATTTTGTGCCTACCTTTTGGATCTACCTTCTCTGCCTTCATGCGTTGGTGAGGACAGTAAGGTGATTTATACGGGATAAGATTAATAATGTCAAATAACCTCGAACCTATGATGTTGCCATTTAAAAAGCGATAGAATTTCTTGATTTCTCGTCACCACCATCACATCCTATTTAATAGGTGGAGACTTTATTCCTAATTGGTCTATAGCTGACAAGCTGTGCTCCACAGCGGTGAGTGGATTGCATCATTTTAACTTGTACTAATTAGGGCAAAGAAAAACATCAAAGAGGTAAGGCACAACTGCCCAGAATGTAGCAGCCCCAGGGAGCTCTTAAGTGTGACCTCTCACACCTACATTGTGTCCCAGCAGCTGGCAACCCAGCTGTTCATTGTCAGGTTAAAAAAAACCCCGACTGCTACGTAGGTTAATCCTTCACTGCATTTTATGGTTTGAACTTCAATTCCTTTTTATTTCTTCTTGCCTTGGGGTTCGGTTGCAGTAACTTGAATCCGGTTTTAACTAGAAACCCCGGGCCCAAATTTTAGACTCAGGCAAGTGGATGACTGTGGAATGTAAACATTTCATTCCCACTACGTGCCACATAAAATGCTGGGAGCCCTCGTCAGCAGCTACGTTGCTCAAAAACATTCAGGGTTCATAATTAACAATAGCTTCCCGGAGCATATTTTTCCCAAAAAGAGAACATTTCTACCTAATGTACCAGAGTGTTATGCACTCCTGGGTATTGTCTCTGTGCTTTAACAAGATCAACTGAAGTTTCATTAAGATTCATGATGTCCCACACTGGGACCATTGAAGGACTGTGCTGAACATTCAAAGCGCCTCTGTTTTATTTTTTTAGTTTAGTTTAGTTTAGGGATACAGCGTGGAAACAGGCCCTTTCGGCCCACTGGGTCCGCGCCGACCAGCGATCCCCGCACACTAACACCATCCTACACCCACTAGGGACAATTTTTTAAAAACATTTACCAAACCAATTAAGCTAAAGACCTGTATATCTTTGGAGTGTGGGAGGAAACCGAAGATCTCAGGAAAACCCACGCAGGTCACGGGGAGAACGTACAAACTCCGCACAGACAGCACCCGCAGTCGGGATCGAACCCGGGTCTCCGGCGTTACATTCGCTGTAAGGAAGCAACTCTACCGCTGCGCCACCCACAAAATTGTGACAAAATTATTACTGCTGCCGTGTTCGTAGGCGGTAGTCCAATTCAGGCCACGCAGCTCAAAGGGTCTCGACCCGAAACGTCACCTATTCCTTTTCTCCAGTTTGCACGTTCGTGAGTTACTGCGTGAGTTTGCTCCAAGTTCCTCCCACATTCCAAAGATGTACAGGTTTGTAGGTTAATTGGCTTCGGTAAATTGTCTCTTGTGTGTAGGATAGAACTAAGGCTTGGGTGATCACCGGTCAGCACAGACTCGGTGGGCCAAAGAGCCTATCTCAACACTGCACCTGTAAACTAAACTAAACTTACTTTTAAAATGAAGGTATTTATTCACAAAATGCTGGAGTAACTCAGCAGGTCAGGCAGCATCTCAGGAGAGAAGGAATGGGTGACGTTTCGGGTCGAGACCCTTCTTCAGACTGATGTCATTAACAAAATGGCATCAGCCAGCTATTCATTTTAAAAGTAAGAAAATAACTGCAGATGCTGGTACAAATCAAAGGTATTTATTCACAAAATGCTGGAGTAACTCAGCAGGTCAGGCAGCATCTCAGAAGAGAAGGAATGGGTGACGTTTCGGGTCGAGACCCTTAAGGGTCACCCATTCTTTCTCTCCTGAGATGCTGCCTGACCTGCTGAGTTAGTCCAGCATTTTGTGAATAAATACCTTCAAATTGTACCAGCATCTGCAGTTATTTTCTTACTTTTAAAATGAAAGCTGGCTGATGCCATTTTGTTAATGACACCCTCTCATCCTTTGTGCTTGAAGGAGGTGATCAAAACTGCATTGGGGAACCATCTGAAACTGAATGACCACAGTTAAAATTAACATTGGACTTGTTAATGTCTTCCTGTTAGCACCATCTAGTGGGAATTTTATATCTCTGTGCACATTAGTCGAGTTAGCTGGAGATCACAAAAGAGCTTCATACAGCTGGCTGGCACGTCGAAACACAATCATTGTAAACATGAGGATTTAAAACAAGGTTTCCCAAATGGCTGTGATCAATGGGCTGGATTTATCGAGGAACTCTGAAAATTCACATTGTTCACGAATTATCATGCAAGAATTGTTGACACGTGCAGCTATTTTAGGGGATTCGTGCTCTTATTAATTTCTTCTTGATAAAAACCATTAGGAAATCAAATTAATACCTAAAAATCTTTTCAGCAGAGACGTAGGATCACCTCTCTAAATGGATTAGATTAATTAGTTCAAAAGGCATTGTAGCCGATTAGCTCATACCATGACAAAACCACCGTCTTTAGTGGAATTTGAACAAATCTTATAATCAATGTGTTCCCAAGATTATATTTGACCCGGAACACAGCAAGTGAGGTGAATCAGACAGTGGGATGTGATGTTTTTAGAACAATGGAAAGAGTTTTACATCTGCTGCTGGTTTGAAGAGATGTTTACACAAGGGCTTTGTCATTCGATGAGTGTAGTGACTGGGATTAATCCTGCTTGAAAATAAATGAACAAGTTCCACCCGAAGACTAGAATAGACACAAAATGCTGCAGAGATTCAGCAGGACAGGCAGCATCTCTGGATAGAAGGAATGGGTGACGTTTCGGGTCGAGACCCTTCTTTACACCGAGTGTCAGGGGAGGGGGAGACACAGAGATATGGAAGGGTATGTATGGTGTGAAAACGAGAGATTGTAGAATCTGAAGGTGGGTCTCGACCCGAAACGTGACCCATTCCTTCCATCCAGAGATACTCCAGCATTTTGTGCCTATTTTCCCGTGTAAACCAGCATCTGCAGTTCCTTCCTACACAATATATGTTTGAATACTTGTTGGAGCTTGCAATACACGCTAAACATATTTTTGGATTGTATTTAAAAAACTTGGCTCATTTAAAAAACTCTTTAAAATTTGGTGCGTGGATAGGAAAGATTTAGCCAAATGTTAGTTAATGGGACTAGTTTAGAAGGGGCATCTTAGTTTGCATGGATGAGTTAGGCCGAAAGGCCTGTTTCTGTGCTTATGTTTAGATATACAGCATGGAAACAGGCCCTTCGGCCCACCGACTCCACTCAACCTTTGATCACCCGTTCAAACTTATTCTATGTTATCTTACTTTCTCTTCGCTTCCTATACATTACAATTTTTACAGAAGCCAATTAACACGCAAATCCACATGTCTTTGGGGTGTGGGACAAAACTGGAGCACCCAGAGGAAACTCACTAGGTCGCAGGGAGAACGTGCAAACTCCACACAGACAGCTCCCGAGGTCCGGATGGAACCTGGGTCTCTGGCGTTGTGAGGCACCGGCTCTACCAGCTGTGCCATTGCTCTGCCCGGTGCTGTTTTACTCTATGACCCAAAAAGGACTTGGCTGTCATTGCCCAGAATGTCATTTATTACCCATTCCTAACTCTTTCTTAGGCCCCCTCGGTCATGGCTGACCATGGGTGATGCATCCTAGTTGGCTGCTTGCTCCACACCTCGGCTAGAGCAGCGTCGCTTGTGGCTGAAGAGACCAACGCGGGAGTGACAGTCTCTGTGGCAAAGGTCACATTTGTGTGTGGACTCTGGTCTGTTGAAGTTGCTGCGCTCCTTTCTGCGTGCCCGCTTGTCTGCCGCTGCGTTCATCAGTGTCTCTTCCCCTGTTTTGAGATGTTGGTTCAGGGTACCTCTCCACCTCGTGCGGTCAGCTGCAAGGCTCTCCCAGGACTCCACATCGATGTCGAGCACCTTCAAATCTCCCTTGCAGACATCCTTGTAACGTAGCTGGGGGCGGCCGATGGTTCTCCTCCCAGATGTCAGCTCTCCATAGAGGATGTCTTGTGGAATACGGCCATCCTCTATGCGGTGGACAAGGCCCAGCCACCGCAGCCTGTGCTGCCTGAGTAGAGTGTACATACTCGGAAGGCCAGCGTGAGACAGAATCTCGGCGTTGGACACTCTGTCTTGCCAGGATATACCCAGGATACGGCGGATGCTTCTAAGGTGGAAGGTGTCGAGTCTTCTCTCCAGTCTGGCATATGTAGTCCATGTCTCACTGCCGTACAGCAGCGTGCTGTTGACACAGGCATTGTAGACTGCTATCTTTGCTTTCACTGTCAGCTTTGGATTGGTCCACACTCGAGTTGTGAGGCGTGCGAGAGTTGTAGCTGCCTTCCCGATCCTCTTGTCAATCTCTGTGTCCAAGGAGAGGTTGTCGGTGATGGTGGAGCCGAGGTACGTGAACTGATGGACGGCATCGAGTTCGTAGTCGTCGATGGTGATGACAGGCGGTGCCTCTGTATCCTGTCCCAGGACGTTCGTCTTCTTCAGGCTGATGGTCAGCCCAAAGTCCTTGCAAGCCCGATAGAAGCGTTCCATCAGTGACTGTAGTTCCTGCTGGGTGTGGGACACAACTGCTGCGTCATCGGCGAACAACATGTCTCTGATGAGAGCTTCATGTACTTTTGTCTTGGCTCGGAGGCGGGTGAGGTTGAAGAGCTTGCCGTCTGATCTAGTACGCAGGTAGATCCCCTCTGTTGCGGTGCCGAAGGCATGTTTCAGGAGCAGAGCGAAGAAAATCCCAAAGAGTGTGGGAGCGAGGACGCAGCCTTGTTTGACGCCGCTGCGGATGTCGAAGGGCTCCGAGAAACTGCCATTGAACTACACTGTCCCCTTCGTGTTGTCAAAAAGGACTTGGCTGTCATTGCCCAGAATGTCATTTATTACCCATTCCTAACTATCTTTAGGAAAGTGATCAATTTCTGCCTCTTTGAATCATTGCGATGCAGTGAAGATACCTCCTATCGTCCAGTTTCAATGTTTTGTCATCGTATATGTCATCCTATTTGTCATAGGGCGGCACGGTGGCGCAGCGGTAGAGTTGCTGCCTTACAGCGAATGCAGCGCCGGAGACTCAGGTTCGATCCTGACTACGGGTGCTGCCTGTACGGAGTTTGTACGCTCTCCCCGTGACCTGCGTGGGTTTTCTCCGAGATCTTCGGTTTCCTCCCACACTCCAAAGACTTACGGGTATGTAGGTTAATTGACTGGGTAAATGTAAAAATTGTCCCTAGTGTGTGTAGGATAGTGTTAATGTGCGGGGATCGCTGGGCGGCGCGGACTCGGTGGGCCGAAGGGCCTGTTTCCGCGCTGTATCTCTAAATCTAAATCTAAATCAGATACAATAGCCTTTGAACTGATAAATCTAATCCATTCAGAGAAGAGATCCTACATCGCTGCTGAAAAGATTTTTGAGTGTTTTGTTTTGATTTCCTAAAAGTTTTATCAAAAAATTAATAACAGCAGGAACGTCGTAAAATCGCTGCTTGTATCAGCAATTCGTGTACGATCATTCTTGAACACTGATGATCTGGTGATGAAAGAATGATGATATATTTTCAAGACACGATGATGTTCAATTTGCGAGGGGTGATAGGATTATCCGGCTGCTTTTCGCCGGTAATCTATGGAGGTTTACTTCGACTTTAGAGACACAGCGCAGGAAACTAACCTTACGGCCCACCGAGTTTGCACCGACCAGCGATCACACCATAGGCTAACACTATCCTACACACACAAAGGACGACTTACAATTTTACCGAAGCCGATTAACTTATAGTCCTGCACGTCTTTGGAGTGTGGGAGGAAACTGGAGCACTCGGAGAAAACACACGTGGTCACGGGGAGATCGTACAAGCTCTGTACAGTCAGCACCCGCAGTCAGGATCAAACCCGGGTCTCTGACGCTGTAAGTCAGCAACTCTACCGCTGAGCTACCAGATCATCAGTGATTGTGTTGGCTGACATCCCTCCAGCTGAATTTTGTCACTCTAAGACTAATGTCAAACCACCTCAGCGACACTCTCTTGTAAAGGTGGAAAATAGCTCAAAGTTCTGCATCGACATCTGGAGAAAATATTGTTTTGACTGAGGAAGCTTTGGAGGCTGATCTGACATTCCACTTAAATATGGAATCAGACCCCATACACAAGTCACCACCAAGAAGACTGAAGAAGGGTCTTGACCCGAAAGGTTATCCGTTCCTTCTCTCCAGAGATGCTGCCTGGCCCGCTGAGTTACTCCAGCTTTTTGTGTCTACCTTCGGTTTAAACCAGTATCTGCAGTTCCTTCTTCACACCAAGGGCATTAAAGTTCAGTCGAAATGGATGTTTGTTAGTTTAATAAGGGAGGATCTACACATACTTTTCAAAAATGGTATTTGCCATCTCCACAAATAATTTAGTTCGTGACCTCTTGAACGGTGATGGTTAATCAGAACCAGATGTACTTGATCAAGATGTGTCTATGTGGTCGTTCAGTGTTTCCACCAAAATACTGCAAAGCCAAATCTCTTTCTCAATTGTTAACAGTTGATCTGTGTTTATGATACAACTGAATGAAATGATGATCACTTAGAAAACGTTTCAAAAGTTGCTCCTTCCCCACACACTGTCTCCCCCAGCCTTCACCCTCCCACAGGCACTTAGGTAATAGGTGACTTACGCAAACTCGCACTTACAACAGTAATTCAGTTTAGTTTAGTTTAGTTTAGTTTAGAGATACAGCGTGGCCCACCGAGACCGCGCCAACCAGCGATCCCCGTCACAACAACAAAAACTATCCAACGCACACTGAGGACAATTTTCAATTTTACCAAGCCAATTAGCCTACAAATCTGTACTTCTTTGTAGTGTGGGAGGAAACCGGAGCTCCCGGAGAAAACCCAAGCAGGTCACGGGGAGAACGTGCAAACTCCATACAGACAGCACCCGTAGTCAGGATCAAACCTGGGTCTCTGGCGCTGTAAGGCAACAGCTCTACCGCTGTGCCACTGTGCCGCCCAATAATCCTTTATGGGCCACTGCTTTATTTCCGAGTTGTGCATCACTGTGGTTTCAGAAGCAGTGCGCTACTGCCGTTGCCTGCGGTCGTTTCTGCAAGCCAGTCAGCTGTTCTTGTAGACGTTCCCTCATGGTCTCCACGTGGAGCTCCCCCGTAGTCTCCCCATCGGAGTTCACTATGGTCTCCATGTCGGAGCTCCCCCATGGTCTCCACGTCAGAGCTCCCCCATGGTCTCCACGTCAGAGCTCCCCCATGGTCTCCACGTTGGAGCTCCCCCATGGTCTCCACGTCGGAGCTCCTTCATGGTCTCCACACGGAGATCGCCCATGGTCTCCACGTCAGAGCTCCCCCATGGTCTCCACATCGGAGCTCCCCCATGGTCTCCACATCAGAGCTCCCCCATGGTCTCCACGTCAGAGCTCCCCCGTGGTCCCTGTGGTCTGTCAATGGTGTCTGACTGAACTTGCCAGAGTAATTGCCTTAACTCATTATTAAACAGTCCGTGGCATAAAGTATAAAGTGACACTTGACACTTTGCGCATTGCTTTGTATATTTAAACTTCGCCACACTTGACTGCAGCTATACCTGTCACTTGTGGTGACAAATTTCTCTGGCATTTGTTGGAAGCTATTTTTACCGGCAAACTAATTTTTGTAGGTCGGTTTGCATATCAGGTTTTGCAGGCTCAAACAGCATTAGCTGAATTTATTGATCACCAGGTTAGGGGGGAGGGGAGGGGACAGCACAGTGCCGCTGTGGTAGAGTTGCTGCCTTGTAGTGCCAGAGACTCAGGTTCAACCCTGACTACGGGGGCTGTCTGTACGGAGTTTGTACGTTCTCCCTGTATCCATCTGGGTTTTACTTGTGTGCTCCGGTATCTTCCCACACTCAGACGAATAGGTTTGTAGGTTATTTGGCTGAGGTAAAATTGTAAGTTGCCCCTAGTGTGTAGGATAGTGCTAATGCAACAACATCAAGGACCACAAAATACATAATTATTTTTTAAAATCTTATTTATCCTTGGAATATTACTGCTGAGGTAACCCAATAGACAATAGACAATAAGTGCAGGAGGAGACCATTCGGCCCTTCGAGCCAGCACCGCCATTCAATGTGATCATGGCTGATCATTCTCAATCAGTACCCCGTTCCTGCCTTCTCCCCATACCCCCGGACTCCGCTATCCTTAAGAGCTCTATCTAGCTCTCTCTTGAATGCATTCAGAGAATTGGCCTCCACTGCCTTCTGAGGCAGAGAATTCCACAGATTCACAACTCTCTGACTGAAAAAGTTTTTCCTCATCTCAGTTCTAAATGACCGACCCCTTATTCTTAAACTGTGGCCCCTTGTTCTGGACTCCCCCAACATTGGGAACATGTTTCCTGCCTCTAACGTGTCCAACCCCTTAATAATCTTATACGTTTCGATAAGATCTCCTCTCATCCTTCTAAATTCCAGTGTATACAAGCCTAGTCGCTCCAGTCTTTCAACATATGATAGTCCCGCCATTCTGGGAATTAACCTAGTAACCCGTTGTCTTGTCAAATACATTCCATTGTACCATTGACCCTGTGCTAACCTACATATGACAAATAAAATGTATTATTATTTATTATTATTAATGTATGGAGTGACCGCTGGTTGGCACGGACTCAGTGTGCTGAAGAGCCTGTTTCCGCACTGTATCTGTACCTCTAAAGCAAAGGTTCCCAACCTGTGGTAAATTCACCCCCAAGGGGTAAATTTTGCCAACCATTATTGTTATTTGAACTTAAAATAATGTTAAAAACAGTATTTTAAAATGTCCCCTTTGGTTGGTTGCTTTATTATGGTAGAAGTGTAAACTCAAATTACTGAACAAAACAGGGTGGGGGGAAATTTACTTTCGAAAATTTGCCAGGGTAAACGGGATGAAAAAGATTGGAAGCCTCTGCTCTCAAGTAAAGTCATTTGCCAATTTTTAAAGATGGAAGGTGAATTTCACTTTCACTGATGTTTAGTTTGCCTTTTAGCATCAAAAATCAATCTATTTCCCTCAGAAGACAACATATCCTGTCAGCTGGGTTACCGCATAGAAAGAAAAGTTTCTCTTTTTCAAGGGACAGCTCTCAATCATACTGTTTTCTACTCATCAGTCAGAAAGTCAATAGACAATATGTGCAGGAGGAGGCCATTCGGCCCTTTGAACCAGCACCGCCATTCAATGTGATCATGGCTGATCATTCTCAATCAGTACCCCGTTCCTGCCTTCTCCCCATACCCCCTGACTCCGCTATCCTTAAGAGCTCTATCTAGCTCTCTCTTGAATGCATTCAGAGAATTGGCCTCCACTGCCTTCTGAGGCAGAGAATTCCACAGATTCACAACTCTCTGACTGAAAAAGTTCTTCCTCATCTCAGTTCTAAATGGCCTACCCCTTACTCTTAAACTGTGGCCCAGAAGTCACTCCAGAACAAGGGGCCACAGTTTAAGAATGGGGAGAAGGCAGGAACGGGGTACTGATTGAGAATGATCAGCCATGATCACATTGAATGGCGGTGCTGGCTCGAAGGGCTGAAGGGCCTACTCCTGCACCTATTGTCTATTGTCTATAAAGTCACATGTGAATGAACACATATTGCATCTCAGTGTTATTTGAATTACTTGTGGGACTGCACTCAAAGGAGTTATGTGATCATATGTGTGCACCAGGGCTGCACATTGGTGCAGCGGTAGAACTACTGCCTCACAGTATCAGAGACCTGAGTTTGATCCTGAATACAGGTGCTGTCTGTAAGGGGTTTGTACGTTCTCCCTGTGACCATGCTGGTTTCCCCACACACCCCAAAGACGTGCAGGCTTGTAGGTTAACTGGCCGCTGTACATTGCCGTGGGATAGCTAGTGTGAATGGGTGACCGATGGTCGGCGTAGACTCTGTGGGCCAGAGGGCCTGTTTCCACGCTGCATCTCTGAACTAAACTAAACCAAAACTAAACACGTGAACAATGTGATCAACCTGCATTCATAGACAGGACTTCCTCGGGCTGCTGGAAAACTGCTAGAGCCACGGAATTAAAATCCACATCTCAACAGGGAAACTGTCAAATAACGAGAAATGAAGGAGACACAAGAAACTGTAGATGCTGGAGTCAATAGACAATAGACAATAGGTGCAGGAGTAGGCCATTCGGCCCTTCGAGCCAGCACCGCCATTCAATGTGATCATGGCTGATCATTCTCAATCAGTACCCCGTTCCTGCTTTCTCCCCATACCCCCTGACTCCGCTATCCTTAAGAGCTCTATCTAGCTCTCTCTTGAATGTATTCAGAGAATTGGCCTCCACTGCCCTCTGAGGAAGAGAATTCCACAGATTCCACAGAGTCTTGAACGAAACACGAAGTGCTGGAGGAACTCAGCGGGTCAGTCAGCATCTTTAGTACAGAGACTAAGGTATTTATTCACAAAATGCTGGAGTAACTCAGCAGGTCAGGCAGCATCTCAGGAGAGAAGGAATGGGCGACGTTTCGGGTCGAGACCCTTCTTCAGACTGATGTCAGGGGGGCGGGACAAAGGAAGGATATAGGTGGAGACAGGAAGACAGTGGGAGATCTGGGAAGGGGGAGGGGAAGAGAAGGGCAGAGGAACTATCTAAAGTTGGAGAAGTCGATGTTCATACCACTGGGCTGCCAGCTGCCCAGGCGAAATATGAGGTGTTGTTCCTCCAATTTCCGGTGGGACTCACTGTGGCAGAGTTGCAGTACGGAAACTGGCCCTTCAGCCTACCACACCCACACCGACCATTGATCACAAGTTATATGTTCAACACTTTCTCATCATCCACTCCTCACACATTAGTGGCAATTTTGTTTGGTTTAGAGATACGGTGCGGAAACAGGCCCTTCCGCCCACCGAGTCCGCGCCGACCTGCGATCCCCGCACACTAGCACTATCCTACACACACTAGGGACAATTTACAATCCTTACCCAAGACAATTAACCTGCAAACCTGGATGTCTTTGGGCTGTGGTGGAAACCGGAGCACCCGTAATCAACCCACACAGTCACGGGATGAACGTACAATCGCCGTACAGACAGCATCTGGAGTCAAGATGGAACCTGGGTGTCTGGTGCTGTTTGGCAGCGACTCTACCGCTGCGCCACCATGCCACTATGCACACAGTGTGTCGTGTATACAAAGGTTCAGGCCAATTATTACAAACCCACACGTCTTTGGGATGTGGGAGGAAACTGGGGTGCCTGTAGGAAACCCACGTGGTCACCGGGAGAAACCTGCAAACTCTACATGGACAGCACCCGAGGTCAGGATGGAACGCATATCTCTGGTGGCTGCAGCTGGGGTGGAATGGTGGCCTAGGTTAGAGTTGCCTTACAGCATCGGAGACCCGGGTTCGATCCGTGCTGTCCATACGGAGTTTGTACGTTCTCCCCGTAACTTGCGTGGGTTTTCTCCAAGATCCCCAGTTCCCTCCCACACTCCAAAGACGTACATGTTTGTAGGTTAGTTGGGTTGGTATAAATTGTAAATTGTCCTCAGTTTATGTAGGATAGTGTTAGCGTGCGGGGATCGCTGGTCGGCGTGGACTCGGTGGGTCGAAGGGGCTGTTTCTCTCAACTAAACTAAAACTCTACCAGCGCCATCTGTAGAGAGAGTGGGCAGACGTTGTTTTGGGTTGGGGCCCTTCTTCAGACTGAAAAGGTATGGAAAGAAAAGGGAGTGTTTGAAAGCTTTCCTTAAGTACCCTCGAATACATGGAACTTTAAAAAATCCACATATATTGCTGTGATTACAAAGTATCTTTGAATCGAGACAGAGGACCATCAGCATTACTTTAAAATCCCCTTTGGAGCAGTTACCATAATCTTAAACGAGCTCAAATCCTCTCTTGCCTAAAGCAACCAATCTTGTTGCTCAACATTAGGAAAAAGAATTAGGGGGCTTCAGGGAATTGGGAAAACCAGAGATAAAATTGACTAATTTGGATGCTTTGAAATACCTAAATTTATTCAGCCCAATTTTGACTGCAGGTTTATTGCAGACAGGACAATTAGATGACGGCAGCTTTTCATTCTGGGTGCTCAAATGCCTTCAAAAGATAGTCACCATCAATAACTTTCCACACAGCACAGCTACTATTAAATCCACAAAATATGGGTATCAGTTCCCCTGCGTTACAGTGCAGGAAAACCGCACTTCTTAACTAAACTGTGGGAATATATGTCTCAGTTCAGTGATGGCACTAGTCAGTCAGTTGGAAAATTGTGCATTCAAGCCACTGTGAGGTTTTGGAAACAAGCTCCTGGCGAACAGTCTGACGCACTTTTGAGAGGATGCAGAAGGGATGGAGATAACGTGGTAACGAAGTAATGAAAGGAGATGAGGTGGATTTTCTTCGGTCAGAGGGTGGTGAATCTGTGGAATTCATTGCCACAGACGGCTGTGGAGGCCAAGTCAATGGGTAGTTTCAAGGTGGAGATTGACAGATTCTTGATTAGTACGGGGTGTCAGGGGTTATGGGTAGAAGGCAGGAGAATGGGGTTGAGAGGGGGAAAGACAGATCAGCCATGATTGAATGGAGGAGTGGACTTGATGGGCCAAATGGCACGGATTTACCTGCATCGGGTAAAAGGCTGTGCATTGGGGCAGCACGGTGGCCTGTTTCAGCGCTGCACCTCTTAACTAAACTAAATTCACGCATAAACTAAATCCAGCTACCTGCCAGATAATAATTATTGGATGGCATTATTCTGCCTGCATACGTGAGCAGCCCAGTTTGTAGAGAGATACGTTGTGACTCACAGCACCATAAGGGATATCGCTGAGCTCAACATAGTTTACGGGCAGCCACGGTGGCGCAGCGGTAGAGTTGCTGCCTTACAGCGAATGCAGCGCCGGAGACCCGGGTTCGATCCCGACTACGGGTGCTGTCTGTACGGAGTTTGTACGTTCTCCCCGTGACCTGCGTAGGTTTTCTCCGAGATCTTCGGTTTCCTCCCACACTCCAAAGACGTACAGGTATGTAGGTTAATTAGCTGGGCAAATGTAAAAATGGTCCCTAGTGGGTATAGGATGGTGTAACTGTGCGGGGATCGCTGGGCGGCACAGACCTGGTGGGCCGAAAGGGCCTGTTTCCGCGCTGTATCTCTAAACTAAAACAAAACGAAACTAGTTTAATTTAGAGATACAGCGTGGAAACAGGCCCTTCGGCCCACCGAGTTTGCACCGACCAGCGATCCCCACACACTAACATTAGGCTTCACACACTAGGGACAATTTTACATTTTTATACCAAGCCAATTGACCTACAAACCTGTACGTCTTTGGGGTGTGGGAAGAAATCGAAGATCTCGGAGAAAACGCATGCAGGTCACAGGGAGAATATGTACAAACTATGTACAGACAGCACCCTTAGTCTGCCCGAAACGGCACCCAGAGTCTAAAGAAGGGTCTTGACCCGAAACGTCACCCATTCCTTCTCTCCAAAGATGTTGCCTGTCCTGCTCAGTTACTCCAGCATTTAGTGTTTATCCTCGGTTTAAACCAGCATCTGCAGTTCCTTCCCACACCCCTAGTCAGGGTCGAACCCGGGTCCCTGGCACTGTAGTCAGGGTCGAGCCCGGGTCCTTGGCGCTGTTAGGCAGCTGCTCTACCGCCAGGCCACCGTGCCGGCCGAAAGAGTGGAAATGAAGCTTCAAGCGAAGGACGTCTCTGATAATTACAGCTCGCCTCACATCGATAATGGTGAAATGTTTGAAAATTAATAATCTGGGACAAAATCAATTGGCATTTAGGAAAATATGGGACAATAATTGAAAGTCAATGTGGACACGTGAAAGACAAATCATGTTTGACGAACATAATCGCATTTTTGATGAAGTAATGGAGAGGGGTGATGAGGGTCATGTGGTTGATGAGAGTATAGACTCACAAAAGACATTTGTTTGATAAAATAGCACATAATTGACTCATAAGGAGAATTAATACCATTACACTAAAGAGCTGTCTGGCTGTGGGACAGGAATCAGTGAGGACTGGAGGACGGACGATTTTCACACAAGTAACAAGTATCAGGTAGTATTCTCAGCATCAGCATTAGGACTGAGTAAACGTGTGCACCAGGAGGGATTGTTACGAAAACTGCATGTGACAATAACATTTAGAAATACTGCAGTCAGCTGGTGTTACTGGTAAACATTTAGTGGCTGCCTCACCCACAGTCTGTCTGTCCTTTTTTCTGTTTTTGTTATTTTAAGTATGTGCTAAAAGTATGTTTTAACACCCAGGCCTTTCGGGTCGACCAGCGATCCCCACACACTAACACAATCCGACACATACTAGGGACAGTTTACAATTTTACTGCAGCCAATTCACAAACAAATCGGTACACCTTTGGAGTGTTGGAGGAGGCCAGAACACCCGGAGATAACCCACGCAGGTCACAGGGAGAACGTACGAACTCCGTACAGACAGCACCCGTAGTCCGGATCGAACCCGGGTCTCTGGCGCTGTGAGGCAGCAACTCTACCGCTGCTAAGGTACGGGATGATTGCTGGTCGACGCAGACTCATTGGGCCAAAGGGCCTGTTTCCGTGCTGTATCTCTAAGCTAAGCTGAGCTAAATTGCTTTATGACATAGGGTTTGGTGTTATCAAAGTCTTGTGGAAGGCCAATCTGACAACTAGGGTTGCCAACTTCCTCACTCCCAAATACAGGACAAGGTAACGTCACTGCCCCGCGCCCCACGAGACCTCACCTAGCCTGCGGCCACGTGCCCCCGCTCCGCCAATGGCGGCCGCCATTGGTGGAGCGGGAGCACGTGGCCGCTGGCTGGGTGAGGTCACGTGGGGCGGGGGGCAGTGACGTCACCCTTTGTCCCTTATTTGGGAGTAAGGAAGTTGGCAACCCTACTAATACGGGACAAGGGCGGTCCCGTAAGGAACAAACTAATTTGGCCCAAAATACGGGATGTCCCGGCTAATACGGGACAGTTGGCAACCCTGCCGACAACACAACTCTACTTTATTAACACGGTGACCGTTCAGTAGACACTTCCTCAAGATTAGAAGTGTAGGATTTTCTTTTAAAAGGATTTATGCCGGTGGTCCCATGTGAATCTCTTCTTCTCAAAGTGAGAATTAATTTCATGCTTGACGAATGTCTCCAATAATTTCCCCACCACTGACGAGAGATTGATAGAGCTGTTACCTGGTCTTCCCCATGCTTTGTGAACAATAAAACGTCTGTCCTTCAGTCCTCCAGCACCACGTAAATATCCAGAGATGAATAAAGATTGTGATAAGTATCACAAACACAAACACAATTGGACGGCACGCTGGCACAGCGGCAGAGTTGTTGCCTCACTGCGGCGGGAGACCCGGGTTCGACCATGACTACGGGCGCTGTCTGTACGGAGTTGGCACGTTCTCCCTGTGACTGCGTGGGTTTTCTCCTGGTGCTCCGGTTTCCTCCCACACTCCACAGACTTGCGGGTATGTATTATAGACTATAGACAATAGACAATAGGTGCAGGAGGAGGCCATTCGGCCCTTCGAGCCAGCACCGCCATTCAATGTGATCATGGCTGATCATTCTCAATCAGTACCCCGTTCCTGCCTTCTCCCCATACCTCCTGTAACGCCAAACTAAACTAAACTCAATGATATAAGATTTTTGCGTTCCAATCTTCCCTCAGAAACCGTTCAGATTGGGTGAAGAGACGAGACGAGACAGCAGGGGCAAAAGTGGAGGAAATCCACAACCAGCAGATTGGAACAAAATCGCGCACCAGGCAGGTTTAGTCATGAATGCGGATGATCGATTGAAGCCACGAATGAGGCAAGAGATTCTATAAACATTCTCTTCCTCACTAACAGAACTCGGCATTGGCAAGGCTGCAGCATTTGACTTTAGTCACTAGAGACAGCTCGGAAAGTGTGTCTATCAGCCCACTGAGTCCGTGCCAACACTAGGAGTGGATGAGTGTAGCTGAGCTGAAAAACATACTGTAGTTCTGACAAGTTCTGTGTTGGACACAAAGTGCTGGAGTAACTCAGCAGATCAGGCAACATTTCTGGAGAACATGGATAGATGACGTTTCAGGTCATGACCATTGATTGTGGGGTGGGGGGGGGGGGGCGGGAAGAAAGCTGGAAGAGAGATGGGACAGGACAAAGCGTGGCAGATAATAGGTTGATACGGGTGAGGGGTGGAGGGGGTTGATAGGCAGATACTTGGACAAAGGCCAAAGATGAAAAGACAGAAGGTGTGAGACAAAAGCATTGAATAAGTTGTGAATTGTGAAGCTGGAGGAAGGAATAGAGGTGGAAGGGGAGAAATAGGAGAGCGTTTTGCTGACATTTTGAGCTCGATTATTGTCGGAAAACCAAGACACTAGGTTCTTGGATTGAAACATCACCTATCTATTTTCTCCAGAGATGCAGCCAGACCTGCTGAGTTAATACAGCACTTTGTGCCCTTTTGTGTCTTAACCAACATCTACAGTTCTTTGACTCCTTACCTGCACTGCCAGAAACATGTCCTCCTGCGTCAGACACAAAAAGCTGGAGTAACTCAGCAGGTCTGGAGAAAAGAGATAGGTGGGTTTTCGGGTCGAGACCCTCCTTCTGTTTGAAGAAGAGTCTGAAGAAGGATCTCGACCCGAAACGTCACCTATTCCTTTTCTCCTGAGATGCTGCCTGACCCGCTGAGTTACTCCAGCTATTTGTGTCTACCTTTGGTTTAAACCAGCATCTGCAGTTCCTACGTGCACACTCCTCCAGTGTTAGGCTTGCTTCTACTCAGATAAGTGCAGCGTGTCATATAATATGCACAGGGTGGTGGGTGCATGGAACAAGCTGCAAGAGGAGGTAGTTGAGGCTGGGACTCTCCCATCGTTTAAGAAACAGTTAGACAGGTACAAGGATAGGACAGGTTTGGAGGGTTATGGACCAAGTGCAGGCAGGTGGGACTAGTATAGCTGGGACATGTTGGCCGGTGTGGGCGAGTTGGGCCAAAGGGCCTGTTTCAACACTGTATCACTCTACAACTCTAAGATGAAGTGCAAAATTATCCAGCTAAGACTTTTCTCCATATAACAGCTCAAATCCATTTGTTCAATAACTGCTTTGTCAGCTTATTTCCAGTCATTAACTAAGCAACGTGCACTGCTGTTGGCCTTGCTTTCAGGCACAATTACTCATCACCAACCCACTGTCAGACACTGTTTCAGTTCTATCAGGTGCATCCTGCTCCTGAATGTGTTCCAGCCTTGTTCTCAACACGAACCCAGAGCTGAATTCAACAGAGGAGATCAGTTGGCATCAGAGCAGCATTTAGACCAGCAGCGGTAGAGTCTGCAGAAGGGTCTCGACCCGATACGTCACCCATTCCTTCTCTCCAGAGATGCTGCCTGACCCGCTGAGTTACTCCAGCATTTCGTGTCTCCCTTCAGCGGTGGAGTTGCTGCCTTGCAGCACCAGAGACCCGGGCTCGATCCTGACTACCGGGACAGTCTGTATGGAGTTTGTACGTTCTCCCCGTGATCGCGTGGGTTTTCTCCGGGTGTTTGGGTTTCCTCCCACATTCCAAAGTCCTTCAGGTTTGTGGGGTAATTGGCTCCGATAAAAATTGAAAATTGTCCCCAATGTGTAGGACAGTGCTAGTGTGTGAGGCAGTGCTAGTGTGTGAGACAGTGCTAGTGTGTAGGATAGTGCTAGTGTGTAGGACAGTGCTAGTGTGTGAGACAGTGCTGGTGTGTGAGACAGTGCTAGTGTGTGAGACAGTGCTAGTGTGTACGACAGTGCTAGTGTGTGAGACAGTGCTGGTGTGTAGGACAGTGCTAGTGTGTGAGGCAGTGCTAGTTTGTGAGGCAGTGCTAGTGTGTGAGACAGTGCTAGTGTGTGAGATAGTGCTAGTGTGTGAGACAGTGCTAGTGTGTGAGACAATGCTAGTGTGTAGGACAGTGCTAGTGTGTGAGACAGTGCTAGTGTGTGAGACAGTGCTAGTGTGTAGGACAGTGCTAGTGTGTGAGACAGTGCTAGTGTGTGAGACAGTGCTAGTGTGTGAGACAGTGCTAGTGTGTAGGACAGTGCTAGTGTGTGAGACAGTGCTAGTGTGTACGACAGTGTTAGTGTGTAGGACAGTGCTAGTGTGTGAGACAGTGCTAGTGTGTGAGACAGTGCTAGTGTGTAAGGCAGTGCTAGTGTGTGAGACAGTGCTAGTGTGTGAGACAGTGCTAGTGTGTAGGACAGTGCTAGTGTGTGAGACAGTGCTAGTGTGTACGACAGTGCTAGTGTGTAGGACAGTGCTTGTGTGTGAGACAGTGCTAGTGTGTGAGACAGTGCTAGTGTGTAAGGCAGTGCTAGTGCGTGAGACAGTGCTAGTGTGTAGGACAGTGCTAGTGTGTGAGACAGTGCTAGTGTGTAGGACAGTGCTAGTGTGTAGGACAGTGCTAGTGTGTGAGACAGTGCTAGTGTGTGAGACAGTGCTAGTGTGTAAGGCAGTACTAGTGCGTGAGACAGTGCTAGTGTGTGAGACAGTGCTAGTGTGTGAGACAGTGCTAGTGTGTAGGACAGTGCTAGTGTGTGAGACAGTGCTAGTGTGTAGGACAGTGCTAGTGTGTAGGACAGTGCTAGTGTGTAGGACAGTGCTAGTGTGTAGGACAGTGCTAGTGTGTGAGACAGTGCTAGTGTGTGAGACAGTGCTAGTGTGTGAGACAGTGCTAGTGTGTGGGACAGTGCTAGTGTGTGAGACAGTGCTAGTGTGTAGGACAGTGCTAGTGTGTGAGACAGTGCTAGTGTGTGGGACAGTGCTAGTGTGTGAGACAGTGCTAGTGTGTAGGACAGTGCTAGTGTGTAGGACAGTGCTAGTGTGTAGGACAGTGCTAGTGTGTGAGACAGTGCTAGTGTGTAGGACAGTGCTAGTGTGTGAGACAGTGCTAGTGTGTGAGACAGTGCTAGTGTGTAGGGCAGTGCTAGTGTGTGAGACAGTGCTAGTGTGTAGGACAGTGCTAGTGTGTGAGACAGTGATAGTGTGTAGGACAGTGCTAGTGTGTAGGACAGTGCTAGTGTGTAGGACAGTGTTAGTGTGTGAGACAGTGCTAGTGTGTAGGACAGTGCTAGTGTGTAGGACAGTGTTAGTGTGTGAGACAGTGCTAGTGTGTATGACAGTGCTGGTGTGTGAGACAGTGCTGGTGTGTAGGACAGTGCTAGTGTGTGAGACAGTGCTAGTGTGTATGACAGTGCTGGTGTGTGAGACAGTGCTAGTGTGTAGGACAGTGCTAGTGTGTAGGACAGTGCTGGTGTGTAGGACAGTGCTAGTGCGTGAGACAGTGCTAGTGCGTGAGACAGTGCTAGTGTGTGAGACAGTGCTAGTGTGTAGGACAGTGCTAGTGCGTGAGACAGTGCTAGTGTGTGAGACAGTGCTAGTGTGTAGGACAGTGCTAGTGCGTGAGACCGTGCTAGTGTGTAGGATCACCCTTCAGTCTGCACCTTTCTAGAGCAACCAGTCCAAGTTTGTCCAGCCTCTCCTTGCGGATGATACTCTCTTTCCAGGCAATATCCTGGTAAAGTTCTTCTGCACCGCCAGCAGCTTCTGTGCTCCACCCTGCAGTAACTGCGCTCTCTGATCTAGGCCCTGGAGTGATGTTGCTCTCTGATCTTGGCCTTGGAGAGATGTGTGCTCTCTGACCTTACCTCTGGGGTGACTTTGTTCTCAGATCTCAGCCCTGGAGTAATGTGTGCTCTCTGTTCTTGGCCCAGGAGCGATTGTGTTCTCTGCCCTCATTCTGGAGTGATGTGTGCCCTCTAATCTTGTCCCTGGAGTGATGTGGGCTTGTCCCTGGAGTGATGTGAGACAGTGCTAGTGTGTAGGACAGTGCTAGTGTGTAGGACAGTGCTAGTGTGTAGGACAGTGCTAGTGTGTAGGACAGTGCTAGTGTGTGAGACAGTGCTAGTGTGTGAGACAGTGCTAGTGTGTGGGACAGTGCTAGTGTGTAGGACAGTGCTAGTGTGTGAGACAGTGCTAGTGTGTACGACAGTGCTAGTGTGTAGGACAGTGCTAGTGTGTGAGACAGTGCTAGTGTGTGAGACAGTGCTAGTGTGTAAGGCAGTGCTAGTGCGTGAGACAGTGCTAGTGTGTAGGACAGTGCTAGTGTGTGAGACAGTGCTAGTGTGTAGGACAGTGCTAGTGTGTAGGACAGTGCTAGTGTGTGAGACAGTGCTAGTGTGTAGGACAGTGCTAGTGCGTGAGACAGTGCTAGTGTGTGAGACAGTGCTAGTGTGTAGGACAGTGCTAGTGCGTGAGACAGTGCTAGTGTGTAGGATCACCCTTCAGTCTGCACCTTTCTAGAGCAACCAGTCCATGTTTGTCCAGCCTCTCCTTGCGGATGATACTCTCTTTCCAGGCAATATCCTGGTAAAGTTCTTCTGCACCGCCAGCAGCTTCTGTGCTCCACCCTGCAGTAACTGCGCTCTCTGATCTAGGCCCTGGAGTGATGTTGCTCTCTGATCTTGGCCTTGGAGAGATGTGTGCTCTCTGACCTTACCTCTGGGGTGACTTTGTTCTCAGATCTCAGCCCTGGAGTAATGTGTGCTCTCTGTTCTTGGCCCAGGAGCGATTGTGTTCTCTGCCCTCATTCTGGAGTGATGTGTGCCCTCTAATCTTGTCCCTGGAGTGATGTGGGCTCTCTGATTTCAGCCGTGGGTAATGTGCTCTTTGATTTCGGCCTTGGAGTGATGTGTGCTCTCTGATTTCGGCCTTGGATGATGTGTGCTCTCTGATTTCGGCCTTGTAGTGATGTGTGCCCTCTGATTTCGGCCTTGGAGTCATGTGTGCCCTCTGATCTCGGCCTTGGAGTGATGTGTGCCCTCTGATTTTGGTCTTGGAGTTCAGTAAAGTATAGCTATACTTAAGCACAACCCTCTATAGGCTCAGTGTGCAGAAATAGTCCACTGAGACCGCTTGCAAGAGGCGCCAGGTTTTTGGCGCCATTTTCAAAGTCCAGTCTGCGCTCCAAGTCTAATGAGTGGTGTCCGATCCAGGCGAGCCCCAGGCTCCTGCAGGGCCTCTAGCCGTCGCCTTTCTTGGACATCTGGATCGTCATAGCTTTCATAACTTCATAACTGATAGGAGGAGAATTAGGCCATTCAGCCCACCAAGTCTACTCCGCCATTCAATCCATCTTTCCCTCTCAACCCCATTCAACTGTCTTCTCCCCATAACCCTTGACACCCATACAAATCAAGAATCTATCAATCTCCACCCTAAAAATATTCATTGACTTGGCCTCCACAGCCGTCTGTGGCAATGAATTCCACAGATTCACTACCCTCTGACTAAAGAAAGTCCTCCTCATCTCCTTCCTACAGGTCTGTCCTTTTATTCTGAGGTTGTGGCATCTCGTCCTCGACTCTCCCACTGGTGGAAACATCCCCTCCACGTCCACTCTATCCAGGCTTTTCACTATTCAGTAACTTTGTGTCTCAGGAGCGCCTCCTGCAGGGCGCAGAGGGCAAGACCCCGGGTCAAATGCCTTGCCCGCTTGCAAAAACGTGCAACAACGTTCCAGAGAGGCCATTCGCCCTGTAGCTCGGCCAAATTCCTATCAAGCAACACGACCAAATGAGGTTAAGTGTCTGGAAAAATAGTAGGCCAGGAAACATCGATCTACGACGGTCTGTGATACCGACCACAAGTTGTTAAATTAACAACTATTTGAAAAACATTTGCATTTCGAGACAGAAGGATATAATGTTGCTATAAGATTTTAGCTTCGACCACAATTGTTGGAGGAGATAGAAAGAAAGCGGGGAATGTTCAGAAATTGTTAAATTCAGTACTAGGTGCCAAGGGTAGTCACATATCTTTATGGAAGATGAAATGCTGTTTAGTTTAGAGATACGAGGCAGAAACAGGTCCATCGAGTCCCCACCAACTAGCGATCCCCACACACTAACACCACCCTGCACACACTAGGGACAATTCACATTTATACCAAGCCAATTAACCTACAAACCTATATGAAACTGAAGTTCTCGGAGAAAACCCACGCAAGGTCACATACAAACTCCGCACAGGCAAGCACCCGTAGCCAGGATCGAACCCGGGTCTCTGGCGCTGTAAGCACTGTAAGGCAGCAACTCTAACGCTGCGCCACCGTGCTGCCCAATTGTAATGGAAAAAAAAATTGAGCTTTAAAAGTACTGAAACATGCTTCCTTTCATGAATCCAACAAAAGACAGGCCCTGGCTATGTTAGTTCCCTTGAATAGCAACTGTTCAGCAGAATTAATTAAAAGATTGCTGATTCAATTGAAGATAAATATCTCTTGTTCTCTATCAGTATATTATATATAAAATCACATTTGTGAATTGAAGTCTTAGGGAAACATTTTGCCGGCGTGGGTCGTGGCATTTTGAATCAATTGGCTGGTTTTAATTCAGAAGTAACCTGTTAGACATTCTCCCAATGCACCTACCTTCTTCAGAAGAATCAAAATTTTCTAGGGTCTGTCTCAGCAATATGTATCATCCTCACTTTTGATTACATGCTTTTAAACATATTCTGAAAATACTATCCCTTGTACTTTTCAATAGATAATAGGTGCAGGAGGCCATTCGGCCCTTCGAGCCAGCACCGCCATTCAATGTGATCATGGCTGATCATTCTCAATCAGTACCCCGTTCCTGCCTTCTCCCCATACCCACTGACTCCACTATCCTTAAGAGCTCTATCCAGCTCTCTCTTGAATGCATTCAGAGAATTGGCCTCCACTGCCTTCTGAGGCAGAGAATTCCACAGATTCACAACTCTCTGACTGAAAAAGTTTTTCCTCATCTCAGTTCTAAATGGCCTACCCCTTATTCTTAAACTGTGGCCCCTTGTTCTGGACTCCCCCAATATTGGGAACATGCTTCCTGCCTCTAATGTGTCCAACCCCTTAATAATCTTATACGTTTCGTTGATCCCCTCTCATCCTTCTAAATTCCAGTGACTAAATTCCTTGGTTACTTCTCTCGCTTGACATAATTGGCTCAAACCGTGTATTCTGAAGCCACTGACAATGTGCTGGAGGAACTCAGCAAGTCGTGCAGCGTATGTATGGGAGGGAGGGGGGTAAAGGAACTGTCCATGTGTTGGGGACGATATCCTGCATTAGACAATGGGTGGCACGGTGGCGCAGCGGTAGAGTTGTTGCCTTGCAGCGCTTTCGGCGCCAGAAACCCGGGTTCGATCCCGGTTAGGGGGTGCTTGTCTGTACGGAGTTTGCACGTTCTCCCCGTGACCTGCGTGGGTTTTCTCCGAGGTCTTCGGTTTCCTCCCCACACTCCAAAGACCGACAGGTTTGTAGGTTAATCGGCTTGGTGTAAATGTAAACTGTCCCCAGTGTTTGTAGGATAGCGTTAATGTGCGGGGATCGCAGGTCGACCCGGACTCGTTGGGCCGAGGGGCCTGTTTCCGCGCTGTATCTCTAAACTAAACTAAGCTAAGAGTGGAGATGGAAGTTGGCTGGTTTAGCGAGGAGATGGGGTGTGGCGAGACGGGAGCCAGTGGGTGATAGGTTCATGGAAGAGGGGTGAGAGATGACAGGCACACTGACCCAGGTGGGCACAGAGAAGGTGTGGAGTTGGGAGACGGAGGCAGCTGGATTACTATTTCAGTTTCAGTTCAGTTTATTGTCACGTGTACCGAGGTACAGTGAAAAGCTTTCGTTGTGTGCCAACCAGCCAGCGGAAGGACAATACAATCGAGCCATTCGCATTACGCAGATACATGATGAAGGAATAACTTTTAGTGCAATGTAAAGCCAGTAAAGTCTGATCTAAGTTAGACTTTACCCCGATGAGGTAGATAGGAGTTCAGCACTGCTCTCTGGTTGCGTTAGGATGGTTCAATAGACAATAGACAATAGGTGCAGGAGGAGGCCATTCGGCCCTTCGAGCCAGCACCACCATTCAATGTGATCATGGCTGATCATTCTCAATCAGTACTCCGTTCCTGCCTTCTCCCCATACCCCCTCACTCCACTATCCTTAAGAACTCTATCCAGCTCTCTCTTGAATGCATTCAGAGAATTGGCCTCCACTGCCTTCTGAGGCAGAGAATTCCACAGATTCACAACTCTCTGACTGAAAACATTTTTCCTCATCTCCGTTCTAAATGGCTTACCCCTTATTCGTAAACTGTGGCCCCTTGTTCTGGACGCCCCCAACTTTGGGAACATGTTTCTTGCCTCTAACGTGTCCAACCCCTTAATCATCTTATACGTTTCGATAAGATCCCTTCTCATCCTTCTAAATTCCAGTGTATACAAGCCTAGTCGCTCCAGTCTTTCAACATATGACAGTCCCGCCATTCCAGGAATTAACCTAGTAAACCTACGCTGCACGCCCTCAATAGCAAGAATATCCTTCCTCAAATTTGGAGACCAAAACTGCACACAGTACTCCAGGTGCGGTCTCACTAGGGCCCTGTACAACTGCAGAAGGACCTCTTTGCTCCTATTCAGTTGCCTGATAACAGCTGGGAAGAAACTGTCCCTGAATCTGGAGGTGTGCGTTTTCACACTTCCGTACCTGTGTTCTTACTTCTTCTGTACCTTCTATATAGTGGTGGAGATAGACAAAATAAAAGGCAGATGGAACCAGGTAGGGAGAGGGGAGGGTGAAGGTGAAATTAAGCAGAAACACAAAGATGACAGGTACTGGAATCTGATAAGGAAGTTGATCATGGTTGATCAAGGGTCTCGACCCGAAACGTCACCCATGCCTTCTCTCCTGAGATGCTGCCTGACCTGCTGAGTTACTCCAGCATTTTGTGAAATAAATACCTTTGATCATGGCTGGCAATCATTAGGGGAAGTGGAACCACTCACGCTTCCTCGGCAGGGCCAGCAGCATCATTATCAAGGACGTGTCGCACCCTGGCCACCCCCTCTTCTCCCCTCTCCCATCGGCCAAAGAGATGTCTTTTGTTCTGTATTCTGTTCTACATCCTATGTTGAAACATCCACATCATTTCTGAGAGTAAATGAATGTTTGATGCCCAAAATTGTCCGTTTCTATAATAGCTACATGACTCTACGATCACATGCAGAAGACCAAAGGAATACTTATTGCTAAGGGTATAAATGAAACATGATAAGGAAATGAAGAGCATCCAGTTAAATAGGGAAAGACTGAAACGCATACTGATGAGAAAAATATCCACAAACCAAAGAACATAGCAATCATTGATGGCTGATCAAAGATTTCAAATGGTGATTCTTATTTGGTCAATAAGACTGACTTCTTTGGACAGCTAATGGAGGGAAACCCAACAAATGTGATTTATCCAGCTTTGCAAAAAGGTCTTTGAAAGGTCTCACTTATTGATCAAAGAATGTCAGAGCAAACACAAGGGACATGTGGCAGGGCAGATAGCTGTCTCTGTTCATCACCAGGCAACAGATAGGGCAAAGGATGAACATTTGCTAAAGCTGACCGATGAAAGAGTGATTGAGCAGCGATCAGAGCAGCGACCAGAGTTTAGAGTTTGTATTAATCATTGAGATTGTGGAATGAAGTAAGTTCATAAGGTCACGAGCGATAGGTGCAGAATTAGGCCATTTGGCCCATCGTCTACTCTGCCATTCAGTCATGGTTGTTCTATCTCTCCCTCCTAACCCCATTCTCTTACCTTCTCTCCATAACCCCTGACACCTGTACCAATCAAGAATCTATCAATCTCTGCCTTAAAAATATCCACTGACTTGGCCTCCACAGTCTTCTATGGGCAATGAATTCCACAGATTCACCACCCTCCGACTAAAGAAATTCCTCCTCATCTCCTTCCTAAAGCAGCGTCCTTTTTTTCTGAGGCTGTGACCTCTGGTCCTGGACTCTCCCACTAGTGGAAACATTCTCTCCACATCCACTCTATCCACGCCGTTCACTATTCGGTAAGTTTCAATGAGGTTCCCCACCCCCCATCCTTCTAAACTCCAGCGAATAGAGGCCCAGTGCCTCTCTAAAACCTCTGAATTCAAGGCAGCATCACACTTGGAGCGGAGGGGTGAGAGGAAGAGTGGTTCACATCGACGGCCTCAACAACATCAAAATGCTGATATACTTGTAGAGCAGTGCTGTAATAAAAAAGGAACTGCAGATGCTGGCTCCTACCAAGGAGAGACACAAAATGCAGGAGTAACTCAGTGGGTCGGGCAGCATCTCTGGAGGAAATGGATAAAGTGGACTGAGGAAGGGTCCCAACTCAAAACGTCCGAAAGAGAACGAGAGATGCTATTATTTACAGGCCAAACATCCTAATCTGGGATAGACACAAAGTGCTAGAGTAACTCAGCGGGTCAGGCAGCATCTAGCGGAGAAAAAGGATAGGTAACGTTTCAAGTTCAGGACCCTGTTCAAGGGTCCCGACCCAAAACATCACCCATCCTTTGTGTCCAGAGATGTTGCCTGACCCGCTGAGTTACTCGAGCACTCTGGGTCTAGCTTAGAGCTGTGATACGTATGGCAAATAGATTTTTTTTGCCACAATAACATAAGATATCCATATTCTGGTGAGAAAAAAAAAGATATTTTACTGGGGTTGGAAAATAAACATCTAACAGTGTAGGTTATTGAGACAGTAATAAGAGCCAGCGAATCACACGCTTATTTTTGGACAGTTAAAACTGAAAAGTAATAGTAAAGTTCAAAGAAACCTTGCTTTGACTGTCATCCGTTGCCGACCCTAAGTTGTCCTATTTAGTCTTCTCTTCCCCCACTATCCAGACTGCCAACCAGTCTGTCCTGCTGAGTTACTCCAGCATTTTGGATCTGGTATGCTTTGATAAATTTGGAGCACTGTTTTATGTACAACTATGGATATAGACAATAGACAATAGGTGCAGGAGGAGGCCATTCGGCCCTTCGAGCCAGCACCATCAATGTGATCATGGCTGATCATTCTCAATCAGTACCCCGTTCCTGCCTTCTCCCCATACCCCCTGACTCCGCTGTCCTTAACAGCTCTATCTAGCTCTCTCTTGAATGTGGGGTATGGAGGGATAGGGATGATTTACAGGCAAGTAAGAGTTGGTCTTGGCATTGTGTTCGGCACAGGCATTGTGGGCCGAAGGGCCTGTTCTTGTGCTGCACTCTGCTGCCTTCTACGTTATGAAGATATGAAAGTAACCCCTACCTTTCCTCATCCCTGCCACCACCTCCCAAATCAACCAAATGCTTTTCAGGTTGAAAGGGCAATTGTATGAAACCCAGGCATTTATTTATACCAATTCCACCGAGTTTATTTTCTTTGGAGAAGCTCCAACAGAGGCATAACCTCTGCGAGCAATTTTGTGTGTGGCAGAGCTACATATTGCTAGCAACTAAAAACCTATTAACGGGCGACACGGTGGCGCAGCGGTAGAGTTGCTGCCTCACAGCGCTAGAGTTCGATCCTGACCACTGGTGGTTGTCCATATGGAGTTTGTACCTTCTCCCCGTGACCCTGAGGGTTTTCTCCAGGTGCTCCGGATTCCTCCCACACTCCAAAGACGTACAGCTTTGTAGGTTAATTGGCTTGGTAAAATTGTAAATTGTCCCTGGTACGTGTAGGTCCGTGTTAAATGTGTGGGGGTCGCTGGTCGGAGTGGACACGGTGGGCCGAAGGGCCTCTTTCCATGGTGTATCTCTAAACTAAACTAAACTAAACTAAGCCGTTTTCTCTGAGCACTTCACCCTCAATAGCATTCGGCCAATTAATCAACAAAGGCTTGATGTGTAAAAATGCAGCACTAAGTTTAATCTGCAGACCGCCCAGAGAGAGAACTTAACGATGGGATTCTTCTTTCACTCAGTTAAACAAGGATAACTTGCTTAGACAGCTGCCATTTCTTAATCATCACGGTCCAACCCGACCATGGGGAAATGTGGAAATGCGAAACCTGCCATCGTTTTCATCGCTTTGATAAATGATTAACGACAATCACTACAGTTTGCCAAGGAAATCTTGTTTTGCAACCGGGCTCACGTCGCAAAATGCAATAAGCTTCACTTTCCTTTAGTTTAGTTTAGATTCATTTAGAGATACAGCGCGGAAACAGGTCCTTCGGCCCACTGAGTTCACACCGACCAGCCATCCCCCGTGCACTAAGGAGGCGACATTGTGGTGCAGCGGGTAGCGCCGCGGTCTCACGGCGCCAGAGGCCCAGGTTCAATCCAACCACAGAGTAAGTCCGCTCTTCACGTGACCGTGTGGGTTTTCTCAGGGTGCTGCAGTTTCCTCCCACACTCCAAAGATGTACGGGTTTGTTTGTAGGATAATTAGCATCGGTAAAGATTGTAAACTCCCCTAGCGTGAGTAGGGCCTAGGCAGCCAGTGGTGATCCGCATGGTGTCGTTGAGGGTGGCGTCTAGCTTGCTGGTATGAGCGCTGCGGCACCATGCTGGGGCGGCGTACTCAGCGGCGCTGTACACGAGTGCAAGAGCACTGGTTCGGAGAGTAGATGTCCTGGCCCCCCATGACGATCCGGCCAAGCAACGCAGGAAGTTGTTCCGTTCCGAGACTTTAGCACGGAGAGCTTCAAGGTGTTGCTTGTAGTTCAGCTGCCGATCTAGTTTCACCCCGAGGTATGTAGGAAATGGGTTGTAGTGTAGGGGTGACCCATTGAGGGTGACGGTTAGCTGGCGTTGAGCTTCCTTGTTGTTCAGGTGAAAGGCCGTTGCGGTGGTTTTTGCCGTACTCAGTTTTAGTCTCCAGGTCTTAAGGTAGCCAGCGACAAGTTCCATATCCGCCGAGAGCACATCCTCAACATTGTATTGCAGCCACTATCAATCCCTTCAACAGACACAAAGCACATTGAGCTCTGCAGGATATGCGCTCAAGTCCACAGTAAACCCGTTCAGCACATAAAGCAACTGGCAGGTTAAAGAAACACAATCTCAGTGCTAGTTTCCAGAGACAGCAGGGTGTCAAGAGTCCCGAGCTCAATGCTTATCTCTTTGCTTTCACCTTGTTATTTTTTTCAGTTTAGTTCAGAGATGCAGCCTGCTGTATCTCTAAACTGATTCCCCTACTCTGGGCAAGAGACTCTGTGCATCTACCCGATCTATTTCTCTCATGAGTTTGTACACAAATTTCTTTAACATGAATCATTGTGTCCAGTTTGGCACGACTCGTTGTAAAGAGATTATACTTCTTTTTGAGTTAGACCGATGAAAGTAAAAGTCATTTTAATCGGAATAATTATTTTCCAAATAAAATTCACACCAAATGGATAAATAATCCTAAGCAGAATATGTTTTCAGGAGATAGATAGCCTGTGTGTTCGCAATTGTATCATGTGTGGTTTAGTTTAGTTTAGAGATACAGCGCGGAAACAGGCCCTTTGGTCCTCTGAGTCCGTGCCGACCGGCGATCCCTGCACACGAACACTATTCAACACTCACGAGGTACAATTTACAATTTTTACCGAGGCCAATTAACCTACAAACCTGTACATCTTTGGGATGTGGGAGGAAACCGGAGCACCTGGAGAAAACCCACGCAGGTCACGGGGAGAACGAAAAACTCCGTGCAGACAGCGCCTGTAGTCAGGATTGAACCCGGGTCTCTGGCGCTGCAAGGCAGCAACTCTGCCGCTGCACCACCTTGCCGCCTAACACTGTTCCAACTTATTTTTAGCGCCCTGTTAAGCATTTAAACTTAAAGGAGAAATCTGAACATTTATACTTTATACTTCAAACTTTATCCTCTCCCTTCAAACAAATTCTGCCCGAGGCAAAAACATGATTTTCTTTGAAGTGTTTACGCATCAGAATTTGGTGGCCAGTGATCTCACTTCCGATGCATCGCTGTCCAATTCCTTATCATTTTGCAGGCATCTTCAGCCTCAGGGTTGCTAAGGTCTGAAAATTATAGGTCTGAAAATTCCACATAGCAAACCTAAAAGTTGATCGGATGCAAGCAAGTGTGGATTACTGCCTGCTGTGGCAGAAAGTGAAATCGTGTGAGTTTTAGTTTGGCCGTTCTAAATCATAGAATCGCACGCATTCAGCTGAACTCATCTGTTCTGACCAGGGAGCACCCATGTGCAAGATCTCCTTCGGCTCGCACTTGGTCAATGGTCCTCTCAGCCCAACAGTTCAAGAGTTCATCTGAAACACTTCTTAAATGCTAAGGGCAGCACGGTGGCGCAGTTGTCGAGCTGCTGCCTTACAGCGCCAGAGACCCGCGTTCGACACCGACTACGGGTGCTATCTGTACGGAGTTTGTACCTTCTCCCCGTGACCCGCGTGGGTTTCCTTCGGGAGCTCCGGTTTCCTCCCACGCTCCAGAGACGTGCAGGTTTATAGGCTAATTAGCTTAGATAAAGTTGTAACTTGTCCCTCGTGTGTCTGTGCATTGGATGGTGTTAGTGTTCGGGGATCGTTGGTCGACGCGGACTCGGTGGGCTGAAGGGCCTGTTTCCGCGCTGTATCTCTAAACTAAGCTAATCTATTGTCTTTTCGCTAACTATTAGCGGAACAAAATCTAAACTAAACTAATTTGCTCAGGCAGCACATTTCTAGTATTTAGCACTCTCTGGGTGAAGAAGATCGCCTCATAATGCTTTGGAAACTCTTCCCCCATTTCCCTGAATCCATGTCCTGCAGTCTGCCCTACCTACACCTCTCATCATTTTATTTTGTCATGTCTCCTCTTCAGTCTTCCCTGCTCCAGCTTCTTCAGTCTCTCTTCATAACTGAACTGCTCCATCCCAGGCAATACCCTGGATAATTTCCAGCACTTTCACATCCTTGATTTGTGTCTACCTTCCAGCAGACATATTGAACACCAAGGGCACACATCCCACGGTGGCGCAGCGGTAAAGTTGCTGCCTTACAGCCCTTTCAGCGCCAGAGACCCGGGTTCGATCCCGACTACAGGTGCTGCCTGTACGGAGTTTGTACGATCTCCCCGTGACCGCGTGGGTTTCCTCCCACACTCCAAAGACATAAAGGTTTGCAGGTTGATTGGCTTTCTATAAATATAAATTGTCTCTGGCGTGTGTAGGATAGTGTCAATGTGCGGGGATCGCTGGTCGGCGTGGGGTCAGTGGGCCGAAGGGCCTGTTTCCATGCTGGTTTTGTCTAAACTAAACTAAACCAGCAAAACAAAAATCTAAATTTAGGTTCCTTTTCATATCCCAAAACATCGGGCCTACACTATTTCAGAAATAAGTGAGTGCAGGGGAGCAGGCAGCAAACACAATGATTTCACACCAAGCTAAGGCGAACATACACAAGGATGAATTGTGAAATAATTGCTTTTTGGTCGTGGGTATACTGGGAGTTTAGAAGTCATTTCTGCACAAGTGCTGAGAAATCCTCAACATCCATCTGAACAAGTAAATGCTGCAACTCCTTTGATGAACATTTTTTCAGCACTGCACTGAACTGTCAACTTAGATTATGCTTTCAAGTCTTAGGAGTTTATGTGGAACACAGTTATCATTTTGACTTGGTGACAACAGTGCTAGCCATCAAAACAAACATCATTCGGAAGAGGAAAATCCAGTAATACAAAAATTGCGAATTTAATCATGAGGATCTTGAAAGTTTGACCTACTTAGAGTCACAGAGTCGTAGAGTGATACAGCGGGGAAACAGGCCCTTCACCATGATTTGCTCACACCGGCCAACATGTTCCAGCCGCACTAGTCACATCTCTCCGCATTTGGTCCATATCCCTCCAAACCTGTCCTATCCATGTACTTGTCTAACTGTTTCTTAAATGTTGAGCTAGTCCCTGCCCCAACTACCTCCTCTGGCAGCTTGTTCTATACACCCTTTGTGTGAAACAGTTACCCCTCAGATCCCTATTAAATCTTTTCCTCTTTACCTTAAACCTATGTCCTCTGGTCCTCGATTCACCTACTCTGGGCAAGAGACTCTGAGCATCTACCCAATCTATTCCTCTCATGATTTTATACTTGTGACACAAATTTTATATTACTGAGTTTTCCTCTTCCAAGTGATGTTTGTTTTGAAGGCTAGCACATTGTCACCAAGTCAAAAAAATAACTGCGGTTGATGTAAATTCCTAATTCCTAAATTCCTAACACTTGTGTCACGAGTAGGTCAAACTTACAAGATTCTCATGATTAAATCCACAAATGTTATATGACGGGGTTTTCTTCTTTTCCAAAGTCAGGAAATATTTTGAGATAAAGTGGAAGAATATTAAAGCAAGTTCATAAGTTATAAGTTCGTAAGTTTGAAGCTTAATGTATACCATATTAGTTAGAAAAACCACATCCGTGCCCATATTTTTGTCTGGCAAAATGAGCATAGTTCCTTTCTGAAGAAGGGTCTCGACCCAAAATGTCACCCATTCGTTCTCTCCCGAGATGCTGCCTGACCTGCTGAGTTACTCCAGCATTTTGTGTCTACCATAGTTCCTTTAAGCATCTCTGGAGAACATGGATAGGTGACTTTTCGGATCGACACTGTTCTTCAGCTCTGAACTTGCTGAACAGGCCTTGCTGTTTCTCCTCTTGGTGCTTGAAGCTCTCTATCTAACCAACTATTCCGAGGCCCCTTCTGCAACTGGTATGCTCAGTCAGTCTGAAGAAGCATCTCGACCGGAAACGTCGCCTATCGATGTTCTCCAGAGATGTTGCCTGATCTGTTGAGTTACTCCAGCACTTTGTGTCCTTTTGTGTATTAACCAACATCTAAGTTGTACTAGAGGCTTTAAGCTTGGTTTCAGCGTTGTGAAGGTAAATCAAGGCATCATGCCTTAACCATTAACTCATCCTGCTGTGGATTTAGAGGGTGTACCATACAGCACAACAAGTCTCTTCCATGTCCATCCATCAATAGGTAACTTAATGATATTCATGGCCTTAAATCACACTCAACACTTGGGAAAGCAGTTCACCCATACTGCAGAACAAGTCACTAACTTTGAGTCGGGACAACAGAACAAGTGTGAATATTCACAAAAGGTTAACATCTACATTTCTTGTTTAGTTTAGAGATACGATAGACAATAGTCAATAGGTGCGGGAGTAGGGCATTCGGCCCTTCGAGCCAGCACCACCATTCAATGTGAACATGGCAGATCATTCTCAATCAGTACCCCGTTCCTGCCTTCTCCCCATACCCCCTGACTCCGCTATCCTTAAGAGCTCTAGCTAGCTCTCTCTTGAATGCATTCAGAGAATTGGCCTCCATTGCCTTCTGAGGCAGTGAATTTCACAGATTTACAACTCTGACTGAAAAAGTTTTTCCTCATCTCCGTTCTAAATGGCCTACCCCTTATTCTTAAACTGTGGCCTCTTGTTCTGGACTCCCCCAACATTGGGAACATGTTTTCTGCCTCCAACGTGTCCAACCCCTTAATAATCTTATATGTTTTGATAAGATCCCCTCTCATCCTTCTAAATTCCAGTGTATACAAGCCTAGCCGCTCCAGTCTTTCAACATATGACAGTCCCGCCATTCTGGGAATTAACCTAGTAAACCTACGCTGCATGCCCTCAATAGCAAGAATATCCTTCCTCAAATTTGGAGACCAGAACTGCACACAATACTCCAGGTGCGGTCTCACTAGGGCCCTGTACAACTGCAGAAGGACAGTGGGGAAAGAGATCCTTCAGCCCACCGAGTCCACGCCGACCAGCGATCACCTGCACACTTGTTCTAGTCCTGCACACAAGGGGCAATTTACAGAAGCCAATTAACCTACAAACCTGAACGTCTTTGGGATGCGGGAGGAGAGCGGAGCACCCGGAGAAAGCCCACGCGGTCACAGCGAGAACGTGCAAACTCTGTACAGACAGCACCCTTAGTCAGGATCGAACCCGGGTCTCTGGCGCTGCAAGGCAGAAACTCTACCACTGTGCTATCGAGCCTTCCATTTTTGTGCATTCACTTTTCCCATCTTTATCTTCTACAGTGAGGAACATAGACAGGAACTTCCTGTATTTGTCATTCCTTTCAATTAAATACGGCAACTTTTGATGCTATATATGCGACATAGTTTGTTCAGCATATTGACAGCATGACATGTCTCTGAGCTTAGCCAGTGACGTTCAACAAAATCACCTGGGTGTTAGTTTCCATTTTACACAGATGAATGGGCAGGTATTAGAGCTGGTACTGATCTCCCAGATGTGTTTAAAGTGCACTTCTTCTACCTTGGTTATTTGCACGCTATATTTGCAAGTATAGCTTTAACTATTAATGGCGATTAACTCCACCAGAAAATCTCCAGGGATCTGGAAAGGTAAACAGGATTAAAGCCCATTCGAAGGAACTGCAGATGCTGGTTTATACTGAAGATGGACAAAAAAGCGCTGGAGAAACTCAGCGGGTCAGGCAGCATCTCTGGGGAAAAGGACGTGTCGGGTCAGGACCCTTCTTCAGAAGCCCATTTGTTCAGCTTAATCCTCATGACTTTCAAAGAAATAACTTAGCAGGAAACGTCAACTCACTAATTAGTTTAGCGATCATTGATTTATTTGTGCTACAGAGCATCACAAGTAACGTTAAAATTCATTGTGAATGTTACCATTTACACGGGACTGCTGTTTCACCTTCAAAGTTGGAGAGATGCACAATATTACTTTATAATTGGCACAAGGAACTGCAGATGCTGGGAATACAAAGAAAGACACAAATATACAAAAGAAAGTAGCTCAGTGGGTCAGGCAGCATCTCTGGAGCATATGGATGGGTGACGTTTCGGGTCGGGACACTTATCTCCGTATCTCACGGTCGTTTGTCTTTTCATCTTTGGTCTTTTTTCCACTCATCTGCCAATCAATTAGAACCTCACTCACCTGTATCCACCTATCACTTAAGATAGGCACAAAATGCTGGAGTATCTCAGCGGGACGGGCAGCATCTCTGGAGAGAAGGAACGGGTGACGTTTCCACTCCAGCATTTTGTGTCTATCGTCGGTGTAAACTGGCATCTGCAGTTCCTTCCACCACGTACCACTTGCCAGTCTTTGTCCTGCTCCCACCCCTCTTCCAGCTTTCTCCACCCCCCCCCACTACAATTAGTCTGAAGAAGGGTCTCGACCTGAAATGTCGCCTGTCCGTGTTCTCCAGAGATGCTGCCTGAGCTGCTGAGTTACACCAGCACTTGTGTTACTTTGTAGTCCAGCTCTCTTGACAGCCTGTTGCTGTTCAGCCCCTGGGTCACGCTGACTAGATGGTGGCAGCAAAGTTAAGCTTCTGATCACAGTGAAGCAATTTCCACAGACTGCGGGAGTGCGTGGAACCCAGGAGAATAGCTGCGGCAGACCTGAAAACTGTAACAACACCTTGAACATGGTTCACCTCCCAGCACGTTGGCGACTCTCAGATGGAGCAGCAGGTGCCTTCGACAGAAACACATCGCCATTCAACACCAAGCTGCAGGGTATAACAACAAGGAAGTCTAGAATGGAGGTCAGCAAAATCATGTCATGAAAATGTCTTCGCATTTTTTTTTTTTGACTGGCAATATGGCCGAGACTAGTGTGGCTGCATTTATCGCCCATTGCCCTTGGCTGAGGAGATGATTGTGGGCCTTATCCTTGCAGTGATTGTGCCATCATTCCAGAGTATGATCCGTGTGAAGTTGAAGGATGGTATGTCCGAGTTAGACAATAGACAATAGGTGCAGGAGTAGGCCATTCGGCCCTTCGAGCCAGCACCGCCATTCAATGTGATCATGGCTGATCATTCTCAATCAGTACCCCGTTCCTGCCTTCTCCCCATACCCCCTGACTCCGCTATCCTTAAGAGCTCTATCTAGCTCTCTCTTGAATGTATTCAGAGAATTGGCCTCCACTGCCCTCTGAGGCAGAGAATTCCACAGATTCACAACTCTCTGACTGAAAAAGTTTTCCCTCATCTCTGTTCTAAATGGCCTACCCCTTATTCTTAAACTGTGGCCCCTGGTTCTGGACTCCCCCAACATTGGGAACATGTTTCCTGCCTCTAATGTGTCCAACCCCTTAATAATCTTATACGTTTCGATAAGATCCCCTCTCATCCTTCTAAATTCCAGTGTATACAAGCCTAGTCGCTCCAGTCTTTCAACATATGACAGTCCCGCCATTCCGGGAATTAACCTAGTAAACCTACGCTGCACTCCCTCAATAGCAAGAATATCCTTCCTCAAATTTGGAGACCAAAACTGCACACAGTACTCCAGGATACTGAGCGACTTGTGAGTGCATTTGGAGATACTGTTTTTTTGTTTTGGAGATACAGCGCGGAAACAGGCCCTTCGGCCCACCCAGTCCGCGCCAACCAGCGATCCCCATGCACTTACACCGTCGTGCACACGCTAGGGACAATTTACAATTATACCAAGTCAATGAACTTACAAACCTGTACGTCTTTGGAGTGTGGGGGGAAGCAGGAGATCCCGGAGAAAGCCCCTCGCAGGTCACGGGGAGATCGTACAAACTACGCACAGACAGCACCCGTAGTCAGGATCGAACCCGGGTCAGTGGCGCTGTGAGGCAGCAACTCTACCGCTGCGCCACTGTGCCGCCCTAAGTTGGTGCTCCATCAACTTTCCTGCCCTCTTCCTGCCAGTGATAGAAATTGCAAAACAGGCCATTGTGCATGATCTTGAGTTGAAATTATGGACCGCTGTGATTTTACTACTATCTCTAATAAATGTAATCCTTAATATAAGGAGCTGCACGGTGGCACAGCAGTAGAGTTGCTGCATGGCAGCGCCAGAGACCCGGGTTCAATCATGCAACGGGTGCTTGTCTGTATGGAGTTTGTACCTTCTCCCCGTGGCCTGCATGGGTTTTCTCCAAGATCTTCGGTTTCCACCCACACTCCAATGAAGTACAGGTTTGTAGGTTAATTGGCTTGGTATAAATGTATAAATGTAAAAAAAACAATTGTCCCTAATGTGTGTAGAGCAGTGTTAATATGCGGGAATTGGTGGTCGGTACGGACTCGGTGGGCCGAAGGGGGCCTGTATCTCTAAACAAAACTAAAACTAACTGAACTATTTCTGATGTACAGTCATAAGGTCATTAGGAATAGTAGATTAGGCCATTCGACCCATCAAGTCGACTCTGCCATTCAATCATGGCTGATCTTTCTCACCCTCCTAACCCCATTCCCCTGCCTTCTCCCCATAACCCCTGACACCCGTACTAATCAAGAATCTGTCTATCTCTGCCTTAAGAATATCCATTGACTTGGCCTCCACAGCCTTCAGTGGCAAAGAATTCCACAGATTCACCACCCTCTGACTAAAGATTCACTTCATTGATGTTATCAATATTTTGAACATTATCTACCCTTGCTTTTTTCTCTCTTCCAACAGTGAGAACAATGAGCATGGCTTCCCAAGGTATCAAATTGCCAAAATAGCATGAGCAAAGATAAATGCTCCCGATGCCATCCCACAGGTGATGCAATCATAGTTTACTGACAAAAAGACCAGAACTAATAAACAAACTGGATGACTCTGCATCTATTCCCCATTATAACTCACATTTTCCGATTCATGTTATTCCAAAGCGGCCTAAACTCATTTAAAATTAATAGGTTACTGCCAGCATGAAGATAACTGTAAAGACCAGGCCGGTGAGTTTTCACAAATGAGGTTAAAGCCAAGTGGCTTTTGTTTTTATATAACGCGTCTAAAGATGGAAATTCTGATCCTTTCCCACTGGTAATAACCCATTCTTTCTCTCCATCCTGCTGAGTTACTCCAGCATTTTGTGTCTGCCTTCTGAGCTTCAGTCATTCTCTCACGCAGGCAGATATCGGAACACGGCTTCTTGCTCTAGCTGAAGGTGGACACAAAATGCTGGCGTAACTCAGCGGGTCAGGCCGCATTCTCTGGAGAAAAGGAATGGGCAACGCAAATGGGACCCTCTTCAGTCTGAAGGAGGGCCTCGCCCCGAAACGTCACCCATTCCTTCTCTCCAGAGATGCTGCCTGTCCCGCTGAGTTGCTCCAGCATTATGCGTCTATCTCCGGTTGAAACCAGCATCTGCGTCCTACACATTCCTTACTTCTGGTCTTCCTTCCTTCCTTCTTTCCTGTCCTGTCCTGTCCTGTCCTGCCCCTTCCCGTCCCATCCTGCTTCCTCTCATTCTCCCCCCCCCCCCCCCCCCCCCTCCCCCCTCTTCCTTCTACCTGGACCTCTAAGGTTTGTGAGGAGGAGAGCTGACAAGGTGCAGGGGAGTTGATCCAACAAGCACTAATTGGATCCAGCTACAGCACATTTGCCCGTGTCCTCAGCTAAGTCCAGAGTGAGTATATTGTCCGGCAGCCAGGCACTGTTAGTGGGCTTCTTCTGGCCCTTGACAAAGATCGGAGCGAGGCTGAGGGGAAATCATGGCGTCACAGTGTGTAATAACACTGGGCACTGCTGACCAGCTTCAATGCATCAGCCTGACAATTTCTGGTTCGTTTTTCTCTTTATCTTTTCTTTTTATTGAGGGCGTGCAGCGCAGGTTCACTAGGTTAATTCCCGGAATGGCGGGACTGTCGTATGTTGAAAGACTGGAGCGGCTAGGCTTGTATACACTGGAATTTAGAAGGATGAGAGGGGATCTTATCGAAACGTATAAGATTATTAAGGGGTTGGACACGTTAGAGGCAGGAAACATGTTCCCAATGTTGGGGGAGTCCAGAACCAGGGGCCACAGTTTAAGAATAAGGGGTAGGCCATTTAGAACTGAGATGAGGAATGGCTTTTTCAGTCAGAGAGTTGTAAATTTGTGGAATTCACTGCCTCAGAAGGCAGTGGAGGCCAATTCTCTGAATGTATTCAAGAGAGAGCTAGATAGAGCTCTTAAGGATAGCGGAGTCCAGGGGTATGGGGAGAAGACAGGGGCGGGGTACTGATTGTGAATGATCAGCCATGATCACATTGAATGGTGGTGCTGGCTCGAAGGGCCGAATGGCCTTCTCCTGCACCTATTGTCTATTGTCTCTCTCAATGAGGACTGCAACATGTTGCTTTTCACTTTGCTTTCGAGTGAGCTGGCGGTGGCGACTCGGGAAGCTAACTCCTCATCTTTATCCGCTGCTCCCTGCAGCAAGAGACAAGGAAGGGGTTGACCAGCTGGCACTTGCCCAAGGGGGTAATGAGCATTGCCAAACTGATAACAAGACGACAGCTTTCCAGTCAGCAAAAATAAAAAGAACATTCATTTGCCGTGCGAGGACGATGCAAATTAAAAAACACTAGACGCATAAAAGACAAACTGATTTGGAAGGGTTTTGTTGAGGTCTAATTGGCACTTTCACTGCCAACCTATTGAAGATTTTCCCACAGAATCACAAATCACCCAGTAGAATACTTATCAGTTCGCATGATAATGCCATGACTGGCATGCATCATAATCCAACTAGTTAGTATGCCAGTCCAGGCCCGACTCTGTATTCTTAACGCAAGAATAATGTGATGTCGTCAATTTTCTGAAATTGGACTAGATGGGAGACATATGCTGGTGAATAACCTCATTCAAGTTTCACAAATGCGGTAAAGAATTACAATGAGCACTGCCTCTGTGGCAACTGAGACTCAGCATATTCGGTTTACATTCAATATTTGTGAATATTTTTTATCTGCAGACATGGGCAGAAGAAAAAGGGCACTGGCTCGCCTTTCATGACTTTACTTGAGTAGAGTTTAGAAGTTCACAAGTCATAGGAGCAGAATTTGGCCAGTCGGCCCATCAAGTCTGCTCCGCCATTCAATCATGGCTGATCAAATCTTTCCCTCTCAGCCCCATTCTCCTGCCTTCTCCCCACAACCCCAGACGCCCTTTCCAATCAAGACTCGGTCAATCTGCGCCTTAAAAATACCCAATGACTTGGCCTCCAGAGATTCACCCGCCCTCTGACTATTCTGAGGCTGTGCCCTCTGGTTCTAGACTCTCCCACTTGTGGAAACATCCTCTCCACATCCACTCTATCCAGGCCTTTCACTATTCGACAAGTTTCAATGTCTCCCCTCCAGGGAGTGCCATCAAACCCAGTCAACCCCAGGCTCATTCTCGTAACCTCCTCTGGACCCTCTCCAATGCCAGCACATCCTTCCTCATACACGGGGCCCAAAACTGCTCACAATACTCCAAAGGCGGTCTGACCAGTGCATAATAAAGTCTCAGAATTACATTCCTGGTGTTATATTCTAAATCATATATGCTAAGTACTTGACATGCCAACCTAAATTTGTTGAACTAGGCTAATTAAATGCGATTTCACAGCTGTAAACTTCCACCCTTTAGAACTTCCATGTTGGCCTGCTGCAGGTTTATGTGGATCTCGAGCTCATAGTTACATTGGTTGGTATTGGTAGCGTTTAAAGTGGATCAGCCAAGTCAAAAATGCACAGGCCAAAATGGCCACTTCAAGTCAAGTTGATTTAGTCTGGTGTTTGTGTGGCTGAACAGAACTCCAATGCCATCGATAAATTCGCTGTCAACACCACAATGGTCAGGCGAATCACAGATGGTGACAAGCCAGCAGACAGGAGATGTAGAGATTGAGTGTTTGTCACAACAGTCTCTCACTCAACGTTAGCAAGACCAAGGAACTAATTACTATCTTGTGAGAGGGAAGTTTAGTTTAGTTTAGAATAGTTTAGTTTAGAGATACAGCGTGGATACAGCCCACTAAGGCCGCACCGACCAGCGATCCCCGCACATATACACCATCCTGCTCTCACTAGGCCAATTCAACGCACATGTAACGGGCGACGGTAGAGTTGCTGCCTTACAGCACTTGCAGCGCCAGAGACCCGGGTTCGATCCCGACTACGGGCGCTGTCTGTACGGAGTTTGTACGTTCTCCCCGTGACCTGCGTGGGTTTTCTCCGAGATCTTTGCTTTCCTCTCACACCCAAAGACGTACAGGTTTGTAAGTTAATTGGCTTGGTATAAATGTAAATTGTGCCTAGTGTGAGTAGGATAGTGTTAATGTGCGGGGATCGCTGGTCGGCGTGGACTCGGTGGGTCAAAGGAGTTGTTTCCGCGCTGTATCTCTAAATTAAACTATACTAAACTAGGGACAATTTGCATTTATACCAAGCCAATTAACCTACAAACCTGTATGTCTTTGGAGTGTGGGAGGAAACCGAAGATCTTGCAGCGGTAGAGTTGCTACCTTACAGCTCCAGAGACCTGGGTTCGATCCTGACGATGAGTGATGTCTGTACGGAGTTTGTACGTTCTCCGGGTACTCCAGTTTCTTCTCACACTCCAAAGACATACAGGTTTGTAGGTTAATTGGCTTCGGTAAGAATTATAAAGTGTCCCTCGTGTGTAGGATAGTGCTAGTGTACAGGGTGATCGCTGGTCGGTGTGGGCCCGGTGGGCCGAAGGGCCTGTTTCCGCATTGTATCTCCAAACTAAACTAGACTAAAGGATCCCCACCTTGTTCGCTATTCGTCATGGCAGATGGGCAGGAGGTACAGAAGGGTGAAGGACTACACAACTAGGTTCAGGCAGAATACTTGAACTCCACAAACACAGCACCAGATGTGAAGGTCCCCTGAACGGCGGTGGTTGGGCCAGTGAAGTGGCAACTCTGCCATCTGTATCTCTGTGCGGCCCCCTTTTTGTTAGGCTACTCCAGCACAACATTTGGACAGTTACATGGATAGAGTCATGGAGTGATGCACCGTGGGTACAGGTCCTTCGGCCCAACTTGCCCAAGCACTGGCCAACACGTCCCAGCTACACTAGTCCCACCTGCCCGCTTTTGTCCGTATCCCACCAAACCTGTCCTATCCATGTACCTGCCTAACTACTTCTTAAACGCTGGGATAGTTCCAGCCTCAACTACCTCCTCTGGCAACTTGTTCCATATACCCACCGCCCTTTTGTGTGAAAATGTTACCCCTCACATTCCTATTCCATTTTTTCCCCTTCATCTTAAACCTATATCCTCTGGTCCTCGATTCACCTACTCTGGGCAAAAGACTCTGTGCATCTACCCGAGATATTCCTTGCATGACTTTGTACACCTCAAATAGGACAGGTTAGAAGTATGTGGGCAAATGCAGGCAGGTGGGACTAGCGGAGATGGGACATGTTGGGCGGCCTAGGCAAGTTGTGCTGAAGGGCCAGTCTATGGCTATCTACAACGCTGACATCCAATGAACAAATGCCCAAGCATATCCTGTTCACAAAATACAAACAAAACCAAAACAGCTCATTATCAGTCCATTAGTCTATTCCCAATTATGAGCAGTGTTGCAAGATGCTGTCAACAGTGCTATCAAATGGCACTTAGACATCAGTAACCTGCTCACCGTAACTCAGTCTCAGTTGCACCAGGATCATCTCAGCTTCACACCTCATTATTGCCTTCGTCTAAACATGTGCAAAACTCTCAATTCCAATCAGAGATGACAATGAGACAAAGTGCCTCGTGCCACGTGAGCTCCATTTTCACATGGAGTCTGATATAAAGATCTTGAGAAAACCCAAAGGCAATGGGATCTTATCAAAACGTATAAGATTATTAAGGGGTTGGACACGTTAGAGGCAGGAAACATGTTCCCAATGTTGGGGGAGTCCAGAACGGCCGCTGGACTTAACAGTGCCCGGTGCGGCTTGGCCGCGGGGCCTTCCATCGCCCGGTGCGGCTCGGCCGCGGGGCCTAACATCGCTGATGCGGCTCGGCCGCTGGACTTAACAGTGCCCGGGCCGCGGGGCCTAACATCGCCCGGCGCGGCTCGGCCACGGGACTTTTCATCGCTGGTGCGGCTCGGCCGCTGGACTTAACATCGCCCGGTGCGGCTCGGCCGCGGGACTTAGCTGCGCACGGCTCGGTCGCGGCGCCTTCCACCGCCCGGTTTGGCCGCGAGACGTCTCAGCGCCCGGTGCGACTCGGCCGCGGGGACTTCCATCCCCTTGCGGGGACTGTGCGGGTCGGTCAGGGACGAGCTGTCTGTCCGTGGGCGTGGGGAAGAGAGTGGAAGTTTTGTTGCCTCCATCACAGTGAGGGGGTGTTTGGAGTCACTGTGATGGACGTTTGTGTTGGGGTCATGTGTCTTGTGTTCTTTTTTGTGTGTGACTGCTATGTAGTTTCGTTCGGTACCTTGGTACCGAATGACAAATAAAGCTCTGTTGAACTGTTGAACCAGGGGCCACAGTTTAAGAATAAGGGGTAGGCCATTTAGAATGGAGATGAGGAAATACTTTTTCAGTCAGAGAGTTGTGAATCTGTGGAATTCTCTGCCTCAGAAGGCAGTGGAGGCCAATTCTCTGAATGCATTCAAGAGAGAGCTAGATAGAGCTCTTAAGGATAGCGGAGTCAGGGGGTATGGGGAGAAGGCAGGAACGGGGTACTGATTGAGAATGATCAGCCATGATCACATTGAATGGCGGTGCTGGCTCGAAGGGCCGAATGGCCTACTCCTGCACCTATTGTCTATTGTCTATTGGAATAAATAGGAAAACTCTCCAAGTCAGCACAATGCAATCTGTACTCATCATCTGGTCGGCCTTACATTGGCAAAGCTAAATGCAGGTTGACTGATTGCACAACATGTTCCCTCAGTCTTCAAGAGTGACCCAGTGGGATCAGTTACCTGTCGTTCTAAATTCCCATACCACCCGCGCCTGGGCCTCCTTTTCTTTGGTCTTCCACATTGGTCCAATGATGCCCCAACATGTTACTACCAACCACTAGAGCACAGTCCTGAGCAGTGTACTGGAAGTCCACACGCAGCAAGGCAAGGTCATTGGGTTGGTTTTGATAGGAAGCTGTCAGCAACAAATAGCAAGACACAAAAAGCTGCAGTGACTCAGCTGGACAGGCAGCATCTCTGGAGAGAAGGATTGGGTGAGACCCTTCTTCAGACCATCGACCCGAAACGTCACCCATTCCTTCTCTCCAGAGATGCTGCCTGTCCCACTGAGTCACTCCAGCATTTTGTGTCTGTCTTCGGTTTAAAACCAGCAACTGCAGTTTCTTCTCACAAAAAAATACTAAGATTTGTTTTCTTTCACTGAGTAGATTAAATTAGCAAAGTTGTGATTTTTACTTCATAATTCTCATTTCGCTGTCAAAAGCAAAATCACTACATTAGCAGTCCTGAGTAGCCATCTACCTCATAGGAGACCCTCGGACGATCTTTGATCGTACTTTACTGGACTTTATCTTGCACTAAACGTTATTCCCATTATTTCCTTTTACCATGCATCTGTACACTGTGGATTGTTCGATTGTAATCATGTTTAACCTGTACAACTCCACGGCGGCACGGTGGCGCAGCGGTAGAGTTGCTGCCTTACAGCGAATGCAGCGCCGGAGTCTCAGGTTCGATCCTGACTACGGGCGCCGTCTGTACGGAGTTTGTACGTTCTCCCCGTGACCTGCGTGGGTTTTCTCCGAGATCTTCAGTTTCCTCCCACACTCCAAAGACGTACAGGTATGCAGGTTAATTGACTGGGTAATATGTAAAAATTGTCCCTAGTGGGTGTCAGATAGTGTTGATGTGCGGGAATCGCTGGGCGGCACGGACTCGGTGGGCCGAAGGGCCTGTTTCCACGCTGTATCTCTAAATCTAAAAAAAAATCTAAATCAAAGAAGTACAGGTTTGTAGGTTAATTGGCTTGGTATAAATGTAAAAATTGTCCCCCGTGTAGGATAATGTTAATGTGCAGGGATCGCTGGGCGGCGCGGACTTGGTGGGCCAAAGGGCCTGTTTCCGCGCTGTATCTCTAAACTAAGCTAATCTATTGTCTTTCCGCTAACAATTAGCGGACCAAAAGCTTTTTTACTGCACCTACAAGTGACAATAAACTAACCTTACACTCAAACTCAAGTTTGAGGCGGTTCATCTTCCAATTTGGCACGTTACACTTTACAGTCCGACAGGTCGAGTTGCTGCCTCACAGCGCCAGAGACCCATCACGATCCTGACTACGGGTGCTGTCTGTATGGAGTTTATACATTCTCCCTGTGACTGGTTGTTTCGGTTTCCTCCCATACTCCAAAGACGTGCAGGATTGCAGCCTAATATATGAGGTGATTGCCGGTCAGTGCGGACTCAGTGGGCAGAAGGGCCAGTTTCTGCATCTGTATCTCTAAAGTCCCACTCACAATTTATTTGTGTTGGGACCCTTCTTCAGACTGATTAATTCTTCACTATAAATTTATTAATCAGTCTGAAGAAGGGTCCCAATACAAAAAAATCACCTGTCCATGTCCTCCAGAGATGCTGCCTGACCCCCGTTGAGTTACTCCAGCACTTTGTGTCTTTTTTGTTGTTGTTGTAAACCAGCACCTGCAGTTCCTTGTGTCTCCTTAGGAATAAATATTGAGGTTAAGTCTTTCACGTAAACTCACCCACCCTTTGCCCTCAACCCTGCCAGACACGGTTGGGTTTTTAACTTTGATTTGCCACGTTGCAAATTGTCTCTCCATCACCATGTTCCAACTTCCGGTGCTGTTACCGTGACAACATGGTTCTACACTCTATCACAGGCATCCTCTCTATTGTCTCCACCACTCCCTGCAGCTTATAATAGATCCTTGTATTTGTTGTACATATTGGTGATGCAGGCCTCAAAGAAGGAGATATGGTAAAGAATGCTGCACATTCAAGCAAAGTTAGTCCTGCGGTTGACAGGGATGAGGAAACCTTTAGATTGGAAAGGGTGGTCTGGACAGTCGAGCACAACAAAGGCAAAATAAATTTAATTTGGGAGAATGTGAGGTAACACATTATGGACGGCACTGTGGCACAGCGGTAGAGTTTCTGCCCTACACCGTCAGAGACCAGTGTTCGATCCTGACCACGGGCGCTGTCTGTAAGGAGTTTGTACGTTCTCCCCAATACCCGCGTGGGTTTTCTCCGGGAGCTCCGGTTTCCTCCCACACTCCAAAGACGTACAGGTTTGAGGGCTAATTGGCTTGGTAAAATTGTAAATTGTCCCTAGTGTGTGTAGGATAGTGCTTGTGTGCTGGTCGGTGTGGAGTCGATGGGCTGAAGGGCCTGTTTCTGCAATGTACCTCTAAAATAAAACTAAGCTAAAAAGATGCAGCAAGACAATTGAATATACTGAAAATGGGAGATATTTTTTTTTTAGATTTAGAGATACAGCGCAGAAACAGGCCCTTCGGCCCACCGGGTCCGCGCCACACTAACACTGTCCTACACCCACTAGGGACAATTTTTTAATTTTTTTTAATTTTTACATTTGCCCAGCCAATTAACCTACATACCTGTACGTCTTTGGAGTGTGGGAGGAAACCGAAGATCTCGGAGAAAACCCACGCAGGTCACGGGGAGAACGTACAAACTCCGTACAGACGGGGCCCGTAGTCAGGATCGAACCTGAGTCTCTGGCGCTGCATTCGCTGTAAGGCAGCAACTCTACCGCTGCCCCACCGTGCCGCCCACATATTGGGGTGCAAAGGAACAAAAAGACCATGGCGCGCATTGTCATACAGCACGGAATCTGGCCCTTCAGCCCAACTGATCCATGCCGACCAAGATGTCCCATCCAAGCGAGTCTCTTTTGCCCGTATTTGGCCCATATACCTCTAACCCATTCCTATTCATGTACCTGTTCAAATATCTTTTAAATGTTGTTATTGTACCTGCCTCAACCACAATATGAACCTGGCACGGTGGTGCAGCGGCAGAGTTGCTGCCTTACAGCGCCAGAGACCCAGGTTCGATCCTGACTACGGGTGCTGTCTGCACTGAGCTTCTACGTTCTCCCCGTGACCATGTGGGTTTTCTCCGGGTGCTCCGGTTTCCTCCCACACTTCAAAGACGTACAGATTTGTAGGTTAATTGGCTTAGGTAAAAATGATAAATTGTCCCTAGTGTCTGTAGTTTGCAGGGATCGCTGGTCGGCACGGACTTGGTGGGCAGAAGGGCCTGTTTGCACGCTGTATTTCTAAACTAAAGTTACTTGCATCCAGATGAGGCCAGACCTTTGGTTTCTAACACACTGCGAGCATGCAACAACTCACAAGGTAAGTGTCAATTTATTTTGCCACTACGTCTGAAAAATTCAGCTTGCTATGAAGCCTGGTAACTGTTATACTAAATATTCAGAGATAAGTACAAGATTAGAAATACAGCTCATGAACATCAGGGGGGTAAAAAGTATGTCTTTACAATAAATTCCACAAGTTCTAACCACACAAAATAAAATCAGCCTTTAAAGTCACAATTGCTACATTTTTGAGACTTATTGGCTGCAAGATGGTGCCTAAATCTTGATGACTCTTGTGTACGGACTCAGTGTGGTCGACTAGTTAAGGGCCTGTCCCACTAGGCGATTTTGTAGGCGACTGCCGGCGACTGTCAAAGTCGTAGCAGATCGCCGAAATTTTCTTTGACCCGACGACAATGACCACGACAATGCCGAGTCAGATCGAGATAACACCGTCTTCGGAAACATCGGGAAATTCCCACGCTGTCAATGCTTCTCCGGCGTCCTAATTTTCGCTGAAATCACTGACAAGTCGGTAAGTACTTGAGAGTTTTGAACTATAACATCTTGTATGGGTTACTTAAAAACCAAGCTTCACTGTAACAAGGCATAAACTGGATTGACTTCCAGTTTACTAATAGCTGTATTAAATTTTAATTTTTTTTTAAGTGGTTAAGTGGATTATTGTGAAAAGTGTGTGTGCATTCTTTGAAAATGTACAGGAGATGCATATCTAGTTTCTGGGTTGCATATCTGGGTTGGGAGCCCACTTTAAATGTAATGGCTGATGGCCATAAACATCACGAAAATTCCCACGCTTACCTGACCGTCAAACTGTCGCCTCCAATCTACATGTCAAATGTCCTGACGGTAAATAAATTTGTTTAACACAAGTATTTTATGGTATCTTGAAATGACTTTACTTATTTTAACATTATGTGCTTCTATCTAAGAGAACCTAGCAAACTTGGGGACAGCATGCGGCAGCGCCCGCAATAAGCAACGATACCTGGCGACAAACCAGCTGTCGCCGAGAAATTTCACTCCGGATGATTTCTCAGCGACGCGCCGAGATCCATCCACTACGATTCTTGGAAGACTCCTCACGATCATGCCCGTGACACCCGGCGAACTGTCGGCAACAGCCTAGTCACCGGCAGACGCCAGCAGTCGCCTTAAAGTCGCCTAAAGTGGGACAGGCCCTTTAGTATGATCGTCATATATGCTTAATCATGTATTGTCTTTCTGTTGACTGGTTAGCACGCATCAAAAGCTTTTCACTGTACCTCGGTACACGTGACAATAGACAATAGACAATAGGTGCAGGAGGAGGCCATTCGGCCCTTCGAGCCAGCACCGCCATTCAATGTGATCATGGCTGATCATTCTCAATCAGTACCCCGTTCCTGCCTTCTCCCCATACCCCCTGACTCTGTTATCCTTAAGACAATAAACTAACCTGAACGGAACTATTTTAACGAGAATTACCTTACCTGATGCATGCCAACTTTTCCTGATCTTAGATTAATACGATTCATTACATCAATTCATTTGAAATAATTTCCTCATATTCATCTCTTCCCTTGAGCATAATCTCTAGCCCCCGTTACATAACAGGAGCTATCAGTCACTTACACTTACTATGCAACTACCCTCACTTGACTATGTCAGATTATTAATAGTATGATCATATTTGATGCTAAAAAATGTAAATAATCTTTTCACAATTCACAGGAGATTAACGCTACAGGGCAGCACGGTGGCACAGCGGTGGAGTTGCTGCCCTACAGCACCAGAGACCCAGGTTCGATCCTGACTACGGGTGCTGTCTGTACGGAGTTTACACGTTCTCCCCATGAACTGTGTGGGTTTTCTCCGGGTGCTCCACATTCCAAAGACGTAGAGGTTTGTAGGTTATTTGGCTTCGGTAAAAATTGTAAATTGTCCCTGGTGTGTGTAGGATAGTGTTAGTATGTGGGGATCGCTGGTCGGCATGGACTCGGTGGGCCGAAGGGCCTGTTTCCACTCCTTATCTATAACCCAAACTAATCCAAATTAATGACAGACCTATTTGCTACCAGGCAGTTATCGGCAGTTTGGGGATTCAAGTCAGTCGAAGCTTCATAGCATTTACTTTAAATTAATTTCACAGCCTAACACTGACGTTATCATTGTGAACAAAAGCTTTTTCTCCAATAATGGACTTCTGCAGAGTACGACATAACAATATTACTCATGGTGTCAATGATTCATGTCTCACCTGAAGACATTGAAGATGTGTAAAAATATTCAGCTTTATTACATTAATATGTATTTACTTATTTTGATCCCCAGCACTGTTTATACAGCTAGGATATTTCAGCTATGGCAATTATCCCACTGATCACACGTTGTAGGAATAACACCACATCTAAAAGAAACGTTTATGATTGATTAAGTAATTCCAAACAGCTCCTAGGACGTGTATAATGTTTTATCAACATTTAGCAGGACAGGAAACATTTGCTTCATCTTGTCTTAGTTTAGTTTAGTTTAGAGATACAAGGGCGGAAACAGGCCCTTCGTTCCACCGAGCCCGCGCCGACCAGCCATCCCCGAACACTAACGCTATCCTACACACACCGGGGACAATTTAAATTCTACCAAACCAATTAACCTAAAAACCTGTACGTCTTTGGAGTGTGGGAGGAAACCGAAGATCTCGGAGAAAACCCACGCAGGTCACGGGAAGAACGTGCAAACTCCATACAGACAGCACCCGTAGTCAGGATCGAACCGGGGTCTCTGGCGCTGTCAGACAGCAACTCTACCGCTGCGCCACCGTGCCACCCTAATATCTTGTTCTGTCAATACTCTTTCAAAAAGACTGGGCGGCACAGTGGTGCAGCAGCTGCCTCACAGCACTTGAGACCCGGGTTCGATCCTGATCTCGGCTGCTGTCCGTGTGGAGTTTGCACGTTCTCCCTGAGAGTGCGTGGGTTTTCTCCGGATGCTCCGGTTTCCTCCCACATCCCAAATTTGTAGGTTGATCGGCCTCTGTAAATGTGTGGTCAGTGGATGCAAAAATGATTTAATATTAAATTGGTGTGAATGGGATACTTACCTACAGGTACTGTAGGCACTATCGCAACGTTTAAGAAACATTAAGACAGGATAGGTTTAGAGGGGTATGGGCCAAATGCAGACAGGTGGGACTAATGTAATGGGACATGTTGGTCGGTGTGGGCAAATTTGGCCGAAGGTCTGTTTGTACTCAGTACAACTAAGGGATTGGACACATTAGAGGCAGGAAACATGTTCCCAATGTTGGGAGAGTCCAGAACCAGGGGCCACAGTTTAAGAACAAGGGGTAGGCCATTTAGAACGGAGATGAGGAAAAACTATTTCAGTCAGAGAGTTGTAAATCTGTGGAATTCTCTGCCTCAGAAGGCAGTGGAGGCCAATTCTCTGGATGCTTTCAAGAGAGAGCTAGATAGAGCTCTTAAAGATAGCGGAGTCAGGGGGTAGGGGAGAAGGCAGGAACGGGGTACTGATTGAGAATGATCAGCCATGATCACATTGAATGGCAGTGCTGGCTCAAAGGGCCGAATGGTGTACTCCTGTACCTATTGTCTATTGACTCTATAATTCAATGACTCAGTTGGCCGAAGGGCCTGTTTCCATGCTGTATCTCTAAACTCTAAGTTAAACTTCTGAATAATTCAATGGATTGTAATATCCACCCGACTGTGATAGTATTAAATAAAATAAGGTCGTTTAGGACCACGAGAAGTCCTAGTACAAGTCGGTACTGGATTGCGGAGTCATTGGGAATGCAGGATGGACTACACTGACTTGAGTTTATCTGGTGTGCTTTTTCATCAGCCGCAGTTTCAGTACATTTGGAAAATCTTTGCCATAACATAATCTATAACGCAACAAACCCTGCTCCAACACGAGTCAATCAAATTCCCTTTTGAGTTCTTCAGCTGGGGAACAAATGACAAAAGGTTTCTTGCAGGTTTCTCAAGAGTGGTGGAATTAAATGAGAAGAGGCTGTGCAGTTCATTGAGCACGAGATTCCCAGGAGACCGTGCCTCACATGCACTGTTATTACGGGGACTGAATGAAGTAACTCCACTAGTCAATGAAGAAACTACTCTTGTCTATTTAATCTTTTGATTGATATGAGTAGTGATAGATAACCAGATGAATCGTGCAGCAATCTTATAAGTTAATCAAGTCCAATCCTCAACGTCTGCATTCCACAGGCAATTTCCATTAGACGCCCAAAAAATAAAGATCATCAAAAAATATCTCTTCTGTGTGTTCCGTTGAATTATCTGACCGAAAACAGGAAGAACGGTTTTCAGATTTTGTTTTGAAGGGAATAGAATAAGTGACATGTGGGGATACTTGATTGGTGAGGTTGTCAGGGGTTACGGGGAGAAGGCAGGAGAATGGGTTTGATAGGGAAAGGTAGATCAGCCGTGACTGAATGGCGGAGTGGACTCGATGGGCCGAATGGCCTAGTTCTGCTCCTGTGACTTGCGAACTTATGAAAACCAAAATCGCCTTGGTTTCTGATCAGAACACCTTGATACCAAAATGAAACTGCACCAATGATTGTATAAACTCCTCACATCCCTGCAATAGTCTGTTCGAACTTCTACCATCGGGCAGACGCTACAAGGCCTTCTACGCCCGCAACTCCAGACTCAGGAACAGCTTCACCCCCAGGGCCATAGCTGCCAGCCAGATGGTCACATCGCACATCAAACCGCTGGAAAGAGCTCTTAAGGATAGTGGAGTCAGGGGGTATGGGGAGAAGGCAGGAACGGGGTACTGATTGAGAATGATCAGCCATGATCACATTGAATGGCGGTGCTGGCTCGAAGGGCCGAATGGCCTCCTCCTGCACCTATTAACTATTGTCTATTGACCTACTTGAACTTTATACTGTTTTAAAACTGTTTCTAATTTTATTTCACGGGGTTGTATAAATTTATACTGATTAGCTAATTAATTTATTGCATCGTATGGAAGGCGTATTCCCAATCTCGTTGTACCCCTGTACAATGACAATAAAGATATATTGTATTGTATTGTATTGTATTGTATTGTAGGATAGTGTTAGTGCGGACCTGGTGAGCCGAAGTGTCTGCTTTTGCGCTGCATCTCCAAACTTAACTAAACTCTTCATATTTTCACCATTTCTCTCAATTACTCCGCTAGTTTACCGGGCTTTCATTCTCTCATTTAATCCAAAGAGGAAGCAAGCATCCTCCGCAGGTCACCCATGAAAGGTCCAATGGAAAGACCGTCTCTGAAGCTTCGAGGCAGTGAAACCAGACCCGAAAGGTTAACCTGTCATTCCACTCCAAGAGTCAATCGATTTGCTGTACATTTCTAGTTTTATTTGTGGAAGGCAGTGGCTTCATACAGAACGGGCTGCCAGAGGAGGTAGTTGAGGTCGGCCCTATAACAACATTTAAAGGACATTTGGACAGGTGCATGAAGAGACTTTAGAGATTCAGTACGGAAACAGGCCCACCGAGTCCGCGCCGTACAGCGATCACCCGTACACTAGTGCTATCCAACACACGAGGGACAATTTACAATTTTATCGAAGGCAATTAACCTACAAACCTGTGCGCCTTTGGAGTGTGGGAGGAAACCGGAGCACCCGGAGAAAATCCACGCGGGCACAGGAGAACGTACAGGCAGCACCCGTAGTCGGGATCGAACTCGGGTCTCTGGTGCCGTAAGTCAGCAACTCTACCGCTGCGCCGCCGTGCCACCCTAACGACACCCTAACAATATGATGAATCTCACCAGGACTGGTAGAAATATGGAAAAACATAGAAAAATAGGTACAGGAGTAGGCCATTCGGTCCTTCGAGCCAGCACCGCCATTCAATATGATCATAGCTGTTCCTGCTTTTTCCGCATATCCCTTGATTTCTTTAGCCCTCAGAGCTAAATCTAACTCGCTCTTGAAAACATCCAGTGAATTGGCCTCCACTGCCTTCTGTGGCAGAGAATTCCACAGACTCACAACTCTCTGGGGCAAAAAGGTTTCTCCTCGTCTCAGTCCTAAATGGCCTGCCCTGTACATTGAGAATTCATGCAAGCCTGGGTAGATACAAAATGCTGGAGTAACTCAGCGGGACAGGCAGCATCTCTGGAGAGAAGGAATGGGCAACGTTTCGGGTCGAGAACCTTCTTCAGCCGGGGGGGCATCAACTGTCTCAACTTTTTCACTCCCCTTACTTACTCTAACCTCTCAACCTTTTACCTCTTGCAAGCCTGGGACTTGCTTCAAATTGAATGGCCCAATGCCAGTGGGGCCGGTTTGGAATCACAGGCCGCAGCCAACAACATTCAGCTCAATGACAAGTGAATTATCCAACGTTACGTCTTTCAACTGGGCTCTTTCACAGCACTGAAGGAGGCAGGCACTTGTGAAACAATAATATTTCTCAAGGGTAGGAAGAATTGTCCACATTAAATGGGAGCGGTGAAACAGTTCCAGTGAGAAACAAAAAAACCAAACCAGAAGCTCGGCTCAAAATATGTGTGCACAAAGTCTCGAATTTCTCATCCCTGGCACCCAGAGATAAAGGCGAGCATTTATTTCAAGAGGGCTAGAATACAAAAACAGGGATGTGATGCTGAGGCTCTAAGGCGCTGGTTATTGTGAGTTGAATATTGTGAGCAATTGTGGGCACAATATCTGAGGAAGGATGTGCTGGCTCTGGAGAGGGTCCAGGGGAAGTTTACAAGAATGATCCCAGGAACGAGTGGGTTCACATACGATGAGCGTTTGTCGGCACTGGGCCTGTACTCGCTGGAGTTTAGAAGAATGAGGAAGGGACCTCATTGAAACTTACCAAATAGTGAAAAGGATGCTTCCACTAGTGGGAGAGTCGGGGACTAGAGCTCATAGCCTATGAATTAAAGGACGTTCCTTTAGGAAGGAGATGAGGAGAAATTTCTTTAGCCAGATGGTGGTGAATCTGTGGAATTATTTGCCACAGCCTTCAGTGGCAAATAACTCCACAGATTCACCACCCTCTGACTAAAGAAATATATATGCATATACAGTATGTGCATACATAATGTCTATGCACACATACACACACGTATATACATATAGTATAAGAAAATAACTGCAGATGCTGGTACAAATCGATTTATTCACAAAATGCTGGAGTAACTCAGCAGGTCAGGCAGCATCTCGGGAGAGAAGGAATGGGTGACGTTTCGGGTCGAGACCCCTCCTCAGACTGAGGAGGGGTCTCGACCCGAAACGTCACCTATTCCTTCTCTCCCGAGATGCTGCCTGACCTGCTGAGTTACTCCAGCATTTTGTATATACATATATATGTGTGTGTATGTATATATATGTGTATATGTAGGATACATACACGCATATATATATGTGTGTATATGTATATATATACGTATATGTATATATATACACATACACACGTGTATATATGTGTGTGTATATATATATATATATATACACACACAAACACACACACACACACACACACATATATATATATATGCACATACATATATATATATATATATATGCACATACATACACAAATAACAAAGAAACACAAATAGGATTTACATACCACAATTATAATATATATAAATATATAAACAGCAAAGAACCACAAGTAAGTACAAGTATTTAGTGTGGATTTACCTTCTTGAAACTTATGGTTAACACTGACTGATTAGTTGCAGCAAAGACTAACACCGAACTTGCTAACTGAATTCACTGGGTCACTGGCAGATGAGAGAATTATTTGCCCAAAACAAATATCATGATAATGCACAGATGACACTAAACAAATTATACAAATAGGTCACCACAGACCAAATGCGAAGTCCTTCACTCCACATCCATTTGCTTACAGCACTCTTTACATTTAGCGTTGCAGTTTTGTGTGGGGAACATGGTGGCTTTCCAATGGCAGTGTACGGTGCGTGGATCAGACGGTGCACAACACAAACAGCTTCACTCCTCTGACGCTACTTACCCGGACCAGCTGGATGGGGAAGGGCCCTCTGGAATTTTCCGGAACATTGATCGGAGGGATGACCCAATCCCTCTTCTGTCGCCTCAGGCCACTGGAGGTCTGTCGTTGTCGCCATAGGAACAGTGTATCCTCTGACTGCTGTGGAGACTCCATCAGCACATCCTGCTCCTCATCCTGTGCATGAAATGAAATGGAAAACTCCTCAACTTTCAGGAATCAATTGTTAACATGGCCCCAAAGATCTGCCTAACGCGATTAAATTGCGCACGTGAAAACTAATCAAAAATATTCCACGCAACCGCTTGATGCAATTTATCAGCCCCCGTCCTATTTAACTGGCACATAGGGATGAGATTATTCCTCACAAATCAACTTGACTATTGGAACAATTACATTTCCACAATAACTACCATTGATTTGACAATTGATCGCTGCTAAAAGACCACAACCGTTTCCAACAACTTGTCGAGTGCGTACATGTCATAAATTTAATATTTACATATATTGTGTTAGCAATGCCATATTAATTCACTAAAATGTAAACTGAGCACCCGGTTTGATCCTGACTACGGGTGCTGTCTATACGGAGTTTGTACGTTCTTCCGGTGACCGCGTGGGTTTCCCCCGGGTGCACACGTTTCCTCCCACACTCCAAAGACGCACAGGTTTGCGGGTCAGTTGGCTTTGGTAAAGACTGTAAATTGTCCCGAGCGTGTCGGATGGTGCTAGTGGACGGGGGTCGCTGGTCGGCGCGGACTCGACGGGCCGAAGGGACCGTTTCCACGCTGTATCTCTAAAAGTGTAAAGTCTAAAGCTTGAAGAACAGCACCTAATTTTCCATCTCAGCGCTGACCATCACCGCCAACACTATCCCCGTACACTAACACAATCCTACACACTAGGGACAAATTACAAATGACAGGAATCAAATTAACCTGCAAACCTGCACGTCTTTGGAGTGTGGGAGGAAAGCGGAGCTCCTGGAGAAAACCCACGCGGGTCAAGGGGAGAACGTACAAACCTTGTACAGACAGCGCCCGCAGACAGGATCGAACCCGTGTCACTGGAGCTGTGGGGCAGCAACTCTACCGCTAACCCCCGTGTCCCCCTAGGTATTCTCTTAGCCCTATCCATTCCCCCATCACCTTCTCTGCAACCTAAATCAACAGGTTTCCTCACTTTTCCAGTTCTGACGAAGGGTCTTCATTGTGAAATGGTAAATCCTACTTTCCACAGATGTTTCCTGGCCTGTGAGAAGCATCTGACATGTTCTGCTTTCATTTCAGATTTCCTGCATGTATATCGTTTCAATTTTCAAAAAAGTATTCCTACATTTGCCCTTTTAAAATGACAGTCTGGTATGATTGCAAAACCACTCAATGAAGCATGGTCAAGCTCTCAATAGGTAACACCGATGAAAAGGACTGTAAAATGTATAAAAGCAAAGAATGTTTAAATCATTTGTACATGGAACAGATTTGTTTTTAACATTCGTTTGGATGAAAATCTGAATCCAATTTGTGCAATGCAGTTTTTTTTTTCAAGAATTTTCTTTCACAGAAGGGACCCAATCAATATGTATGTCAAACTATTGGTTATTATAGCGCATGTTAGAGACAGATAAAGAAGGCTGGAACACCAGAATTCTTTCTTGCCCAAGGTTGCCTGGTTCAGAGATAGTGGATCTAAAGGCAGATTTTTAAAAAAATAACTGAATTCTTTTGGTGATTTGATCAAAAATTGATATGTGCTTTAGTCGGCACAGTCTTTGTAAAAATTATGCAATCATTTAAATATAGGGCCATCGAGCCAAACAGCATGGAAACAGGCCCTTCGGCCTAACTCGCCCACACCGTCCAGCTACACTAGTCCCACCTGCCTGCGTTTGGCCCATATCCCTCCAAATCTATCCTATCCATGTGCCTGTCTGAATGTTTCTTAAATGTTGTGACAGTCCCAGGCTCAACCACCAGCTCCGGCAGCTCGTTCCATTCACCCGCCACCCTTGGTGTGAAAAGGTTACCCTTTTTCACCCAGAGAGTTGTGAATTTGTGGAATTCTCTGCCACAGAGGGCAGTGGAGGCCAATTCACTGGATGAATTTAAAAGAGAGTTAGATAGAGCTCTCGGGGCTAGTGGAATCAAGGGATACGTGGAGAAGGCAGGCACGGGTTACTGATTGTGGACGATCAGTCGTGATCACAATGAATGGCAGTGCTGGCTCGAAGGGCCAAATGGCCTCCTCCTGCACCTATTGTCTATGTATGTTACCCCTCGGGTTCCTCAGATCCGGCGGGACGAAGGGCCTGTTTCCGCGCTGTATTTCTAAAGTCCAAAAGTAAAGTCGCGTCAGGCTGTTTGAGAAGTCTTTGGAGTGGACAGTCCAAATACCTTGTCGGGGCTGTGAATTGAGCTTTCTTCCCCTGCTTTTACGTGTAGTTTGACCACCGTTTCCCATTCCTCCTGAGTCTTGACGTTGCGTGCAGTCACGACGAACTTCACTTGGTTGGTGGGGACTTGCAACGAGTGGGCGGCGTACAGGATGCCACTGTCCTCCACCTTGAAGTCAGGGTCATTGCTCCGGTACCGAATGTCTCGATTACTGGCGCAATCATCAAATTCCACTAGACGCGGGAACAAGGGGAGAGAAAAGGAGTCACAGATAATGTGATGTGCAGTGAATGGCAGCCAGCAGAGAAAGGCAATCAAACACAACGAGGAGACATTTAATTTCAAGCAGTAAATTTTCGATTTTAAAATACCTATCGAGGAAATGATCTAACAGCCTTTAACCGAGACGTGTTTGACCTTTCGGGAAGACTGCTGTATTTTATCTCCTTCCCTTGAGAACTCAGACGAGAAGCATCTCTTATTTTTTTTTAAACACATTCACAACAGGGCCATCAATTCACGGAAATAGCCTTCATCTTCGCTCCGTCTGCAATGAATGCTGAAGACGTTTGCCAGACCTCAGTCCACTTTATCTTCACACATTTTTGCTGAGAGCGTGTGAGCTACATAAACAAAGCTTCGGGCTCGGAGAAGAAAAGCCGTTTCCATCTACTGTTCAAACAGTTCCATCAGCAGAGATGAATGAAGGAGACAAAAGGATGCATGACTATCCGGAAAATAATTAAACACGTCTTGTCAAATACACTTAGGAGGGATTGTGTGTAAAAAAAACTCACCTCTAATCAGGTGTTTTCAATGTAAAATGACAACTAATTTAGAGGAGCTTTTATCGCTAATAGACTTTCTTTTTGGATTAACCCTGCACACAGTTAATTATAATACTGAAAGATGAGAATCTCAAATATGGTCCCATCTCCACTGCGGCTTAATTTTACCAACTTCCTGCTGATCAAATGGAAGCAGCCACTGGAAATAATGGAAAGAGATAAGACATGACACTCTGAGTGATACAACAAAGTGACCATGAATTACCGTTGTTAGATTGCGGGACTATTATTTTCTGTGGCACAAGTGAATTGAGGAGACAGTCATCATTTATATGCAGAGCGTACAGTGTCCACCACGCTGGCATAGAAATGAACTGAAGCTTGCATTTCAACTTCAAGTAACCCTTGCTTTCCCTCTCCCTCCATCCCTCCCCCTTCCCAGTTCTCCGACCAGTCTGACTGGTCTGAGTCTGAAGAAGGGTCTCAACGTTCCCGAAACGTCACCCATTCCTTCTCGGCAGGGATGCTGCCTGTCCCGCTGAGTTACTCCAGCACTTTGTGCCTATTTCCGGTTTAAACCAGCATCTGTAGTTCCTTGTCTGATGTCTGAAGAAGGGTCTCGACCCGAAACGTTGCCAATTCCTTCTCTCCAGAGATGCTGCCTGTCCTGCTGAATTGCTCCAGCTTTTTGTGTCTATCTGCAGTTTCTTCCTACACAGTCTAACTGTTCCCCTGATTACATTTCATCTCTCCATGCTTTGTTGTCACCTTCTCCTAATGAACAATGATCTATTCTACAATTTCCTTGAGCTTCATCCCTTTTGATCTTATGCACTTCCTTATCTCTGAAACTCCCTCTCTTCTGACGCTCAGTCTGAAGAAGGGTCTCGATGCACCCGAAACGTCACCCATTCCTTCTCTCCAGAGATGCTGCCGGTCCCGCTGAGTTACTCCAGCATTTTGTGTCTATCTTAAATTTATGCATCCAGCTTGACAATACAGACATTTCAAGATCTCATTTTGATAATTCATATCACCCACGGGGCAACATTTTAGCAATGTTGCCCAGATAACACCGAAGCACTGGTGTATCTCATTAAAGATTATCTCTTCTCTTTGATCCGTAAGCAACACCAAGTTTTCTTTCGAGCGGATTTTTACTATTTCTCTACTATTTACTATTCCCTGCACTATCTTTGCAATTATTTGGTCCCCTATTTCATTTTCCCCATTTCCAAATTTGCACATTCTGTCACGGTGACGCAGCGGTACAGTTGCTGCCTTACTGCGGCAGAGTCCCGGGTTCGATCCTGACCACGAGTGCTGTCTGTACGGAGTTTGTATGTTCTCCCCATGACCTGCGTGGATTTTTCTCCGGGTGCTCCGGTTTCCTCCCACACTCCAAGGACGTGCAAATTTGTAGATGAATTGGCGTCGGCAAGATTGTAACTTGTCCTTGGTGTGTAGGACATTGCAAGTGTGTGGGGTGATCGCTGTTCAGCACGAACTCGTTGGACCAAAATGCCTGTTTCCACTTTCTCTCTCTCTAAAGTAAAGACTAAAGATTTGACCATTTCTCTGCTCTGCTGTGCACCAAAAAAACAGGCCACGCCGACCAAACTGCCTACAATCACTGCACTCTTTTAAACCTCTACTCCAACAGCCGATCCCTTTATCCAGTGTCTGTACACCGTGGACGGCTCGATTGTAATCATGTATAGTCTTTCCGATGACTGGTGTGCACGTAACAAAAAGCTTTTCACTGTGCCTCGGTCGGTACACGTGACACTAAACTGAGCTAAGCTCAGCTAAGCTGAGCTAAACTAACCAAGCTAGGCCCACTTGCCTCTTCCTGCTCCACATCTCTCCCAACCTTTCCCATCCAAATATCTGTCCAAGTGTCTTTTAGTTGTATCTGCCTCTCCCACTTCTAACAGTTTGTTGTCGGAAATAAATACTGCCATCTGTGGGAAAAGGTTGCCCCTCAGGACCCTATTAAATCGTTACCCCTCTCACGTTGAACCAAAGATAATGGAGCAGAGCAAGATAGACCACTCGACCCTAAAAACTGTAGTATGTCATGGCGCCATTTTAGTAGGCAGAAACTTGCAGAAACATTTAAAAAGAAAAATAACAAAAATCTGTGAATTGATAGATGAGATATATTCTGCATTTTAATGGTATCATCACACATACTGTTCCCCCAAAACACTGAGAGGCAGAGCGAACGGCGGGTTTTGCCTACTAAAATGGCGGACGTCACGCTCCTTTGCGTACTACACCAGCATAGGCGATTTCGATGGAGTAGTTCATCTTGCTCCTCTAGTATCTTTGCTTTGAACCGTAAGTAGTCTAGTTTTAGACTTCTCTAAACTGGGAAAAAGACTGTGGCTGAATCACCTTATCTATGTCCCTCATGATTTTATACATCTTTGTACGGTCACGTCGATGCTCCAGGGAAAATACTCCTCGCTTTCCCAGCTTCCAGTTACATCTCAAGCCCTCCAGTCCTGGTTCAATCCCCATCAATCTTTTCTGCACTCCTTCCAGCTATTGACATCTTTCCAACAGAAGATTGGCCAGATTTGAACAGATTACTCCAAATGTGGCCTTACCAATGTCTCGTGTAGCGAGCGGTAAGCTGACGTCCCTACTCCTGTGACTCTCAGTCTGAGGAAGGGTCTCCAGCCGAAATGTCACCCATTCCTTCTCTCCAGAGATGCTGCCTAACCCGCTGAGTTACTCCAGCTTTTTGAGTCCATCTTCGTATCTGCAGCATCTTCGGTTTAAACCAGGAATCTGCAGTTCCTTCTTACACATCCTGCGTTCAATAGCCTGACTGGTGAATGCAAGCTTTCTCTATTTTCTGAAGTTCTGGAATAACTAGCCCAGATCATGATTGTGACTGTGTTGCCTTTTCTCGAGACCTTGGGCTACAGATTCAGCGTGGAAACAGCCTTTCAGCCCACCGTCCACGTGGACCAGTGACCACCCAGTACACTAGCACAGTCCCCCACAGTAGAGACAACTTACAATGAAGAGAAAAAGCCAATTCACCTACACGCCCGCACATCTTTGGAATGTGGGAGGAAACCGGAGGACCCGCACGCGGTCACAGGGAGAAGGTACAAACTCCGTACAGACAGCACCTGTGGTCAGGATCAAACCTGGGTCTCTGGCGCGGTAAGGCAGCAACTCTACCGCTGCACCACCATGTCACCAAATCTAGTTTCACAATTCACCCGGCCTCAGCATCTATGATCTGCGCGATTGTGCCATCCTCTGATACAATCTCCTCAATCGTATCTCTACATGTGCAATATTCGTTGTGCAATCCACTTCAACTTGATGAGCCATCTGACTACACCTTGGACACTTCCAAATCCTTGAAATGAAATCGGGTCGTGTACATTCCTAATGATGCTACTGTTCCCTGGGGAAAGCTACATTTCATAGCAGTTCATTTTCTTTTCAATTCTCTACCTGTATTTTACTTGATTGGCCTTTTCTTCTCTGTTCACTCAGATGCTCCCAAGGGCTCTGTTAACTTTCCTATCTCTAGTTTGTCTTCACATCAGTGACCTCATCCACTCATTACCCATTACCATCAAATCTTTCTGCTGAAAGTTGACCATCTCCAATTACCTGCTGACTGATTCACACCTTGGTCTCCTGTGTGTCTTTTATTACAGAAATGAAAAAGTGGTTTCATTCAATTACCCCTTTTTTCCCCAAAAACTAATCTACTCTGGCACGTCTGACTTACAAATACCGTGTCTGACCTTTAACAGCCCCACCCTCAACTTGTTTAGTTTGGAGATACAGTGTGTAGCTCTATCCTACACACTGGGGACAATTTACAGAGGCCAATTAACCCACACACCTGCACGTCTTTGGAATGTGAGAGGAAACTGGAGCACCTGGAGAAAGCTCACGTAGTCACAGGGAGAACGTATAATCTCCGCACAGACACCGCCCGTAGTCAGGATCGAACCCGGGTCTCTGGCGCTGTGAGGCAGCAGCTCTACCGCTGTGCCACTATCCCGCCAGAACAAGGGGCCACAGTTTAAGAATAAGGGGTAGGCCATTTAGAACTGAGATGAGGAAGAACTTTTTCAGTCAGAGAGTTGTGAATCTGTGGAATTCTCTGCCTCAGAAGGCAGTGGAGGCCAATTCTCTGAATGCATTCAAGAGAGAGCTAGATAGAGCTCTTAAGGATAGCGGAGTCATGGGGTATGGGGAGAAGGCAGGAACGGGGTACTGATTGAGAAAGATCAGCCATGATCACATTGAATGGCGGTGCTGGCTCGAAGGGCCGAATGACCTCCTCCTGCACCTATTGTCTATTGAAAATAAAAGTTCCACAAATTTTTCATTGGCATGTGTAGGAAGGAACCGCAGGGGCCGGTTTACACCAAAGATAGACGCAAAATGCTGGAGTAGCTCAGCAAGACAGGCAGCATCCTTGGATGGAAGGAATGGGAGGCGTTTCGGATCTATCCGGAGATGCTGCCTGTCCCACTGAGTTACTCCAGCATTTTGTGTCTATTCTCAATGCCACACCTAAATCCAAGATGCTTGGCTTCTTTTTCCATGCCATTGCAATGATCTCCCCCCACTCATCATTCCCCTGCAAAGCCCAAATCTTCAAGCCTTCAATAATGTTGTCTTGTGCTTCCGACGGGGAAGTTTGTCACCTGCATGCTCCCTCTCTCTGTGTAACCTTTCTGCCTGTCTCTGGTGACTGATACATGGTCAACGTGGTTGAAACAATTCCTTGGCAATTCACCTTAGCTCCAAGCGCACAAAGTTTCCCCACTTTATAATCAGACTACGTTGAAGATTAAATGAAGTATATCACCTCTAACTCTGGGCAGCACGGTTGCGCAGCGGTAGAGTTGCTGCCTTACAGCACCGGAGACCCGGGTTCAATCCTGACTACGGGTGCTGTCTGTACGGAGTTTGTACTTTCTCCCCATGACCTGCGTGGGTTCCAACCGGGAGCTACGGTTTCCTCCCACACTCTAAAGCCGTACAGGTTTATAGGTTAATTGGCTTGGTAAAATTGTAAAGCTCAGTTGTCCCATGTGTGTGTAGGACAGTGTTAGTGTACGGGGATCGCTGGTCGGCATGGACTCGCTGGACCGAAGGGCCTCTTTTTGCGCTGTATCTCTAAACTAAACTAAACTAACCCTCACTTATTCTGTATGCAACGGCACACACAGAATATAATCCTCCAACATTTCCGCCACCTCCAACGGGATCCCACTACAGGCCACATATTCCCATCTCCACCCCTTTCTGTGTTCCACAGAGACCGTTCCCTCCGCAACTCCCTGGACAACCCGTCCTTTCCCACCCAAACCACACCCTCCCCAGGTGCATTCCCCTGCAACCGCAGGAGATGCAACACCTGTCCCTTTACCTCCCCCCTCGACTCCATCCAAGGACCCAAACAGTCTTTCCAGGTGAGACAGAGGTTCACTTGCACCTCCTCCAACCTCATCTATTGTATCTTCTGTTCCAAGTGTCAACATCTTTACATCGGTGAGACCAAGCGCAGGTTCGGCGATCGTTTCGTTAAACACCTCAGCTCAGTCCATCTTAACCTACCTGATCTCCCGGTTGCTCAGCACTTCAACTCCCCCTCCCACTCTCAATCTGACTTTTCTGTCCTGGGTCTCCTCCATTGTCAGAGTGCGGCCCAGCGCAAAATGGAGGAACAGCACCTCATATTTCACTTGGGTAGCTTACACCCCAGCGGTATGAACATTGACTTCTCTAACTTCAAATAGCCCTTACTTTCCCTCTCTCTCCATCCCCTCCCCCTTCGCAGTTTTCCCACCAGTCTTACTGTCTCCGACTACATTCTATCTCTGTCCCGCCCACTCCACTGACATCGGTCTGAAGAAGAGTCTCGACCCGAAACGTCACCCATTCCTTCTCCCCAGAGATGCTGCCTGTCCCTCTGAGTTATTTTGCCTCCCCAACTTGCTCCACCAGCAGAAACAAGCTAATGGACGAAGCCAAATTATGCTCAGTAAAAAGTGTGTCCTAAATTATATATACACCTTATATTCAAAACTGCAATAATCAACTGACTTTAGATGAATCAAATCTCAAAGTCTTCACGCTTTTGTTGTGTCAACTGACCATTAATGCTGAAAATGTAGTTTCTAAACATTATTCTCTTTCCAGTCACCCTAAACCAGCGATCACCCTTCCAAACACAATTACACTTTCAAACTCAAGAAATAAATTCTACAGCAATAAAGTCACGCGTATCAATTAAATCGACCAATTTAATGCTTCAAATTATGCCCCTTTCACATGTTTATCTTTCATGACAGCATTTTATAATTTGATGGTCTCTAATTGGTATTATTTTTATTGTGCATCTGAATAAGACCAGGTAAACTCACAGTGCAAGAGCTGAACCATTTAGACATGGTCTATACCTCCGTGACTCTCAGTCTGAAGAAGGGTCTCGGCCCGAAACGTCATCTATTCCTTTTCTCCAGAGATACCCCTGACCCGCTGAGTTACTCCAGCTTGCTGTGCCTCTTTTCAGTGTAAACCAGCATCTGCAGTTCCTTCTTACACACTTATATTGGTGAGCACGCAACAAAAGCTTTTCACAGTACCTCAGTACACGTGACAATGAACTAAACCAAACTTTGTGCATGTGTAGGAAGGAACTGCAGATGCTGGTTTACAGTGAGGATAGTCACAAAATGCTGGAGTAACTCAGCGGGACAGGCAGCATCTCTGGAGAAAAGGAATGGGTGACTTTTTGGGCCGAGACCCTTCATCAGACGTCCGAAGAAGTCTGAAGAAGGGTCTCGACCCAAAACGTCACCTATTCCTTCGATCCAGAGATGCTGCCTGTCCTGTTGAGTTACTCCAGCATTTTGTGTCTACAAACTTTATACATGTTCACGTTAGATAACAATAGGAATCGAGTCATAGTGATGCAGTGTGGAAACAGGCCCTTCGGCCCAAATCGCCCACACCAGCTAACATGTCCCAGCTAGATTAGTCCCACTTGCCTGCGCTTGTTCAATATCCCTCCAAACCTGTCCTATCCATGTACCTGTCTAACTGTTTCTTAAACGATGGGATAGTCCCAGCCTCAACTACCTCCTCTGGCAGCTTGGTCCATAAACCCACCACCCTTTGTGTGAAACAGTTATCCCTCGGATTCCTATTAAATCTATTCCCCTTCACCTTAAACCTATGTCCTCGATTCCCCTACTCTGGGCAAGAGACTATGTGCATCTACCCTCTCATGATTTTGTCCACCTCTGTAAGATCCCCCCTCATCCTCCTGCGCTCCATGGAATAGAGACCCAGCCTACTCAACCTCTCCCGAATGCTCACACCCTCTCGTCTTGGCAACATCCTCGTAAATCTTTTCTGAACCCTTTCAAGCTTGAAACATCTTTACTTTCACATAGCGCCCAGAACTGAACACAATATTCTAAATGCGGTCTCATCAACATCTCTTATACAACTGCAACATGACCTCCCAACTTCTATACTTAATACTCTGACTGATGATGGCCAAAGTGCCAAAAGCCTTTTTGACCACCCTATCTACCTGCGACTCGACCTTCAAGGAACCATGCACCTGTACTCCTAGATCCCTGAGTAGTGTTGAAGGCTCTACATCACTACCCAGGGGCCTACCATTTACTGTGTCGGTCCTGCCCTTGTTCGACGTCCCAAAATGCAACACCTCACACTTCTCTGTATTAAATTCGATCAACCATTCCTCTGCCCACCTGGCCAATCGATCCAGATCATGCTGCAATCTTTCACAACCATCTTCACTGTCTGCAAAACCACTATCTTTTGTATCATCAGCAAACTTGCTAATCTTGCCCTGTATGTTCTCATCCCAATCAGTGATGTAGATGACAAACAGTAACCGAAACAGTACCAAACCCTGAGGCACACCACTGGTCACTTTGTTATTAAATCAACACGTAGCTGGAAATTAATGAAAACTAACAACGATCATCTTTTCAATAATCTAAGATACAATTATTTATTACAGATTCTGGTCATGAACACAATTATTACTTTACTGTAGGTTTCACAGCCAGAGTTTGTCGTTTCATGATATCAAGACTGGGGTAAAAACAGAGGGATTGATGCATTTTCTAAGTGTCAATTGGATTTATTATTTTTACGTTCTGCTCCTTCTCTCACTCCCTGTCTCCTAATGTTTCCATTTACTTCTAACCTTCAAGTTTCCAATTTGCTGGCATTCCTCTCCTCTTGAACAAAGTTAATCTTTTCTCTGTCCCTGATTTCCTCGTATCCTCCGCACGTCAGCAAGATCTGTCAATGTTTCTACTCATTTGTTCATCCACTCACTCACCTATTTCTCATCGTCCTTAATCTCGGCCAGTATCTCCAATCATTAAAAGACAGTGTGAGCGCTGGAGTAACTCAACGGGTCAGGCAGCATCTCCTTCACTCACCCACTGAATTACTCCAGCTCTTTGTGTCTTTTATTGCAAGCCAGCATCTGCAGTTTCTCGTGTGTCTGATCATTGTTTCCCCTCGCTTGTTTTCCTTCAGAACTCCAAGCAACAGTTAGTTTCGAGATACAGCGTGGAAACAGTGGCCTTTGGTCCCACCGAGTCCGTGCCGACCAGCGATCGCCCTGTACAATAACACTATCCTACACACTGGGGACAATTTCCAATTTTTTAAAAACCAAAGCCAATGAACCTACATACCTGTACGTCTTTGGAGTGTGGGAGGAAACCGGAGCACCCGGAGAAAACCCACCTGGGTCTCCGGCGCTGCATTCGCTGTAAGGCAGCAACTCTACCGCTGAGCCACCGTGCCGCCCATAGAGTGCGATAAACAATGCCCATATGTCTGAAAGCAATTCTATTGCAAAAGTGGCCCTATTACCATTGTACTTGGCATGACCATGGCAGCCCTGCAGCACAGCGGTAGAGTTGCTGCCTTCCTGGGCCGGAGACCCGGGTTCGATCCTGACTACGGGTGCTGTCCACACGGAGTTTGTACGTCTGTACGGAGTTTGTACGTTCTCCCCGTGACCTGCGTGGGTTTTCTCCGAGATCTTCGGTTGCCTCCCACACTCCAAAGACGTACAGGTATGTAGGTTAATTGGCTGGGCAAATGTAAAAATTGTCCCTAGTGGGTGTAGGATAGTGTTAGCGTGCGGGGATCGCTGGGCGGCGCGGACCCGGTGGGCCGAAGGGCCTGTTTCTGCGCTGTATCTCTAAATCTAAAAAATCTATGCCAAAGAAAATGTAACAAGCTGTATTTTGTCCACTGCTGGCATCACTGGTGTGGCTGTATTCAGTGTGTGGCCCTCCCCTCCCAACCCCATACTCTCCCACCCACCAAGATTCAACCAAACTGCAGTGTTCCTGCTGTGACTGTTCCTTCACGTAGAGTGGTGAAATGATGGCAATGAGGCCCTGTTCCTGAATACTTACGCACGGAGAAAGAGGCTAAATAATAACAAATACAATTATCTTCCAATGACAAAAGATTAAAAATGACTAATAAAAATACACTTAAAAATAGAAATTAATTAAACGGAGATTTAAAACATTTAAAAAAGCAGGTTGTGTCTGATGAATTGAACAACATTGCTCATGCCCACTGTGCCTTGTATTTGTGCTCTGGACCTGGAGCCAATGCTTGCACCATTGAGAGTTTAGTTTAGTTTCGTTTAGTTCAGAGATACAGCACGGAAACAGGCCCTTCGGCCCACCGAGTCCGCACCGCCCAGCGATCCACGCACACTTACGCTATCCCACACACACTTGGGACAATTTACATTTATACCAAGCCAATTAACCTACAAACGTAACAGTGTCTGTCCCACAGTTGATTACCAGTTTCCACATGGTCATGTGCAGGTGTGAACAGACCACCACTCCGTACAAGTTTCTTACAGCACAATTTTGCAAACTGAGTAACACCATCCAGCCCAGCTGTAAATGACAGCACAATGTGTCCCAATCTCTTGGGGCGGCACGGTGGCACGGCGGTAGAGTTGCTGCCTTTCAGCTCCAGAGACCCGGGTTCGATCCTGACTACAGGTGCTGTCTGTACGGAGTTTGCACGTTTGCCCTGTGACTTTGTCGGTTTTCTAGAGGTGCTCCGGTCTCCTCCCACATTCCAAAGACCTGCAGGTTTGTAGGTTAATTGGCTTCTGTAAATTGTCCCTGGTGTGTAGGATGAAACTAGTGCTCATAAGTTCTCAGAGCAGAATTAGGCCATTCAGCCCATCAAGCCTACTCCACCTTTCAATCATGGCTGACCTATCTTTCCCTCTCACCCCATCCCCCTGACACCCGTACTAGTCAAGAATCTGCCAATCTCCGCCTTAAAAATATCCATTGACGGCCTCCACAGCCATCTATGGCAATGAATTCCACAGATTCATCACCCTCTGAAAGAAATTCCTCCTCATCTCCTTTCTAAAGGTACGTTCATTTATTCTGAGGCTGTGGCCTCTGGTCCTAGAGACTCTCCAACTAGTGGAAGAGTCTCCACATTCACTCTACAAAGGCCTTTATCCTATTCACTCGTGTTCGGGGATCGCCGATCCGCCTGGACTTGGTGGGCCGAAGAGCCTGATTCAACACTGCATCTGGGGTTGCCAACTGTCCCGCATTAGCCGGGACATCCCGTAATTTGGGCTAAATTGGTTTTGCCCCGTACGGGACCGCCCTTGTCCCGTATTGGTAGGGTTGCCAATTTCCTCACTCCCAAAGAAGGGACAAAGGGCGACGTCACCGCCCCGCGCCCCCACGTGACCTCACCCAGCATTGGTGGAGCGGGAGCACGTGGCCGCTGGCTGGGTGAGGTCACGTGGGGCGCGGGGCGGTGACGTCGCCCTTTGTCCCTTCTTTGGAAGTGAGGAAGTTGGCAACCCGAGCTGCATCTCTAAACTCAAACTAGACTCCCGCATTGGCAATGTAGTCGGGGCAGCATCACAATGGTGACTGGTCAGCATTTCCCGCCATTTCTAAAATCAGTAACAATACAAACTCTAGCCAGGATCAAATAAATACTGGGAAACGCAACGACAAACGATGTCGGTTCCAACTCTTCAAACCTAAGCAGATTTGTTTATTCTACTGTATAGTTGCTATTTCACCATGCCAGAATATTAATTGGTTGTCTTTACCACTTTATCTTTCCAACAACAATCGACGCACATCAAAGTAATATGTTACGTGCGAAGCGTATTGCGATATTTCTGGCCAGTGTCATAATCCTCTGTCTCCTTTGAAGTGGCCTCTTTCTAGCTGGGGTATAAAGCGGGGTTTAAACTTCATGCAACATTAGCCAGAGGGTGTGGATGCTCATATTGAGATTTTCTGCCCATTACTAACTTTGCTCTTCAGGAGGAAGGAGATGGCGCCTTGGAGATCTTAAGCAAAGGGCGGCACGGTGGCACAGCGGTAGAGTTGCTGCCTTACAGCGAATGCAGCGCCGGAGACTCAGGTTCGATCCTGACTACGGGCACCGTCTGTATGGAGTTTGTACGTTCTCCCCGTGACCTGCGTGGGTTTTCTCCGAGATCTTCGGTTTCCTCCCACACTCCAAAGACGTACAGGTATGTAGGTTAATTGGCTGGGCAAATGTAAAAAATTGTCCCTAGTGTGTGTAGGAAAGTGTTAATGTGCGGGGATCGCTGGGCGGCGCGGACCTGGTGGGCTGAAAGGGCTGTTTCCGCGCTGTATCTCTAAAATCTAAAAATCAAAGGTTTCCAAGATGTTGAAAGAATGGGTTGACTGGGCTTGCATTCACTGGAATTTAGAAGGATGAGAGGGGATCTTATGGAAACATATCAGCATTCTTAAAGGATTGGACAAGATAGATGCAGGAAAAATGATCCCAATGTTGGGGGAGTCCAGAACCAGGGGGGTCACAGTTTAAAAATAAGGGGTAGGCCATTTAGGATAGAGATGAGGAAAAACCTTTTTACCTAGAGAGTCATGAATCTGTGGAATTCTCTGCCACAGAAGGCAGTGGAGGCCAATTCACTGGATGTTTTCAAGAGATAGTTTATATTTAGCTAAAGGAATCAAGGGATAAGGAGAAAAAGCAGGAACAAGGTACAAATTTTAGATGACCAGCCATGATCACATTGAATGGCGGGGCTGGCTCGAAGGGCCGAATGGCCCACTCTTGCACCTATTTTTCTCTGTTTCTATCCTAAAGCCAGCAGTGGGAAAGCAGCCATTTCAAAGTCTATATGGTAGATGACTTTGTGTTTAGTTTACTGAAGTACACTGAGAAAGCTTTTGTTGCGTGCTAACCAGTCAGCGGAAAGCCAATGCAGGATTACAATCGAGCCATTCACTGTGTACAGATACATGATAAAGGGAAATAATGTTTGGTGCAAGATAAAGTCCAGTAAAGTCCGATCAAAGATAGTCTGAGAGTCTCCAATGAGGTAGATAGTAGCTCAGGACTGCTCTCGCGTTGTTGGTAGGATTGTTCGGTTGTTAATTACAGCTGGGAAGTAACAGTCCCTGAATCTCGAGGTGTGCGTTTTGACACTTCTATACCTTTTGCCCGATGGGAGTGGGGAGAAGTGGGAGTGTCCGGGGTGCGACTCGTCCTTGATTATTCTGCTGGCCTTGCCGAGGCTGTGGAAGGTGTAAATGGAGTCAATGGAAGGGAGGTTGCTTTGCGTGATGGTCTGGGCAGCATCCACAATTCTCGGCAATGGAGATGGAGCACAATTTACAAGTGTGTGGGAAGGAACTGCAGATGCTAGTTTAAACGGAAGATAGACACAAAAAGTTGGAGTAACTCAGCGCGACACGCTGCATCTCTAGACCTGAGATGTCACCCATTCCTTCTCTCCAGAGATGCTGCGTGTCCCGCTGAGTTATTCCAGCATTTTGTGCCTATCTACAATTTACAAGTGGGAGTGTTCTCCTAGGATTTTGGCCCTTGCTCCTCCCTTTGCGGGTTGGCGCGATGCTTCGAAGCAGCTGAGGCAGGTTGCTGCAGAGCCTCTGGGAAGTAGTTTACACTCCACTCATTTTAGTTTACTGTTGGGAACTAGTGAATGCTGAACAAGGTGGATGTGGCAACAATCGAGCAGGGAGGTCGTACTGAAACTTGGGTGTTGCCACAGTTGCAGCCAGCAAATAGTGAAAGGCCTGGATAGAGTGGATGTGGAAAGGATGTTTCCATTGATGGGAGAGTCCATGACCTGGGGCCGTGGCCTTAGAATAAACGGATGTACCTTTCGAAAGGAGATGAGAAGGATTTTGTTTAGCCAGACGGTGGTGAATCTGTGGAACTCATTGCCACAGACGGCTGTGGAGGCCAAGTCAACAGATCTTTGATTAGTGAGGGTGTCAGGGGTGATGGGGAGAATGGGGTTGAGAGGGAAAGATAGATCAGCCATGATGGAATGGCGGAGTCGACTTGATGGGTCGAATAGCCTTATTCTGCTCCCAGAACTTATGAACAAAGCAAGCAGAGATTATGCCATCACACCCTTCATATATCAAGTGTCAATGGTCTTGGGAGTGAGGGACAAATCAATTATCACGGCAAAACCAGCCTTTGACTTGTCCTGAAACCATAACGTTGATTTAATGTCTGAAGAAGGATCTCGACCCGAAACGTCACCCATTCCCTCACTCCTGAGATGCTGCCTGTCCCGCTGAGTTACTCCGGCATTTTGTGTCTACGTTGATATAACCGGTCTAATTCAACTCTTGGTCAGTGGTAACGTCACAAAGTTGATTCGTTGACACTAATGCCATCAACTGAAATAGCTAAGACTACCTTCACTTTCAGATGGACATGTCAATCCATTGACATGTGTCATCCATTTAGCCGGACCAACAGAGGTCAGGGCATTGTGGTGTGGTGGGGGGGGGGGATGGGGGCTGAGATACCAGCTCGCAAAGTCAGCCTCAGAAGTCGACTAAGGGAACGGATTTGCTGGCTTCGGCCAGGCCAGAGTTCCAGAGGCCCGGCCACAGAGGGCAGATTCGACCCGCCGATCGACCGCGGAAGTCTCGATGAGGTCGAGATCGGCCGCCTCACGCCACATTTTCGGGGGGACTTCCAGGGGGATTTCAAGTGCGTAGATTTGCAGTTTCGTCCGGACCACCGGTTGCTAGAAAATCGACGGTGGACCTGTGTTCATATTCTCTAATTACCCTGCACATTTTAACTTCGAAAAAAACTGGAGGATTGAAAAGGTGACAGCCTTATTTAAGTGCTTCAAAATGTGATTTTTACATTAGATTCATTTTACACAATACATTATTTTCCCTTTGACCCAGGTTGTATTGAACATAAGTACATAGAATGTTCAGTACCAATACGGCTAATGGAGTGGTTTTGCTTTTGACAATGAAATAAGAGTTAAGAAGCAAATACCACAGCTTTGCTAATTTAAACTTCCCGTCGAAAGAAAACAAGTCTTGCTATCTTGGCTGACAGCTTCTTTTCAAAAACCAACCCAATGACCTTGCACTGCTGTGTATGGACTTTCAATTACCTCCCTGGGTGCACTGCAATGCCCTTGATTTGAGAGAGGAAAAGCTTGAAGAAATCACATCTCTACGTTGTAAAGGCTGAGAGAAATCTCTGTTGCAATTTCCTCTGCAGTTTGATTTTTAGTTTAGATTGAAGTTTAGAAACAGGCCCTTCGGCCCACCGAATCCGCACCCACCTGCGATCCCCGCACACTTAACACTATCCTACACACACTGGGGACAATTTACACTTCTCCCAAGTCAATTAACCTACAAACCTGTACGTCTTTGGAGTGTGGGGGGAAACCCAGATCTCGTAGAAAACCTAAGCGGTCACCGGGAGAACATACAGACTCCGTTCAGACAGCACCCGTGGTCGGGATCGAACCTGGGTCTCCGGTGCTGCAAGCGCTGTAGGGCACCTACTCTACCGCTGCGCCACCGTGCCACCTTTGTGTTTTTATATCAATCAATTTTGAAAAATAACATTTCGTAATGTTGATGTCAATAGCTAAATTATTGATCAATCCAGTTCCTTTCAGTCAAGACCCAGTTACCAACTGGAAACACACACTTGACAATTATCAAAATAAAAGTGTTTCATACAAAAGTCTTTCCTTAATTTAAAACAATTAAGAAAGCACATTTGCTAAAAAAACTAATCTGTAGTGAGTTTACAATGTTTAATATTGATTATTTCTTTGCAATCCTTCAAGGAATGTGAAAAACAATTCCCACACAAATTCCCAAATTTTGAGCTGCATTTTCAAAATGGAAAACACACAAGTAGTTTTTATTATTATTTTTTAATAGCATTCACCACTGTGGGAAGCCAGGCACCAGCCTTCATAAAATGCCTTCACTTGAAAAACAGGCCCTTTCTTCAAAAACGATATGAATATTCAGATAATTGCCTGCACGTCATCTTAATGCAATCTAGATGTTGCCAAGTACAAGATGCAAGCCAAAATCATGTATAAAATCATGAGAGGAATAGATGCCAGAGTCTCTTGCCCAGAGTAGGGGAATCGAGGACCAGAGTACATAGGTTTGAGGTGAAGGGGAAAAGACTTCATAAGAATCTGAGGGGTAACATAGGGTGGTGGGTGTATGGAACAAGCTGCCAGAGGAGGTAGTTGAGGCAGGGACTATCCCAACATTTAAGAAACAGTTAGACAGGTACATGGAAAGGACAGGTTTGGAGGGATATGGACCAAACGCAGGCAGGTGGGACGAGTGTAGCTGGGACATGTTGGCCAGTGTGGGCAAGTTGGGCCAAAGGGTCTGTTTCCACACTGCATCACTCTGTGACTAAAAGCTATGTGGTCACCATACTGAATACTCCATCACCAAGCATGTAAGACAATTGGTGTCAATTGATGCCCATTTACTTTTTGTTGATTGGTATTTTAGTCTCATATTATATTTCTCTGCACGAATGCAGCTTGATATTACGTAAGTAACTAATCTTTTTGCTCAGAAGTTTCCAATTCAGTGTTTCTGTACACATATGACACGGGCAATCTTGACGAGAAATACAGACATTTTGATTTGTTTGAAGATAGATTCCCTGTTTTTATCTTGCCCAGCACTGTCACCTTGATGACAGGGGACCACCTTGCTGAAGAAGGGCGGCATGGTGGCGCAGCGGCAGAGTTGCTACATTACAGCGCCGGAAACCCGGTTTCGATCCTGACTACGGGTGCTGTCTGTGTGGACTTTATGTACGTTCTCCCTGAGACCTGCCTGGGTTTTCTCCAGGAGCTCCAGTTTCCTCCCACACTCCATAGGCGTAAGGTTTGTCGGTTAGTTGGCTTGGTAAAATTGGAAAAATTGTCCCCAGTGTGCGTAGGATCGTGTTAGTGCGCGGGGATCGCTGGTCGGTGCGGATTCAGTGGGCCGGAGGGTCTGTTTCCGCGCTGTATCTCTAAAGTAAACTAACCATGACTGACAAAACAATGGCACATCAGTAGACTTGTAGCACAGCGCTGGAATGTGTTTTGCCACAGAACTGACCACCTGAACCGTGAAAAAGATGAGCACGTCCTTGAGACAGTAAGAGCAATGAGGCTGAATTTAAAAATGTTCACATGTGCTCCCATGCTGCAGTTCTACACGCATTAGGCCAAGCGATCGTGTAAGAGTACAGCGTTTAGTCAACACTTTAGTGCAGGAAATGAACAAGATTCCAGAAGACAGCATTAAAATTCCTTGCAGCAAGGAAGAAACACAAATAAGAAGGGGAGAAAATTTGGGAGAGTCATGAGAAAAGTGAAAATAAAAAAACGTTGAATATTGTTCATCACAAATTATAATGGGGACAGCGAAGAAGACAAGCCACAACCCACTGAGATGGATATCTCACTCCAAGCCAGTGCCTGCAAGTGTTATACTGCAGCTGTTGCAAAACTTGGTGGAAAATGAAAATGGCCGATCTACAATCTACAAATAACTACTGACTCCATCTACAGTTGACCCTGTCTGCAGGGGAGGCAGCCAACGTAATCAAGGACCCTGATCCTTCCTTCTTCTCCCTGCTCCCGTCCGGCAGAAGGTACAGAAGCTTGAAAGTGCGGCCCCATCAGACACAGGAACAGTTTCTTCCTCTCTGTTATCAGGCTTACGAATGGTCCTTCCATAAGCTAGGATATTGTCCGATTCACCTCTACCCCATGGTGGACATTGGGCTGTAGAACTGCATAGAACTCTATAGAACTGATGTGCTAACATGCTGAGAATTATATTCTGAACTCTGTATCTCCCCCTTTGATTTATTTGTTGTGCTTGAGAATGACTTGATTGCATTTATGCATAGTATCATCAGACCTGTTTGGATAGATAGGGAATGATATTGAGAAATGGGCACGTAAGACTGTGCCACAACCATCAGTCCTTTCATTGATCGGACTGTAAAGAACTTGGGAAAAATAGGGAATTTTATAGGATGAGGGGTGATCTTATAGAGATGTACAAGATCATGGGAGGAATAGATTGGGTCGGTGCACAGAGTCTCTTGCCTAGAGAAGGTAATCGAGGACCAGAGGACATAGGTTTAAGGTGAGAAGGGGAAAGATTTAATTGGAATCTGAGGGGTAACTTTTTTACACAAAGGGTGGTGGGTGTATGGAAAGAGCTGCCAGAGGTCGTTGAGGCTGGGACTATCCCAACGTTTAAGATACAATTAGCCAGGTTTGGAGGGATATGGACCAAATGCAGGCAGTTGGGCCTAAGGGCCTGTTTCCACGCAGTGTGACAACCTTTTCATAAATACAATGAATATATTGTAAATATTTCTCCTGATATTAAGGTGACATTTAGAAGCTTAAAAAACAGCCCAAGTTAATTTGCACAAAATTGGCTTTGATGTGCCTATTTGTGCATTAGTCACCGGCATTTCATGCATTTGGCATTTGGCATTTCATGCTTCCTTTCAAAATGCATAAATCCCATTGTGCAGATTTAAACTGAACTCAAAGAAACCAACACGCCACAGTCCTTAACATGTTCTGTTCATCTCATCACACACAATGGGAAATAACTACTGTATCGACGCTAGACACAAAATGCTGGAGTAGACCAACTGGTCAGGCAGCATCTCTGGAGAAATATAGGTGACATTTTGGGTCAGAAACTTCTTCAGACTGGAAACGTCACCTATTCTTTTTCTCCAGAACTGCCGCCCGACCCACTGAGTTACTCCAGCACTTCGGTATAAACAGCATCTGTACTCAGTGTCATAGCGAGGTCAGTATCAGTCAATTGGGGACACAAGGAAATGCAGATGCTGGAATCTTGAGTAAAACACAAAGTGCTGGAGTACCAACTTTCTGCTCCCATCTTTAATCCACCATGGATAGTTCCGGTGCTCCATTTTAACTGCTGTTTGAAGCAATGGTCCTAAAATCAGAACTACCAGTACAAGATTGTACAGTAAGCCTTGCCCACGCCCAAAATTATGTGTGGTCACTCAGCATGCCAGATGATCTCTCTCCTACGTGGCTCTGGAGTAAGTTAGAATAAGTAAATTGCGCAGCCCATTTCAACGTACATGTTGTGTCGGAAGGAATTGCAGATGCTGGTTTACACTGAAGATAGACACGAAATGCTGGAGTAACTCAGCGGGACAGGCAGCATCTCTGGATAGACGGAATGGGTGGCGTTTCGGGTCGAGACTCCGCTGAGTCTGAAGAAGGGTCTGGACCCAAAACATCACCCATTCGGCAATGCTGGAGTAAATCAGCTGGTCAGGCAACATCTCTGGAGAAAAATAGGTGATATTTTGGGTCAGAACCCTTCTTCGGACCGGAAATGTCACCTATTCTTTTTTCTCCCGAGATGCTGCCGGTCCCGCTGAGTTATTCCAGCATTTTGTGTCGATCTTCAACATACATTTCACGCCGTTACACAGTTACTGGCCGACTAGTCATGAATAAATTGGTGCAAGTACAGCATGTGCTTACTATCTACTTCATCAACTCTAATTCCAGTTGTCATGTTGTTGTTGAAGGTGAAAAAAAACCAGCCATTGCCCATTTTTTAGACGAGTCCGATCTTACTTGAACAAAATTAACCTATCAGCAAAAGCAAACTAGTCATCTGGAAATTGAGTGAACCAGGCAAGGAAAGGTGCTTGTCCTTAAATCAATCACGGCAAATGATTACAGTACAAAATTAGCAGCAAAGGAGAAAAGAAACAAAAGTACAAGGCGAACTCGGTGCCGAATCAGGTGCAGAAACAGTAACACGGAGAAGGAACTGTTTTTGATTCAAAGCTGTGACACTTGAGTATAAATTACTGCCAATTATGTTTGATTTTCCGTTACTGAAAATAAGACCCAGTTTAAAGAATCAGATGTGTAGAAGACAACATTCAATAAAGGTAGTCGTAGTCATAGAGTGAAACAGTGTGGAAACAGGCCCTTCAGGCCCAACTTGCCCACAACGGCCAACATGTCCCAGCTACACTAGTCCCATCTGCCTGTGTTTGGTCCATATCCCTCCAAACCTGTCCTATCCATGTACCTGTCTAACTGTTTCGTAAATCTTGTGATAGTCCCAGCCTCAACTACCTCCACCGGCAGCTTGTTCCAGACACCCACCAGTCTTTGCGTGAAAAAGTTACCCCTCAGATTCCCATTAAAACTTTTCCCCTTCACCTTAAACCCATGTAAACCTAGCCAAGGCCTAAAAAAAGTCATAATTTAAAAAACTGTATGATTTCATCAATATTTCTTAAGAACGTGAATCAGTAACCTTTGGAGTAAATGTTCAAGCTATTATATTATATAAGACTAATAATTCTATTTTATATCAATATGTGTATTATTTTTATTCATTCAGGGGCCTGTAACTTGCCTTGAACTAGGCACAAGTCAAGGCAAATGCAGCATTTACTTCCCTCAAAGCGGTACGGTGGCGCAGCGGTAGAGTTGCTGCCTCACAGCGCCAGAGACCCGGGTTCAATCCCGACTACGGGTGCTGTCTGTATGGAGTTTGTACGTTCTCGCTGTAGCTGCATGGGTTTTCTCCGGGTGCTCCGGTTTTCTCCCACAATCTAAAGATGTACAGGTTTATGGGTTAATTGGCTTCTGTAAATTGTCCCTAGTGTGTAGGATCGTGCTAGTGTACGGGGATCGCTGGTCGGCGCGGACTTGGTGAGCCGAAGGGCCTATTCCCGGAGGTATATCTAAAGTCTAAAGTACACTCTAAAGAATATTAATGAATTAAATTATTTTTTATAACAGTCCAGTAGTTGCAGGGTCATTTACTTCACAATGCTCTTTTAATTGCATTAATTGATTTGAATTTGGAGCTCACATCTCCGAATCATTAGTCCAGACCATTGGATCACAAGTTTGTAGGTTATTTAGTAGGGTATGTAGGTTAATTTGACTGGGTAAATGTAAAAATTTGTCCCTAGTGTGTGTAGGATAGTGTTAATGTGCGGGGATCGCTGGGCGGCGCGGACTTGGTGGGCCGAAAAGGCCTGTTTCTGCGCTGTATATATATGATATGATATGATATGATGTCCCGCAAAATAACCAGTGTTCTAAAATCCTCTCCTCTGGCTTCACAATGTGCGTTGAGGCCTGAGCTAATTTATCTTGCAGGCATCCATTAAATCCAGCGTTAAGTGGAGGGTGTGGAATATCACCTGCCAAGATCAATCTACTACACAAGGTTCACGTTAGATGTCCCATCAGACATAGGAACATAATTTGGCCATCCAACCCATCTCGTCTACTCCGCCATTCAATCATGGCTGATCTTTCTCTCTTAACCCCATTATCCTGCCTTCTCCCTGTAACCTTTGACACCTGTACAAATCAAGAAACATGTCAATCTCCGCTTTAATCTTCTGGCTAAATTAATTCCTCTTCATCTCCATTTCTCACCACAATCCCAACGGTTCAGTACACTGACGCAGCGGTAGAGTTGCTGCCTCACAGCTCCACAGACCCGGGTTCGATCCTGACTATGTCCACTGTCTGGACGGTGTTTGTACGTTCTCCCTGTGACCGCGTGGGTTTTTCCCCAGGTGCTCCGTTTTCTTCCCACAATCCAAAGACGTACAGGTTTGTCGGTTAATTGGCTTTGGTAAGGTTGTGAAATTGTCCCTAGTGCGTGTAGGTTAGTTGGCGTACGGGGTGATTGCTGGTTGGTGCGGACGGTGGGACCTGTATCCACACCGCATCTCCAAAGTAAAGTCGAAAGATTTTGAGAGAGTTTGGGGTGGGCTGGGCGGTGGTTCATAGGAAATCTTGCATTCCTCCAGGTGATTGGATGGATTTTGATTTTGATGAGCTACAGATTCTGGATGATCAGCCATGATCATATTGAATGGCGCTGCTGGCTCGAAGGGCCGAATGGCCTGCTCCTGCACTTATTTTCTATGTTTTTCTTATGATAAAAGCTTTTAAAAAGTTTCCTAAACCCACCTATTTGGGCCACCTCAGGCCCAGATTACTTTGCTGTCGGGAGAAGCAACTGAGGTGTCCCACTAGGGGTGCCAACTATCTCACTCCCAAATACGGGACAAGGTGACGTCACCGCCCCGCGCCCCATGTGACCTCACCCAGCCAGCAGCCACATGCTCCCACTCCACCAATGGCGGCCGCCTGGGCCTGGAGGCGGGTTGCTACACAACCTCCGTTAGGCGACGCCCGGGCCTCCGGGCCTACACTGTCCGGACCTACAGCGTCCGGGCCTACAGCGCCCCCTGGGCCTAATACGGGACAAGGGCGGTCCCGTACGGGACAAACCAATTTAGCCCAAAATACGGGATGTCCCAGCTAATACGGGACAATCGGCAACCCTATTTCCCACTCATGCTGCCAAGTTCAAATTGCAATCAAGTCTCAATGTGACTAGAATCCGAAGCTTAAAATGGTATTAAGAGCATATCCAGTGGGGGAATGTGAACGCACACCATCTGGGGGGTCGTGTATGGGCTTTGTTGCTTGTCGGCTGCCCTGCTGAATGCAGCGAGTAGCATTCTTCTCTCAGTCGGACACTTTTGCTATCTAATCCTAGTGGAGGAGTGGAGCACATAATCCCATCTAACGTATGAATGCAGCACCGGGGACTCCTTCTGATCACAATCCAGTCAACTCGGCTGGACGTGAAAGGCAAGATCAGGCTCCTGGAGTCACAAAACCTGTTGACATTCTCGCGCAAATAATAGTCTATTTGTTGGGATCAGTTGGTGACGAGTAACTATGGAACCATTACCAAAGAAAGTGGTTAATGCTTTTAGCTGTGACCGAGAGAGGGAAGAAGTGAAGGGCAACGGCAGCTTTCTTCCAAACACCTCAACGTTTTCTATCTTGAATCTTAATGTCTCATCAACATAATTCAGCTATTCTACCATTTTTTATTACACCAGCACTGAGAAATGGTGAAAACCGGTGACAAGAATATAACTAAAGACGGACACAAAATGCTGCAGCAACTCAGCGGGTCAGGCAGCATCTCTGGAGAAAAGGAATAGTCGACGTTTTGGGTCGAAACCCTTCTTTGACCTGAAACGCCACCTATTTCTTTTCTCCAGAGATTGTTTCCTGATCTGCTGAGTAACTCCAGCAATTTGTCACTATCCTCGGTGTAAACCAGCATCTGCTGTTCTTTCCTATTCAGGATATGACTAAATCCATTTGTCTTACTTTTGTTTTTATTGGGCAGCACAGCTGGTAGGGCTGCTATTTCACAGCACCAGAGACCGGGTTTGATCCTGACCTTGGCTTTAGTTTAGCTTAGTTTATTATTGTTTCGTGTAGCATTTGCACGTTCTCCCCGTGACTGCGTGGGTTTCCTTCGGGTGCTCCAGTTTCCTCCCACATCCGAAAGGCGTGTGGGATTGTAGGTTAATTGGCCCTCTGTAACTTGCCCTTAGTGGGTTGGGGGTGGATGCGAAAGTGGGACAAGTGTACGGGTCAAAGTGGACTTGGTGGGCTGAAGGTTGGGTGGCCAACTGTCCCGTAATAGCCGGGACATCCCGTATTTTGGGCTAAATTGGTTTGTCCCGTACGGGACCGCCCTTATCTCATTTTAGGCCTGGGGGGGGGGTGCACTGTAGGCCCGGACACTGTAGGCCCGGACACTGTAGGCACGGACGCTGTAGGCCCGGACGCTGTAGGCCCGGACACTGTAGGCCCGGACGCTGTAGGCCCGGACGCTGTAGGCCCGGAAGCTGTAGGCCCGGACGCTGTAGGCCCGGACGCTGTAGGCCCGGACGCTGTAGGTCCAGACAGTGTAGGCCCAGAGGCCCGGGCGCCGCTTAACGGAGGTTGCATAGCAACCCGCCTGCCGGCCCGGGCGGCCGCCATTGGTGGAGCGGGAGCACGTGGCCACCGGCTGGGTGAGGTCACGTGGGGCGCACGGCGGTGACGTCACCTTGTCCCTTATTTGGGAGTGAGATCGTTGGCACCTCTAGCCGAAGGGCCTGTTTCCATGCTGTATCTATATCTATCTCTAAACTAGCAGCATGACAGCATTCCGAAGTCACCAGCATTTGTTGCATTGGTTTATTTATACAAAACAAAGGCAGCTGACCTTCTACACACATGGACACTTGATATGAAATTGGAAGAGAAAAATTAGAAGCTGAAGATGATGATGTGGTAGAAATAGAAGCCCTTGGGGATGAGAGGGAGCTGGAACTGCTGAGAGCAGCAATCTTACACAAATGTGCAATTTTTCCCAAGTAAAAGAAACCCACAGCACAACACACACCGTTTGCAAAAAAGCAACGAAGGATTTTAATTATTCACATTTATAATTGACCCTCGCCTCGCCTCAACATTTTTTTTTTGTTCTACTTATTTAAATTGAAAGCTGTCTTGGAAACTCAAGGAAAAAGTCAATTTAACGAATAATCAGCTTTATTCCCTTCACATCAATAGAACTGCACAGGGCCTTACTGGAAAACCAGGCAACATAAGAACTAGCATCCAGACCGATCGATTAAAAACAAATAACAACTTTGAACAATGAATTGCCCCTTCTCTCTCTCTCTCTCTCTCTCTCTCTCTCTCTCTCTCTCTCTCTCTCTCTCTCTCTCTCTCTCTCTCTCTCTCTCTCTCTCTCTCTCTCTGTCCGATGGCTCCCCGCAACGATTTATTTCTTCCACTATCACTACATATTTGAAAGGTATGTTGCTAATATATTTGAGTTGAGCATGAGGTTTAGTTTAAGTTTCGCGATACAGCGCGGAAACAGGCCCTTCGGCCCAGCGAGTTAACGTCGACCGTTGATCAGCCATTCGTGCACTAGTTATCCCAGTTATCCCACTTTCTCATCCACTGCCTACACGCGAGGGGAGAATTTTCAATCAACCTGCGAACCCGCACGTCTTTGGGATGTGGGCACTCCGGTGAGCACTCTGAAGAAACCCACTCGGTCACAGAGAGAACATGCAAACTCCACACAGACGGCATCCGAGGTCAGGATCGAACCCAGGTCTCTGAGGCTGTGAGGCAGTAGCTCTACCCGCTGCCCAACTGTGCCGCCCTGTATGCCTGCGGCCTGGATTGGTAGTTCTAGGCATGCACGACCTAAATTGTAACTAAAACTACAATCTGCATGTATACTGTTAATATGCTTTAATTTTGTTTAGTTTAGTTCAGAGATGCAGCGCGGAAACAGGCCCTTCGGCCCACCGAGTCCACGCCGACCAGCGATCCCCGCACATTAACACTATCCTACACGCACACAGGGACAATTTACAATTTCACCAAGCCAATTAACCTACAAACCTGTACATCTTTGGGGTGTGGGGCACCCAGAGAAAACCCACGCGGTCACAGGGAGAACGTGCAAACTCCGTACAGACAGCACCCTAAGTCAGGATCGAACCTGGGTCTCTGGTGCTGTACGGCAGCAACTCTACCACTGCGCCACCGGTATGAAGACCAGATCTACGAGATTCAACCGGTGTGTCTGTGCTTTAGATGGAGCGGGAGATTCTCTCTTAGTGAGGAAATGAGCAAAGATTTGCCTTCGGGGTTGGCCCACGATGACAGAGGTTATTCTCAGTCTGACATTGATGTTTTTCCATGTAGGAAAGAACTGCAGATGCTGGTTTAAGTCGAAGATAGACACAAAATGCTGGAGTAACTCAGCGGGACAGGCAGCATCTCTGGAGAGAAGGAATGGGTGACGTTTCGGGTCGCGACCCTTCTTCAGACTGATCTGTTTTTACATCGTACACGGCCTCAAAAAGACCACCTTTTACGGAGATGGTGTAGGAAAGTAACTGCAGATGCTGGTTCAAATCGAAGGTAGACACAAAATGCTGGAGTAACTCAGCGGGTCAGGCAGCATCTCAGGAGATGCTGCCTGACCCGCTGAGTTACTCCAGCATTTTGTGTCTACCTTTTAGGGAGAGATTTGCTTTTAACTTTGATCAGTGATGGCCAGCTGACATCGTTAAAGGCTGCAGCATCCAGCCGAACATTGGCCCAGTTCCCAATTAACCTTTGCCCATCCCGCACATCATTTACAATTGGTGAATTTAGCGACTAGTTTTCATGCTTTGGTGCTCCAGTTCCTCTGGAGTTTTCTAATATTACATGTGCATGTAATCCTTAACAGCTTGAGAGAGTTTTCCAAAGCCTGCCACTATCTTCCATGTACCATGTCCTCCCCTTGGACTCCCGGAATCAGTCCTTGGACAACCCCAAGACAGATTTTGTGCTTAATTAGCCCGGCATATCAAAGCTTCTGTGTTGAGAATCCAGCCGCACTCTGTGAGAGAGCTGCACTAATAAGGGAGGTGCAGTGTTGTTCTTTTGCCAACTCTAATTCAAGATCCGTCGCAAGATTTCTCAAATGGAAAAAAGGCGCGGCGAGAGATGGCGTTAAGCACGCAATCTGCACTCACGCTGTCCACGCTGTTTAATTACAATCACTGGAGACAGACTGGTGAATGGTTCCCAAGTGGCTGCCCATCGATGCTGCGTGACTTCCAATGCACCTGGCTTTCCTCTGATTTTCCTTTTGTGTTTCGTAGCAGTTGCACAAACTAAAGAGACCTGCAAACAAAAGCTACGTTCAGTTCCTTTGGAGGAGAAAATTAAATGCTGAAAGCAACTTTATCTGAGCCTGCAATTGGAGCAAATGGTTCCAGTCACCCATCGCAGAGGTGTTCAGATATGCCTCAAAATGGCCGCCACCACAGTGAGCCGAGCGGCACAGTGGCAGAGTTGCTGCCTTACAGCGCCAGAGACCCCGGTTTACTCCTGGGGAGGGATGGGGGAAGGGGAGGAGGGGATGCTGCACCAATGCAGGAGAGGTTTGGACCCAACGGGTCCACTAGGTCCAGTATTAAAACTAAAAATCCTTCATACTTTCAGGTGGAATCCTCAAGTGCAATGCTGTCAAAGGATTTTAGAATTAATCTCCAACTGCAAATTCTGAGTTCCAAGATGCAGTTCCTCTTCCTTTCACAAACCTTCCATTCACTATTCTGCCTTCATCCTCACCATCAGTCTTTTCAGTCGATACTTCCCTCTGCTTCAATAAATAGGACAATCTTGTCAATCTGATATAAAACTGGCTTTAGCTATTGACTGCCTCTTCCTGAACTAGCCTGACTTATTTCTGAAAGGGTGCAAGTTAAATATCCAGCCAAGTGTCAACTTCCCTTGGACCTACCGCTGCGTTCACTCTCTCTCTCCTGTCTATCTTATACAATTTTTATGTCATTACCTTTTCAAAAAGCAATATTCAATAATCCGTCCTCTCACCTCTGACAATAGTTTGTTATATTCCTCTGCTTTTCCATTCTGGAAATAGCTGAACAAAATAAAGGATAAGAGTACAGTCATGGATAAGAGCACAGCACAGAAGCAGGTCCTTCGGCCCACCTTGCCCATGCTGACCCAGCTGCAATATTGGGCTAGTCCCATTTGTTGGCATTTAGCCCATCCTATCCAATCCATATGCAGTGCATTCAGAAAGTATTCAGACCCCTTCACTTTTTCCACGTTTTGCTACGTTACAGCCTTATTTAAAAATTGATTCAATTCTTTTTTTTTTAATCACCAATCTACACACAATACCCCATAATAAATAAAGTAAAAACATGAAAAACATGAAACATAAAAAAAGTAAATGATGTTTAGACGTTTTTGCAAAGTAATTAAAAAGAAATAACTGAAACATCATATTTACATCAGTATTCAGTATTTTGTACTTTACTCAGTATTTTGTTGAGGCATCTTTGGCAGTGATGACAGCCTCAAGTCTTCTTGGGTATGAGGTTACAAGCTTGGCACACCTGTATTTGGGTAATTTCTCCCATTCTTTTCTGCAGATCCTCCCAAGCTCTGTCAGGTTGGATGGGGAGCATCGATGCACAGCTATTTTCAGGTTCCTCCAGAGATATTCGATCGGGTTCAAGTCCGGGCTCTGGCTGGGCCACTCCAGGACATTCACAGACTTGTCACGAAGCCACTCCTACGTTTTCTTGGCTGTGTGCTTAGAGTCGTTGTCCTGTTGGATGGTGAACCTCCGCCCGAGTCTGAGGTCCAGAATGCTCTGGAGCAGGTTTTCATCAAGGATCTCGCTGTACTTTGCTCCGCTCATCTTTCCCTCGATCCTGACTAGTCTCCCAATTCCTGCCGCTGAAAAACATCCCCACAGCATGATGCTGCCACCACCATGCTTCACCGTAGGTATGGTATTGGCCAGGTGATGAGCGGTGCCACTTGGCATTTAGGCCAAAGAGTTCAATCTTAGTTTCATCAGACCAGTAACTCTTGTTTCTTATGCTCTGAGAGTCCTTTAGGTTGCCTTTTGGCAAACTCCAAGCGGGCTGTCATGTGCCTTTTACTGAGGAGTGGCTTCCGTCTGGCGACTCTACCATAAAGGCCTGATTGGTGGAGTGCTGCAAATATAGTTGTCCTTCTGGAAGGTTCTCCCATCTTCACAGAGGAACTCTAGAGCTCTGTCAAACCATCGGGTTCTTGGTCACCTCCCTGACCAAGGCCCTTCTCCCCCGATTGCTCAGTTTGGCTGGGCGGCCAGCTCCATGAAGAGTCCTGGTGGTTCTAAAGTTCTTCCATTTAAGAATGACGGAGGCCATTTGCTCTTCGGGACCTGCAATGCTGCAAAAATTGTTTTATACCCTTCCCCAGTTCTGTGTCTCGACCCAATCCTGTCTCGGAGCTCTACGGCCAATTCCTTCATCTTCATGGCTTGGTTTTTGCTCTGACATGCACTGTCAAGTGTGGGACGTTATATAGACAGGTGTGTGCCTTTCCAAATCATGTCCAATCAATTTAATTTACCACTGGTGGACTCCAATCAAGTTGTAGAAACAAACTTTTTCACACAGAGAGTTGTAAATTTGTGGAATTCTCTGCCTCAGAAGGCAGTGAAGGCTGGTTCACTGGATGCATTCAAAAGAGAGTTAGATAGAGCTCGTAGGGCTAGCGGAATCAAGGGGTATGCGGAGAAGCCAGGCACGGGTTACTGATTGTGGATGATCAGCCATGATCACATTGAATGGCGGTGCTGGCTCGAATGTCCTACTCCTGCACCTATTGTCTATGTATCAATGTAACATCCTGATGAATTTCTTCAGTGCCATTTCCAACTTAGGATGACGTACTTTAGTTTAGTTTCGAGATCAGTGGGCCGAAGGGCCTGTTTCCACGCTGGGTATCTGAACAAAAATAGTTTCCATGTGAAGAAAGTGGACATTTTCTGACAATGCCGCGGAAAGGCAAACTTTTCTTTTGCGTTTCTGTTCATGCAGAACATTTTTTGACACCTCTGCAGATTCTACAGGCTTTCAATAAATTTCAAACAGAAGAATCCAATTTGAATTCTGAGCCGAGTTCAGACAGCACTTTTCAAACAGCTGGCTCATCACTGAAAATGACCCAAATGGCCCCTTTGGCTCATAAAATTGTGACACATCTGACAATCATCTCTCACCGCTGCAATCAATACTCTTTCCTCTGCTGGTGATGGCTAAGTAAAGCCATCTGTCAATTAGTGCAAAATGAGACTGTTACAATTATATGAGCCATATAGGTAAGTTAAAAAGATGCCTCCTGCTCCCAAATAGCTAGATTACCATCACCTCCATCATGTGTCGCAAGGAACCGCAAGTGCTGGTTTAAACTGAACATATCAGGCACAAAATGCTGGAGTAACACAGCTGGACTGGGGGCAGCATGTCTGGAAAGAAGGAATGGGCCTTCTCTCCAGAGATGCTGCCTGTCCTGCTGAGTTACTCCAGCATTTTCTGTCTATCATCTCTATCATTCTGTGAACGCCAGGTAGAACGCCTTTCAGAGTTTAGTTTCGTTTAGAGATTAGTTTAGTTTAGTTTAGTTTAGAGATACAGCGTGGAAACAGGCCCTTGGATCCACCGAGCCCGCGCCGACCAGCGATTCCCGCACATTAGCACTATCTCGGTACACCAGGTACGACACACCAACACACTAATCAACACACTATCCTACACACACCAGGAAGTTTACAGTTTTACCAAAGCCAATTAGCCTCCAAACCTCTTCGTCTTTGGAGTGTGGGAGGAAACCGGAGCACCCGGAGAAAACCCATGCGGGTCACGGGGAGAACGTACAAACTCCACACAAACAGCACGGGGAGCTCCAGCACGGAGACCACGGGGGAGCTCTGTCACGGAGACCACGGGGGAGCTCCGACACGGAGGAGCTCCGACGCGGAGACAACAGGGGGAGCTCCGACGCGGAGACAACAGGGGGAGCTCCGACGCGGAGACAACAGGGGGAGCTCCGACGCGGAGACAACAGGGGGAGCTCCGACGCGGAGACAACAGGGGGAGCTCCGACGCGGAGACAACAGGGGGAGCTCCGACGCGGAGACAACAGGGGGAGCTCCGACGTGGAGGCAACAGGGGGAGCTCCGACGTGGAGGCAACAGGGGGAGCTCCGACGTGGAGGCAACGGGGGAGCTCCGACGTGGAGACAACAGGGGGAGCTCCGACTTGGAGAACATGGGGGATCTCCGACATGGAGAACATGGGGGAGCTCCGATGTGGAGACAACAGGGGGAGCTCCGACGTGGAGACAACAGGGGGAGCTCCGACATGGAGAACATGGGGGAGCTCCGACATGGAGAACATGGGGGAGCTCCGACGTGGAGCCAACAGGGGGAGCTCCAACAGGGGGAGCTCCGATGTGGGGACCACAGAGGAGCATCCATGAGAACAGCTGACTGACTTGCGGAAACAGCCGCAGGCGACGGCAGTGATGCACTGCTACCGAGACTGGCAACTCAGAGACACAGCAGTGGGATTAAAGATTGACTTACGTAAGTGTGACTTTACACACGTCACCTATTACGCAAGTCGAGGGACACCTGTATATTAATTAACTGAAATAATCTGATGCAATACTTTGTCATGTTAGAGCTAGCATTTTTAAACTACTGCCATGTTTGGACTAGATTTATGCATGATCAATACAGCGTGTCACAGAAGAGCAGATCATCACATCAGATAAGGAAAGGTGCATCAAAATGCTGACAAACACACTTGTTTCTAAGCAGTGCAGGTTAATAGCATTCAGAAATGATGGACAGGAAGAGTTGGTGAGGAAATCTGTAGACAAGTTAGTCATTTCTTTATTGTCACGTGTACCGAGGTACAGTGAAAAGCTTTTGTTGCGTGCTAACCAGTCAGCGGAAAGACAATACATGATTACTATCGTGCTGTCCACAGTGTACAGATACATGATAAAGGGAATATCATGAATAACGTTTAGTGCAGGATAATGCCAGTAAAGTCCGATCAAAGATAGTCCGAGGGTCTCCAAAAAGGTAGATAGTAGTTCAGGGTGCTCTCTAGTTGTGGAGGGATGTCCCTGAATCTGGAGGTGTGCGTTTTTCACACTTCTGTACCTTTTTCCCGATGGGAGAGGGAGTGGCCAGGGTGCGACTCATCCTTGATTATGCTGCTGGCCTTGCCGAGGCAGCGTGTCAATGGAGTCAATGGAAGGGAGGTTGGTCTGTGTGATGGTCTGGGCTGCGTCCACAACTCTCTCTGCAATTTCTTGCGGTCTTGGATGGAGCTGTTCCCAAACCGCGCTGTGAAGCACGCCGATAAAATACCTTCTAGGGCGGACAAAACCCACAGCCAATAACAGATGGTCTTTAGTAACCAAGCACCAAAACCTCCTCTTGGGTATTAAGCACTGAAAAGTAATTTTAACACAATGTCATATGAGCTTTCCATCGAATGCAGGGAGGTGATCCGGCGATATTAATTTGACACGGTCAATTAATGCGCACATTCATTTCACCAACATTTGGCAAGCTGTCCATCCATTAATCAATACGACCTCTGTTCATTTGAATGCAATATACAATTTACAATGCGGATTGCATATTTGTAGACTGGAGAATGAGCTGCCAGCTGTGGGGTGCGGGGTCGGCACAGTGGCATAGCGGTAGAGCTGCTGCCTTACAGCTACTGCCTTACTGTGCCTGAGACCCGGGTTCGATCCCGACTACGGGTGCTGTATGTTTACGGCGTTTGTACATTCTCCCCGTGACCTGCGTGGGTTTTCTCCGGGATCTCCGGTTTCCTCCCACACTCCAAAGACGTGCAGGTTTGTAGGTTAATTGGCTTGGTATAAACTTAAACGGAATTGGGAGGAGGATGAGGGGTGATCCTATTGAGGTGCATGAAATCATGAGAATAGGTCGGGTAGATGCACAGAGTCTCTTGCCCAGAGTAGGTGAATCAAGAACCAGAGGACATAGGTTTAAGGTGAAGGGGAGAAGATTTAATGGGAATCTGAGGGGGTAACCTCTTCACACAAAGGGTGGTGGATGTATGGAACAAGCTGCCAGAGGAGGTAGTTGAGGCAGGGACTATCACAACATTTAAGAAACAGTTAGGCAGGTGCATGGATAGGACAGGTTTGGAGGGATATGGACCAAACGCAGGCAGGTGGGACTAGTGTAGCTGGGGCATGTGGGCAAGGTGTGGGGATGGGCCCGTTTCCACACTTTATCACTCCTTGACTCTATAAATAGAATTGTCCCTAGTATGTGTAGGAAAGTGTTAATGTGCGGGGATCGCTGATACGTGCGGACTCGGTGGGCAGAAGGGCCTGTTACCGCGCTGTATCTCTAAACTAAACTAAACAATATTCATATTTTGCATCACTGCAAGTAATGCACTTGTAAAGAGCATATTTTTTTTACCAGAAGTGATGGCAGCTCTCAAGTCCATGTTTTGGATAAAGTATCCAGAACACTAGGTTAAAAATATTTACAGAGTTTTAAAATTATTTCATTGTGGATTAAATGTGGCCATTACATATAAAGCACCGACCTAATCCTTTTCTTACCTGCAGCTCTGTAGGATTTTTGGCTAGACCGCATTTGGAGTATTGCATGCGATTCTGGTCGCCCCATCACAGAACAAATTAGTGGAGTCTTTGGAGAGGGTGCTGAGGAGGTTTACTCAGAATGCTGCCTGGATTAGATCAGAGGGTTCCATCAACAGGGAAAGGTTGGAAAGACTTGCATTGTTTCCTCTGGAACGTCAGCGGTCGAGGGGAGACTAGAAAGAAGTATTTAAAATTATGAGAGGCAGAGATTGGGGTTGGTAGCCAGGACCTTTCCCGGGGATGGAAATGTCCAGCATTAGAGGGCATAACTATAAGGTGCGAGGGGCGAAATATAATGGAGATGTGTCGGACACGTTATTTTTACATAGAGGGTGGGGGAGGCCTGGAATGAACTTGCCAGGGGTGGAGGTGAGGCAGATATGATAGTGGTATTTAAGAGCCTTTTAGATAAGCCCATGGAAGTGCTGGGAATAGAGGGATATGGATCATGTACAGGCAGATGAAATCAGTTTTATCTAGGCATCATGTTCAGCACAAACATTGTGGGCCGAAGGGCCCGTTCCTGTGCTGTACAGTTCTATGGTTAGTTTTGAGATACAGCACGGAAACAGGCCCTTCGGCCCACCGGGTCCGCGCCAACTGGCGATCCCCGCATTTTAACACTGTCCTACACACACTAGGGACAGTTTTTTACGATTACCAAGCCAATTAACCTACAAACCTGTACGTCTTTGGAGTGTGGGAGGAAACCGAAGACCTCGGAGAAAACCCACGCAGGTCACGGGGAGCAGGTACAAACTCCGTAACAGACGGCGCCCGTAGTCGGGATCGAACCTGGGTCTCCGGCGCTGCATTCGCTGTAATTGGGTTCTAATTGTTCAGCTGGTAGAGATACAAACATGACGCTTAACAAAAGCAACTTACTCCCCCAGCTTATGACATCACACTCCAAACTGCTTTCAACGAGGTGTCCAAGCCCAGCCAAGGTCACCACGCTTTTTGTTCCCCTTGTTTCAAAGTCTGCCGTAATGGCTTAAATGTTCACAAAAAGGAATTGTGAAATGACTGGCGCTACTTGGAATTGTTACATTTCAACTGTCATGGTACAAGTTAAACTACTGAATCATGTCATTCACTTGCAAGAAATTAAAAACGGGCCAAAATTAAAGCGGGCAAAACTAAATGCAAGATTAAACCGTCGTCCCAGCTGGTAACCTACTTCGCAAACCCTTTGTTGATAAAGAACATTAAATAACCATGAAATTAAAAGTAAAAGTAGGATTTTAACGTCTGCACGCAAGGCACTGTAGCAGTAGAAAGACCACCTTTATTTTTCTCTTTAAACTTCTAATATACAATAGGTGCAGGAGGAGGCCATTCGGCCCTTCGAGCCAGCACCGCCATTCAATGTGATCATGGCTGATCATTTTCAATCAGTGCCCCGTTCCTGCCTTCCCCCCATACCCCCTGACTCCGCTATCCTTAAGAGCTCTATCCAGCTCTCTCTTGAATGCATTCAGAGAATTGGCCTCCACTGCCTTCTGAGGCAGAGAATTCCACAGATTCACAACTCTCTGACTGAAAAAGTTTTTCTGTTGAAAACTAGTTGAAAAGCTAGTAGATTATCAGCACTGTTTCGACAGTGCTTTATCGGGAACACACAGTACAATAATGACGTAGATACCTAAAGACTGTAAATCTTATTAATTTCTCAACTAATTGATTGATTAGTCCTTGCGTTGAAAGTATTAAACTTAAAAATGTCATTAAATTAAACAAAATTAATGTTCCACTTAAAAACAACACCGAGGCAGATAGAATCCCTGTCTTACCTCAGGCAAAGTACAAAGAGAAACAGATAATATAGTCATGTTAAAGATTATTCTAACTGAATGACACCAATTTCACAAGCAGGTCAAGGTTGCAAGATGAGTTCTTATTCCTGAATTGCTTCATAAAAATTCCAGTTAAGTACAGTGCATAAATTTGCAAATGGTTATACTTTCTTCCCATTACTTTTTTCTTAGCTCAAGCCAAGGAAATGGAGCATTAGAACATGTCGCTGCTTAAACCGTGATGCAATATTATAAATGGAAAACAGGACTGGAAGGCTGTAGAGCCCAAGCCAATGGATATTTTCAAGGCTGTGATCGATAGATTCTTGCCTTGGGTGTCAGGGGTTACGGGGAGAAGGCAGGAGAATGGGGTTGGGAGGGAGAGATAGATCAGCCGTGATTGAATGGCGGAGGAGACTTGATGGGCCGAATGGCCTAATTCTGCTCCGATCACGTTTGAGCTTATGAAGACCTCCGTGGGGGGGGGGGTCAACATAGATAAAGCGGGAAATTTTAGGAGCAGGTACTTCAGGGAACAAGTCAGGAGAATGGGACCTGGATTCCATGAGAACCTCCAGAGAGGAGATGAAGAAGAATCTCTTTAGTCAGAGGGTGATCTGTGGAATTCATTGCCACAGACGGCTGTGGAGGCCAAGTCAATGGATATTTTTAAGGCGGAGACTGATTGATTCTTGATTAGTATAGATGTCAAGGATTATGGGGAGAAGGCACGAGAATGGGGTTGAGAGGGAGAGAGAGATCACCCATGATTGAATGGCAGAGTCGACATTATGGGCCGAATGGCCTAATTCTGCTCCTGAAGAATGAAAGACTCTCAGTCTGAAGAAGGGTCTCGACCCAAAATGTCACCTTTTCTCCATAGATGCTGCCTGGCCCACTGAGTTACTCCAGCCAGCATTTTTGTTTTTATCTATGGTGTAAACCAGCATCTGCAGTTCCTTCCTACACATATTGAGTAGGGACGTTGGGAGGTCATGTGTAAGCTATTGGTGAGGTCACATTTAGAATGTTGTGTTCAGTTGTGGGCACCATGTTATAGGAAAAATGTTGTCAAGCTGGAAAAGGTGCAGAGAAGATTTACGAGGACATTGCCAGGACTTGAAGGTTTGAGCAATGGAGAGAGGTTGAGTAGGCTAGGACGTTAAACCTTGGAGAGCAGGAGGATGAGGTATGATCTTATAGCAGTGTACGAAATGTGTAGGAAAATAACTGCAGATGCTGGTTTAAATTGATGGTAGACACAAAATGCTGGAGTAACTCAGCGGGTCAGGCAGCATCTCAGGAGAGAAGGAATGGGTGACATTTCGGGTCGAGACCGTTCTTCAGACTGATACTACCACTGTAGCATCTTTGACAAAAATGCTGTGCAATTATTTGCCGAATTTACCTCAACAGGATCATTCTAACTCATGACTTTACTATTGAGAGCAATATACCATCATCTTCAACTCCCTCTGGTCCACACTGGACTCTGCCCCATAAGGTCAAAAGGGATAGAAGTAGAATTAGGCCATTTGGCGATCAAGTCTACTCCGCCATTCAATCGTGGCTGATATATCTCTCCCTCCTAACCCCATTCTCCTGCTTTCTCCCCATAACCCCGTACTAATCAAGAATCTATCTATTTCTGCCTTATAAATATCCATTGACCTGGCCTCCACAGCCTTCTGTGGCAAAGAATTCTACAGATTCACCACCCTCTGTCTTTAACGTCCAGCAGCGGAAGGACCCTAGACTGTGGTCCTCCCCCACAGAGCCATGGTGTTGGCTGCACCGAACTTCAGTGCGTCCCTCAGCCATTTCGTCCCTTCACTGAGTTGACCGTCTTCCAGCAGCACTTGACGACCCTCGGTTACCGGGAATACCTGCAATCAATTCCGCGACAATGCAGATTACATGCTGCACAGTCTGGAAATATCTGCACTCCTAATCGTGCATTAGCCTCTTTAACTTGTGATAAGATAATGTCATAACTGTCTGCCATTCCAATAATTCCTAGGCAAAGGTGAGGCTGCATTTAAACTATTGTGTTCAGTTCTGGGCACCATGTTATAGGAAAGACGTTGTTAAGTTGGAAAGGGTGCAGAGACGATTTACAAGGTTATTGCCAGGACTCGAGGGTCTGAGCTAAAGGAGGTTGAACAGGCTGGGACTCTATTCCTTGAGCACAGGAGGATGAGGGGTGGTCTTATAGAGGTATAATAAAATATGAGAGGAATAGAACGGGTGGACGTGGAGTCTCTTGCCCAGAGTAGGGGAATCGAGAACCAAAGGGCATCGGTTTAAGGTAAAGGGGGGAAAGATTTTAGAGTAATCTGAGGGGTAACTTTTTCACACAAAGGGTGGTGGGTGTATGGAACAATCTGCCGGAGGAGGTAGTTGAGGCAGGGACTAAGAGGCAATTAGGCAGGTACATGTGTAAGAAGGAACTGCAGATGCTGGTTTAAACTGAAGATAGATGCAAAAAGCTGGAGTAACTCAGCGGGATAGGCAGCATCTCTAGCGAGAAGGAATGGGCGACATTTTGGTTTGAGACCGTTCTTTAGACATGGATAGGACAGGTTTAGAGGTAAATGGGCCCAACGCAGGCAAGTGGTACTAGAGTAGATGGGAGATGTTGGTCGGTGTGGGCAAGTTGGGCTGAAGGGCCTGCTTCCACACCGTATGACTCTATCCATAACTCGATAAATGTAGGACATTGAATTCAATGCAAGCAAACAATTATTTCATGGGGACTGCTGACACTGCAAGCTTGCATGGAACCCAGTCCTGGGATAAGTCAACGCGTTAATCAACATTTCCAATGGACATGAATAGGCAACATTTCGGGTCAGGGAGTATAAGAAAATAACTGCAGATGCTGGTACAAATCGATTTATTCACAAAATGCTGGAGTAACTCAGCAGGTCAGGCAGCATCTCGGGAGAGAAGGAATGGGTGACGTTTCGGGTCGAGAGTCTGAAGAAGGGTCTCGACCCGAAACGTCACCCATTCCTTCTCTCTCTCGAGATGCTGCCTGACCTGCTGAGTTACTCCAGCATTTTGTGAATATTTCGGGTCAGGGCCCTTCTTTATATATTGGAATCGAATTTTGTGGCAATCTACAAACATTTTCTCATTGCATTTGATCAGCAGACCCTTCGAACAGACCAGAATATTTACAAGCGGCTTGAAAATTAATAATTGATCCATATTGGTATAAGAATAGAAAAAAAAATGTAATCGCTAAACTACAATAATGCATTATAAATTGCAACCTAAGTTGTAAGCACCTTTTTTATTGAAAATGTGAAACTTTGCTCTTGAATGGAGGGAAAATAAAACCTCTTCAATATTCTGTACATGATTCCAGTGGGTGGGAACAGCAATTACCCAACAATTAGTTCCGTTAATTACAACATCCACCCACTTTGCAGCAGGTTCGTGCTTCCCCTCCTCTTTACATTCACGAAGAAGCTCTTTCGTTTAAACCGAATCACATCGTACAGAACAAAAAGCCTGCGGTACCTTCATGGACATTTTTTAAATGATCAGTTCTCACAGTTTCAGCTTGGTCCCTTGACTTAACGTGCATGGGAGTGTGGGGAAGATTATCAACAGTCAACAATCTTCTTTAAAAAATAAAAAATAAATCAATAATTATCATGGGCATGGAATATAAATGGAGCATCCAGGCCTCGTGAAGCGTTTTCACTGATGGAATGAGGAGGGCAATAGTGTTTGAAGTAATTTTCTTTCCTCTGTACAGTCTGCATTACTAGTTAAAATGGGCCTTTTGCAACGCTGTAATGATACAAAAGAAAATCTCAGAAGACCGTCTTCATCTGACAGATAATGCGTCAATGAGACTGGTTTGAAGTAGCTACCCATGTCTTTTCATGCTGTTGCCATTCACCCGTGTCCGTGGCTTTGTATTTATCTTGTGTCTTGCTTGGTACAAGCAAAAACAGTTTGATCTGAATAGGAATGCTGCATTTAAAAAAAATCAATATGATACAGCACGTATACTCTGGTGGTTTCCGACAAGGCTCCTTAGAATCCTTTTCACTTCTTCTATAGACTTGACCAGATTTAAATCAGTTCCCCTGGGTGCGCAATGATCGAGGATGTTGAGAAATGAAGTGACATGGTTTGTAGACGCATTGTTTTGCTGCTGAGTTCCTATTCCCACTTTCAAAACAGTACTAAATTTTCAACCGAACCCGTTGCGAACATTAAGTTCATTCTAAATTGCTTTTGTAAAATCAAAAAAAAGACGCATCAAAATAAAAGCATGAGAAATAGTTATTGCACGACACAGATGGAGAGCACTTTGAGGGGTGGCGCAGCGGTAGAGTCGCTGCCTTACAGCGCCAGATACCCGGGCTCGATCCTGACTACGGGTGCCGTCTGCACGGAGTTTGGACGTTCTTCATGTGATCTGAATGGGTTTTCTCCGGGTGCTCCGGTTTCCTCCCACACTTGTAGGATTCGGTAAAAATTGTAAATTGTCCCTAGTGTGTAAGATAGTGAATCTAATGGAGGCAGGTGGGGGGAAACCCATGTAGTTTTATGGTGGCAGTGCAGACCAACACTGCACCCAAGGTGAGGATTGAACCCAGGTATCTGGTGCTGTGAAGCAGTGACTCGACTAGCTGCACCACTGTGCTGCCACATGCATCTGTTTAGCAACTTCACAGTAATGCATGCATAGGAAAGAAAGGCTTATCATATCATATATATACAGCCGGAAACAGTCCTTTTCGGCCCACCAAGTCCGTGCCGCCCAGCGATCCCCGTACATTAACACTATCCTACACCCACTAGGGACAATTTTTACATTTTACCCAGCCAATTAACCTACATACCTGTACGTCTTTGGAGTGTGGGAGGAAACCGAAGATCTCGGAGAAAACCCACGCAGGTCACGGGGAGAACGTACAAACTCCTTACAGTGCAGCACCCGTAGTCAGGATCGAACCTGAGTCTCCGGCGCTGCATTCGCTGTAAAGCAGCAACTCTACCGCTGCGCTACCGTGCCGCCCATTGGAAGGATATGGGCCAAACGCAGGCAGGTGGGACTAGTGTTGATGGGGCATCTTGCTGGCATGGGCATGTTGGGCTGAAGGGCCTGTTTCCATGCTGTATGACTCGATGATTATTATTTGGACTTTGGAAAAAAAAGCTAAAGACTGAATGAAACATTTATACGCTGCCATATGTTATGTCCGACCACACATTGCAAATTTATAAGCTAAAGTAATGGCAGAGTGAAGCTACTGTATTATGAGAGTTGTAATGATTTATATAGATTAGTTTAGAAAGCAAACAAATGTTTAATTCAATTACTTGTTTGCCTCAGTTCTTGGTTGCTTATTCTTCTTTTTAAACAGAAGGTAAGAGTTGGAAGGAGGACACAACAAACCAGAAAGTCACTATTTCTCATCCTCTCCATTCTGATATTGAGAGATCAATCAGGGGCATTCTTAATGATGTTTGGAGATACAGCGCGGAAACAGGCCCTTTCGGCCCACCGGGTCCGCACCGACCAGTGATCCCCGCACATTAACACTATCCTATACACACTAGGGACAATTTTTACATTTACCAAGCCAATCAACCTACAAACCTGTACGTCTTTGGAGCGTGGGAGGAAACCGAAGATCTCGGAGAAAACCCACGCGCAGGTCAGGGGGGAGAACGTACAAACTCCGTACAGACAGCACCCGTAGTCAGGATCGAACCCGGGTCTCCGGCGCTGCATTCGCTGTAAGGCAGCAACTCTACCGCTGCACCACCGCGCCGCGGCCCCCGTTCCTTCTCTCCAGAGATGCTGCCTGTCCCGCTGAGTTACTCCAGCTTTTTGTATCTCTTCGTTATCATCTCTTCCGCAGCCAACAATGGACCATTGTGGGCTCCACCTTTCTTTGGTCATTGGTGCTGGCTCTGATTTGTTCTGAGATTGTGTTTTATAAAGAGCTTAATTACCTCACTAACTGGGAGAAACCAAAAACTTTTTTTCCAATTCCGTTTATTTAAAACCAGCGATTTTCGGCAATAGGAAGTTCTCTTTTGCATCTTGGCTGTGTTCTCTCAAACAAAATCACGTCAGCCCACTGTCAACTCATATTCATCACGAAACACTCCCCGGCAGTTGTAATATGATAGAAAGCTCTCATCCCACAACCATTTAAGCAGGACTGCCTGAAGAAAACATCGTGGCAAAATCTATTGCAATCATAATCTCACCTACCAGACAAATCTTATTAGGAACAATTGAATAAGTTATACATTTTACAGGCATGATAGATACAATTCCTTTTGATGCACAGTCTTAGATGTCTGAAGAAATCCCTTAACTGTTTGTGCACTTAGAACAGTCCAGTACCCTCTTCAACTTCATTTTGTCCATCATTTTTCATTCATCTAATTTAGATTTATTTATTTCTAAATGGATGAAAGCACTACCTGCTGAGAGCGACACAGCGGTAGAGTTGCTGCCTGACAGCGCAAGACACCCAGGTTCGATCCTGACTACCGGTGCTGTCTTTACAGAGTTAGTACCCGGGTTTTCTCCGGGTGCTCCGATTTCCTCCCACATCCCAAAGAAGTGCAGGTTTGCAGGTTTATTTGGCTTCTGTAAATTGCCCCTAGTGTGTGTCGAATAGAACTAGCATACGGGGGGATCGCTGGTCGGCGCGGGCTCGGCGAGACGAGGGGCCCGTTTCCACGCTGTATCTCTAAACTAAACTTAAGTACTGCCTTAAGTACTGTCATATTTTATCATTTCTGCATAACTTCCCATGAAAATTAATTTCTCGCCATCAAAGTTGATCAAGTGTCTCCAATATTCTCAAATTAAAATTTCTGATTTTTTTTTAATGCCATCTGTGTGTTTCTTCTTCCCCCTATGTATACTTAACTGTACGTTTTAATCAAATAAATGTAAAAATTAATACATTTTCACAACAATAGGTTTGAATCTACGAATCAGTTTTTTTTTTCTATGTCTTCATGTTGGCATGAATAGCTCAGTTCAGGTCCTCGGTATCTCCCAAAGGTTTAAACTTGCAGTTGGTTTATATGATAGACACTGAGATGAATTTAGAACACATGGTCTGAGCAGGTAGAGTGAACTTAATTTCCCTTGATGCATCTGTTTCATTAATTCATTCAGATTATACTAAGCTTTTACTTAGCTGTGCTCCACTGGGGAGTGATATCTTGAGGCTCGATACAGCCTCCGCACTGCCAGACTACACTGCTACTGTGGTGGCGGCCAAAACATCGGAAAAAGCAACTTGGAAAGACGTCTTGTGTGCGGGAAAGAACGGTTTAAATCGTAGATAGACACAAAAAGCTGGAGTAACTCAGCGGGACAGGCAGCATCTCTGGAGAGAAGGAATGGGTGACGTTTCGGGTCGAGACCCTTCTTCAGACTGAAGAATTGTTAGGTTAACAAGAAGGCCTGTTAGGCCATAAGTGATATCTTGAGTCGGGGTACTGATTGAGAATGATCAGCCATGATCACATTGAATGGCGGTGCTGGCTCGAAGGGCCAAATGGCCTACTCCTGCACCTATTGTCTATTGTCTATAAGATCTTAAGGAACAGGAGCAGAATTAGGCCATTCAAGTCTACTCCGCCATTCAATCTTGGCAGATCTATCTCACCATCCTAATCCCATTTCCTGCCTTCTCCCCGTAACTTCTGACACCCGTACTAATCAAGAATATATCTCTGCCTTAAAAATATCCACTGACTTGGCCTTCACAGCCTATGTGTGAATTCCACACTTTCACCACCCTCTGACTAAAGAAAATTCTCCTCAACTCCTTCCTAAAAGAACGTCCTTTAATTATGAGGCTGTGACTGGTTCTAGACTCTCCCACTAGTGGAAACAGCCTTGTTATTCTGATACCTCCAGAGGCGGCTCCATAGCGTATTGCACCATAGGCACGTGCTTAGAAAACAGATCACGTTGCATCACGCTTTGTCCAGGCCAACAAATGGAGTACTACTCAAACAAACGAAACATTACAAAACAATATCAAAGAGGTCCACTGAGTTTACCATTATGCTTCCTGAATTAGGGGGCAGTAGCTATAAGGCGAGGTAGGACAGACTTGCTTTGTTTTATCCGGAACACTAGAGGTTTAGGGAAGACCTGATAGAATCAGATAGAATTATGATTATAATCATAATCATACTTTATTAGCCAAGTATGTTTTGCAACATACGAGGAAATTCATTTGCCAGACAGTCATAACAATAAAAAGCAACAAACACACAAAATAAATTTTAACAAGAACATCTACCACAGTGACTCCTCCGCATTCCTCACCGTGAGGGAAGGCCAAAAAAAGTTCAATTTCTTCCTTTCCCTCCTTGTCCTCCAGCGATCGGGGGCCTCTAACCTTCCATTGATGGGACGATCTTACTCCCATAGCTGGCGATTGAGCCTTCCTCATCGGGGCGATCAAGCTCCTGCATCGGGGGGACTTTCAGCCCGGGCGATCAGACCCCAGGCCAGGGCTTGTCGAACGTCATGCACCTTGGAGCTCCCGATCAGTCTCAACCCGAGACTGCGAACTCCTTGATGTTAAAGTCCGCAGGCCACGATTGGAGCGTAGATCCGGGCAAGGAATCGCACACTCAGATGGTAAATCCACGCCCCGCGGGGGCGCAAAGTCAGTCCCGAGTCAGACCTCCAGCTCCACGATGGTAGGCCGCAGAATGACCGGAGATACCATCCGGAAAACAGTCGCAGTGGATGTGGGGATATGGATCACGTGCAGGCAGATGCAATTGGTTTATCTTGGCATCATGTTGGGCACAGGCATTATAGACCGAAGGGTCTGTTCCTGTGCTGTATTTATTGTTCTCTGCTCTACGTGAGTTCTCTGATGTTGTGGAATCGGACTAACACTTCCCTTTGCATAGCTCGATCAAAAACAGAATACAAACACTTTCCTCACACCCAAATAAAATGTTAAGACTCAAACCTTGTTTTGTTTTAGTGAAAATGCGCAATTATCCGATTTTAGTGCTATTTATGCATTTTGACTGCTTTGTAACGCAAAGCATATTCCCTGAGTGCCTTTGTTAATCTGTTAATAGATTATAGCCTGTTTTTGTGCAGATTCAGTCGAAAATAAATTGCTCAGATCATAGGAAAAACAGGTCTTTTAGGAAGTCAGCAGTGAGGCATAAATAATTGGATCAGCATTCATTAGATTACATATTACTTCAGAATTATTTTTCTCTCCCCACAAGGACTCTAGCTTTTGGGAAAATTAATTATGGTGAAACAAAATGGGGGGAAGGCTTTACAGTGCCTACAGAACAGAAATTAGTTTGATTTAGTTTAGTTTAGAGACACAACGCGGAAACAGGCCCTTCGGCCCATCGAGTCCGCACCGACCAGCGATACGTGCATACTTACACTATCCTACGCACACTAGGGACAATTTTTTTAAACATTTATACCAAACCAATCAACCTACAAAAATTGCATGTGTAGGAAGGAACTGCAAATGCTGGTTTAAACCGAAGGTAGACACAAAGTGCTGGAAAGTGCTCAGACTGAAGAAGGGTCTCGACCCAAAACCTCGCCCATTCCTTCTCTCCAGAGACGCTGCCTGTCCCGCTGAGTTACTCTCTGTGTCAACCTACAAACCTGCACGTCTTTTGAGTGTGGGAGGAAACCAGAGCATCCGGAGAAATCCCACGCGCTCACAGGGAGAGCGCACAAACTACGCACAGACAGCACCCATAGTCAGGATCGAACCCAGGTCTCCGGTGTCGTAAGGCACCAGCTCCACTGCCACACCACCGTGCCGCCCCAAAATTACTTTTCAAGCATATTAAGATGAGCTTTGCGTTATAGGTTTAGAAAAATGAATCAAAGCTGGTAAAATCTGACAATTTTATTGCTTTCATTCAATAATCCTGAACAAAGGTTCAAGCTCTTCTCAAAAGCAGTTTGGCAATACAATGTAATTTAACTTTATTCCAAATGATGTTAAAAGAAAATTGAAGCATGCACCCAAAGCCTTTAAAGCCTCCTAATCCTGTCAGCACGATTGTGGCCTTACTGCAGTGAAATAAACACAAGCTTACAATTTATTCAGTGCACCCTGTGAGTGCAGAGACTGAAGAAATATTCTGTGTTTAAATAATCCTATTTAACTTTGGTTTTCTTATCTCACGTCTTTTCTCCTCTCGTTGGGGTTATTATTCGAGGAGTGTGTACGGCTTATTACAGCGGGCATCAAAACCAAGCGTGAGTATGTTCACCAATGCTGGCCCCAATTCCCTCCTCCTGTAGCGGTCGGTCCTCAATCCTACCCGCTACCATTTTGTTTCAGATGGCAGGAGATAGTTTTGTTTCGTTTTGAGTTACCGCGTGGAAACAGGCCCACCGAGTCCTCACCGACCAGCGATCACCCCCTGCACTAGTTCTATCCGACACACGAGGGAACAATTTCCAGAAGCCGATTAATGTACAAACCTGCGCGTCTGTGAAATGTGGGAGGAAACCGGTGCACCCGGACAAAAGCCACGCGGTCATGGGGAGAACGTGCAAACTCCGTACAGACAGCGCCCGAAGTCAGGATCGAACCCGGGTCTCAGCCGTTGCGAGGCAGCAACTCTACCGCCGCGCCACCCACAGGTACGGTGAAGTAGTGTATATTTACACTGAAAATCTTGCTTGCACCAATATCACTGGCACATAGGCTCAGACAACACCCAAAGCATAAATTGCACGTAAAATACGTCAGTGGAAAGATCGTGAATGCGCAAAATAAAAAGACATTGGTGCAAAAGCACAATTCCAAACTATCCTCATGGCAGTGCAAGAGGTCGGTGGTGTTCCATCACTGAGGTAGGATTCACACACACTGGAGTTTTGTGGAGAGCAAGCTGATCATTTTGAGACATACAAGACTTTGAGCTGCATCTGGATCGAGGAGACATATTCTTGGCCGAGTTGCTGATGGGAAAGAATTGCTCGAAGTGGTGGTGGAGGCAGATACGATAGAGGCGTTTCAGAGGCTTTTACTGTGGATAGGCACATGAAAGTGCAGGGAATAGAGGGATATGGATCATGTACGGGCAGATGAGATCGTGTCCGCCACAGACACTGTGGGCCTGTGCTGTACTTATGTCCTTGTAGGTTATGGGGAGAAGGCAGGAGAATGGGGTTAGGAGGGAGAGATAGATCAGCCATGATTGAATGGCGGAGTAGACTTGATGGGCCGGACGGCCTAATTCTACTCCCATTCCTTATGTCATTATGTACTGTTCTATGATCTATTCATATTTTTTCCTCTGTAAGGATTATTGTAAATTTTTTAAACTCTCATCTCAGGACAGCTGCACTTTGGTGCAGCGGTAGAGTTGCTGCCTTACAGCATTGCAGCACCGGAGACCTGGGTTCCATCCTGACTACAGGTGCCGTCTGTACGGAGTTTGTACGTTCCCCCCGTGACCTGCATGGGCTTTCTCTGAGATCTTCGGTTTTCTCCCACACTCCAAAGACGTGCAGGTTTCAAGGTTAATTGACTTGGTATAAATGTAAATTGTTCCTAGTGTGTGCAGGATAGTGTTAGTGTGCGGGGATCGCTGGTCGGTGGGCCGAAGGGCCTGTTTCCACACTGAATCTCTAAACTAAAAAAAACTAAACGGAACAATTTGCAGCTCTCTAATCCTTTAGTCTCACGCCGTGTGTGTTCATCTATGGCCTTCATCCAACCACCTGCCTATCATTGCCTCCCTCGCCTATGTTGACCTATGACCTGCCCCTCCACTAGTCCAGCTCTGGTTATCCTCACCCCTGCAATCAGGCTGAATCAGGCCTTTCACCGTCCGCCAGCGGCCTGGAACGTGGCAAGTACAACAGCCTGTCTGTGGGAGAAGACGGCAGGGGAAGAGAAAAGACATTCCATCACAGTGAGGAGGTGACTGGAGGAGACTCACTGTGATGGATGTTTCATTTTTTTAAATTTGGGTTGGTTTGCGGTTGTGTGTGTAATTGCTTATTTTATTACTCTTACTGTTGGACTGTGGGTGACGAAATCTCGTCCAAAAGACTTGGGGGTTTTTTTGGATGACGATAAAGGTAATTCTGATTCTGATTCTGAAGGGTCCCGACCAAAAATGTCAGCCATCCGTGTTATCCAGGGATGCTGCCTGACCCGCTGAGCTGCAGGCCAGCAGTGAAACTAGCACAACGACTAGAGTGCGGGAGGGTCATAGAGTGATACAGCGTGGAAACAGGCCCCTTCGAACCAACCTGCCAACATGTCCCATCTACACCAGTCTCACCTGCGTGTCCCATCTACACCAGTCTCACCTGCATGCGTTTGGCCCACATTCCTCCAAACCTGTCCTATCCATGTACTGTCTTAACTGTTTCTTAAACATTGCGATAGTCCCTGCCACAACTACCTCCTCTGGCAGCTCGTTCCATACACCCACCACCCTTTTGTGTGGAAAAAGTTACTCCACAGATTCCTATTATTTTTTTTCCCCTTCACCTTAAAAGGGATTGATAGAGGGAATGCAAGTCACTGTTGCCCTGCTAGTTACACTGTTCGTATCCCTTCGTTATCACCTCTTCCGCAGCCAACAATGAACCATTGTGGGCTCCACCTTTCCTTGGTCATCAGTGCTGCCTCTTATTTGTTCTGTGCCTTTTCATATCTCTAGTTTCCCACTCCCTTGACTCTCACTCAGTCTGAAGAAGTGCCTCGACCCGAAGCATCACCTATTCCTCTCCTCCAGAGATGCTGCCAGACCCGCTGAGTTACCCCAGCACTTTGTGTCCAACTCAGAACGCTGTAAACCCTGTGGAGGCTGCCAGAACACATCTTGTGATGACTCCTTTAAAAGGTATCAACAATAACTTTGTCACACATCTTATAATCAAATCATCTTAACATGTAATCACAGGAAAGAAACAAAACCCATTTTCTAAAACAAATGAAACCGTCTGTTGCCGCCTGCTCTCCCTCCTCACATCTGTCAAGGGAGGAAGCACTTGTGACACCTTCGATTAACCAGAGAGACAGTGATGCGTCTTGGAAGTGATAGCAACGAGAAGATGCCTGACTGCGGAGACTGTAAACTCAAAGACTGAGGAGAAAAGCAAAGGGCAAGTGCGTTTTCTTGGGGACCGGATTCTCATTCTGATCATAGAAACAGAGAAACATATAGAATAGGTGCAGGAGTAGGCCATTCGGCCCTTCGAGCCAGCACCGCCATTCAATGTGATCACAGCTGATCATCCAAAATCAGTACCCCGTTCCTGCTTTCTCCTCCATATCCTTTTAGCCCTAAGAGCTAAATCTTACTCACAACGCACACCACAGCTTCTTGAACCAAAAGTGGGGGGGGGGTGTTGGGGTGTGGGTGGGTGAGGGTGTGGGTGGGTGGGGGTGTGGGTGGGTATGGGTGTGGGTGGGTGGGGGTGTGGGTGGGTATGGGTGTGGGTGGGTGGGGGTGTGGGTGGGTGGGTGGGATGGAGGAACTGCATTCTCTCAAAGGTGACTCATTGAGAGTTAGGGAAAACCTCTGGAATCTTCAGCTTCGTTCGAACTAACATAAGTGTCATGAATTTCAATCTGCACTGACAGAAGACTACGTTTTGCTGTAGGGGGCTCTGAAATATTCATTAAGAACTACAGAAACTGAAACAGGCCATTTTGGTCCCTAAAACATGACCTGCATTCAATGTGAATTTGGTCATTACATCCACCTATATTCGTCCAGCAAGCTTCCATCCAAGCTTAATCAATCTGAGGTGGCCAATCAATCTCTACGGACTCGGCTGTGAGGGCCAAGTCAGTGGATATTTTTAAGGCAGAGATAGATTCTTGATTCTTGGCTGTCAGAGGTTTTGGGGAGAAGGCAGGAGAATGGGGTTTGGGAAGGGGAGATAGATCAGCCATGGTTGAATGTCGGAGTAGACTTGATGGGCCGAATGGCCTAATTTTACCCCTATTCCTTACAACCACATGACCTGATGATGAAATATTTTACGATTTACTTGGCAACAAATGTCCTTTTCAACAAACAATCCCAAACCTCTCACACCCTTTGCATGAAGTGGGTTTTTTTCATCTGCAAGTCCCGGCACTGATTTTAGGCCCTGTTCCTTTAGTTTAGTTTAGTTTAGTTTAGTTTACAAATACAGCATGGAAACAGGCCCATCAGCCCACCAAGTCCATGCCGACCAGCGATCCATGTACGCTACCACCATCCTACACACTCGGGACAATTTACAATCTTTACCGAAGCCAATTAACCTACAAACCTGCACGTCTTTGGAGTGTGGGGGGGGGGGGAAACCGGAGCACCCGGATAAACCTGACGCGGTCACAGGGAGAACGTACAAACTCCGCACAGACAGCACCCGTAGTCAGGATCGAACCCGGGTCTCTGGCGCTGTGAGGCAGCAACTCTACCGCTGCACCACCATTCCTTCCCCAGCCAATTGAATCAGACTCGTAAGGGGCAACCTTTCTGCACATAAATACAATCGAGTGATGCGTATATGGAACCAGCTTCCAGATGAACTAGTTGTGGCAGGTAAAGTACAGCAACAACAACAAACCTGCACGTCTCTGGGATTGGGGGAGGAAACTGGAGCACGCAGAGGAAATCCAGGCGGTTGCAGGGAGAACGTGCAAACTCCACACTGACAGCACCCGTAGTTAGAATCAAACCCGGGTCTGTGGTGCAGTGAGGCAGCAGCTCGACCACTGTGCCGCTGTGATTCAGAGTCTGATGCACAAGTCTGGATGGTCGAGTTTAATGTTCTGGCTTCACTATACAAATGCCCTTGGTTGGCCCATGTTTCTATTTAAATATATTGCCAGAGAGAGTAACGTATCCAATTTGCAAACTGCCTGGGTTATGAACAGCTCTTCTGACGTATTCAAGAGAGAGTTAGATATAGCTCTAAGGGCTAACGGAATCAAGGGGTATGGGGGGAAAAAAGCAGGAACAGGGTACTGATTGTGGATGATCAGCCATGATCGTGTTGAATGTCGGTGCTGGCTCGAAGGGCCGAATGGCCGACTCCTGCACCTACTTTCTATGTTTCTATGTTTCTTCGAAAGGGAAGCAGCCCAGCTGTAACCTCGAGAGGACCTGTCCTCGTACTGCCAAGTCCTTTTAAACCTCTGCTCTGTCTAACTTGATACTGTTCAAAACTCCACTCCACAATATCATCAATTTTTTTTAAGACCCAAATTGAACTCACATTTGCAGGCAATTAAATTAATATGCAATGGTTTGGCTCATTTGCTCAATCTGCCAGCATCTCTTTGTAATTCAATGTTTCATATGCGCTCCTTATAGAGAGGAAAAAAGCTTTTCACTGTACCTCGGTACAAGTGACAAAAAAATAAACTAAAATAAACAAAACGAAAACAACTAAAAATACATGGTTCATCAGCAGACAGCAGATATGTGGCCCTCTGTCTCGTTATCCAAGTCATTTATAAAACAAAGGTCCAGATTGCACTGACTTCTGCCTGCAAGGCGCTCAGCTGTTGAAAGTCAAGTCAGTCCCAGACTTCCAACACACACTGTGAAAGAGAGGTACGGGACTACAGGCAGAAGAAACATAGAAAATATGTGCAGTAGTAAGCCATTTGGCCCTTCGAGCCAGCACCGCCATTCAATATGATCATGGCTGATCATCCAAAATCAGTACCCCGTTCCTGCTTTCTCCCCATATCCCTTGATTCCGTTAGCCCAAATAACTACATCTAACTCTCTCTTGAATACATCCAGTGAATTGGCCTCCACTGCCTTCTGTGGCAGAGAATTCCACACATTCACAACTCACTGGGTGCAAATGTTTTTCCTCATCTCAGTCCTAAATGGCCTACTCCATATTCTTAAACTGTGACCCCTGGTTCTGGACTCCCCCAACATCGGGGACATGTTTCCTGCATCTATCCTGTCCAATCCCTTAAGAATTTTATATGTCTCTATAAGATCCCCTCTCATCTCACTAAATTCCAGTGAATATAAGCCCAGTCAATCCTGGCATCTTCAGGAATTAACCAGCACTGCATTCCCTCAATAGTAAGAATGTCCTTCCTCAAATTTGGAGACCAAAACTGCCCACAATACTCCAGGTGTGGTCTCACCAGGGCCCTGTACAACTGCAGTAGGACCTCCTTGATCATGTACTCAAGTCCTCTCGCACGGAGGTGTATAGAGTCAGTTAGTGCACTTTGGCAATAGACTTCCAATAGAGTCCAGAAGCATGGCCTAACCTTGCTGCAATTCCTCAGTGATATCTGCACCCCTATCTTTGCTTTTCCTCTACCTAATCAACTTGAGTTTGTCTTGATTGTATTTATGTGGTGTTATCAGATCTATACAAACAAGGAACTCACGATGCTGGTTTACACAAAAGGACACAAAGTGCGAGAGTAACTCAGCGGGTCAGGCAGCATCTCTGGAGAGAAGGGATCCAGCCCGAAATGTCGCCTATCTGAGTTACTCCAGCACCTTGTGGCTCCTTCTGTATTATCTGAGCTGATTGAGTAGCATCAGTACACACAACAATTAACAGCGGCCACGGTGGCGCAGCGGTAGAGTTGCTGCCTTACGGAGCTTTCAGCACCAGAGACCCGGGTTCGATCCTGACTACGGGTGCTGTCAGTACGGAGTTTGCACGTTCTCCCCATGACCTGTGTGGGTTTTCTCCGAGATCTTCGGTTTCCTCCCGCACTCCAAAGACCTACAGGTTTGTAGGTTAATTGGCTTGGTGTATGTGTAAATTGTCCCTAGTGTGTGTAGGACAGTGTTAATGTGCGTGGATCGCTGGTCGGTGCGGACTCGATGGGCCGAAGGGCCTGTTTCCGCGCTGGATCTCTAAACTAAACTAAACAATAATAAACCGAAACATAAACCTGGTACAGGGTTAAAGACATAGTGAATTTTCTATTATAATTGTGGATTTAGCAATCTTTTAACAAAGTGTTTAGTTTTATTCAGTTTAGTTTAGTTTGGAGATACATCACAGAAACAGGCCCTTCAGCCCACCGAGTCCGCACCGACCAGCAATCCCCGCACACTAACACTGCCCTGCACACACCAGGGGCAATTTACATTTTATACCAAGCCAATCAACCTGCAAACCTGTACGTCTTTAGAGTGTGGGAGGAAACGCCGATCTTGGAGAAAACCCATGCAGGTCACGTACAAACTCCATACAGACAGCATCAGTAGTCAGGATCAAACCTGGGTCTCTGGTGCTGTAAGGCAGCAACTCTACCGCTGAGCCACCATGCCACATTTTTGTGCTTTTAGTAAATATTTTGCAAGTTTTAATGCTTTAATTTTCCCACAGAGAGGTCATTCGAGAATAATCAGTTTGAGTGCGATTGAATATTTGAGCCTTTGAGGCATTGACCTGCTGCCAAGACATTGTGGAGGAGGCCACGTGCTTCCATAGTCCCTGCAGGGTCTCAGTCATCAGTTGGGAGCTGCTTTCCTATGGAAAGACTGGTCCCTGGACTTGCCTTCCGTTAAAACACAAAGTACTTGTGCTATAACACCAGGATAAGCGTTCAACCAAGAAAGCCAAACCCAATGCAGAAGTAGTATCTAAACTGCCTAGACACACTGTGTGTGAAGGAACTGCAGGTAGGCACAAAATGCCAGAGTAACTCAGCGGGACAGGCAGCATCTCTGGAGAGAAGGAGTGGGTGACGTTTTGGGTCGAGACCGAAGAAGGGTCTCAACCCAAAATGTCACCCATTCCTTCTCTCCAGAGACGCTGCCTGTCCCGCTGAGTTACTCCAGCATTTTGTGTCTGTCTTTGGTGTCCCTGTACACACTTATGCTAACTCCATATTCAGTATTAACAAGCTCACAAGCTACATGTTTAACCAACTAACCCAATCCCAATGCCACATGAGAATCTAAAATGCCTTCACACAGTTAAACTAATGGCAACAAACACGAGGTGTGTAGACACCAGCGTATCACTGGGGTTATCAAATGGGCACCTCCCTTCAAAGTTAAATGAAGGACTTGCCCTTTGGGTCAGGTGCAATTATTGCAGTTCTCTGTACGACCACTCCCTGGGTGAAGTAATAACTTGCACGTACATAAACAACTCGCCCTAGAAACAAGGAACTGCAGGTGCTGGTTTACCAAGTGTTGTCAGAAATGGTGAAAATTACAAGGAGGATGTGTAGTGTGTAATCTGTTTAACCCAAGAGTTTACATACTGAGGAAGCATGATGGTAAAATGGCCAACATGGGCACTCCAAAGAACGTTAGTGAGAGAATGAATAGTGTCACAGTCTGTCCTGTTCACTCACCTGCCAGCCACGCCCACCACGTTAAGCCAACTCCCCTCACCTGTTCACTCACCTGCTCCAGATCACCAATCAAGCCAGCATATAAACCCTTCCTGCACACACACTCTTTGCCAGATTGTTCTTAGCCCTCGTGCAAGACTCTCCAGCATTCTCTCTTGGACTGATTTCCCCGTTGCCGACCCTGCCTGCCTGCTCCCGACCTTCACGCCTCGTCGTAGCCCTGGTGAACGCCTCAGTCTTCTGTCCCCGACCACGAGCAGGTAGAAATAAAGCTCATTCTAAAACTACTTCCTTGGTTCCGTGAGCTGCATTTGGGTCCGTTACAGAATAGATTTATCATTTGTACCTTCGATTTGTACCAGCATCTGCAGTTATTTTCTTATAATATATTTATCATGGTGTTTAGATTCTATAGCACAGCTTGTGTAGTTAAAATAAACATTGGGGTTGTAAAGAGCTGAGGGTAATGAAGCTAATCAGGGGTATTGACATTTATGGCATCTATTTGTTAAACAAATGGGAAGTGTGGTATATTAAGTAACATGGAGCAGAAGGTTAAAGGTAACTCTGGGAAAGACAAAGATGAAAGTATGCAGAGCCATTGATCAATGATGACTTATTTCAAAAATGTAGAATTCACAAGTGACCAATGTAGCGTGAGAGTATAAAATGCTGTAGGCACTGTGAATCTTTGAAACACTTTGGGTTCTCTCAGAGTTTATTATGCCATCAATAAACCGACTTGTCGATAGACTCACCACTGATCTACGAGATGCTTTATTTTGTGTCTCTGCCTATATGAGCTGGGCCCCAAGTAAAGGGCGGCATGTTGGCGCAGCGGCAGAGTTGCTGCCCTACAGCACCAGAGACCCGGGTTCGATCCCGACTATGGGTGCTGTATGGAGTTTGTACATTCTCCCCGTGACCTGCGTGGGTTTTCACTGAGATCTTCGGTTTCCTCCCACACTCCAAAGACGTACATATGTGGAGGTTAATTGGCTTAGTATAATTGTAAATTATCCCTGGTAGTGTTGGGATCGCTGGTTGGCGTGGATCTGGTGGGCCGAAGGGCCTGTTTCCGCAACGTATCTCTAAACTAAACTAAAGCCATATACCGGGTTTATTGATGGCATTAGAAGGAAGAGAGGAGATCTTATCTAAACGTATAAGATTATTAAGGGGTTGGACACGTTAGAGGCAGGAAACATGTTCCCAATGTTGGGGGAGTCCAGAACAAGAGGCCACAGTTTAAGAATAAGAGGTAGGCCATTTAGAACTGAGATGAGGAAAAACTTTTTCAGTCAGAGTTGTGAATCTGTTGAATTCTCTGCCTCAGAAGGCAGTGGAGGCCAATTCTCTGAATGCTTTCAAGAGAGAGCTAGATAGAGCTCTTAAGGATAGCGGAGTCAGGGGGTATGGGGAGAAGGCAGGAGCGGGGTACTGATTGAGAATGATCTGCCTTGATCACATTGAATGGCGGTGCTGGCTCGAAGGGCCGAATGGCCTCCTCCTGCACCTATTGTCTATTGTATGGGTACAACACAATTCTCTGCTACACCAGGGAACGACACAAAATGATGGAATAACTCAGCAGATCAGGCAGCATCCAGAGAGGACTTGGATGGGTGACGATTCGGGTCGGGACCCCCAAAGAGTCCTGATCTGAAACATCACCTGTCTATGTTCTCCACACATTCTGCTTGACCCACTGAGTTACTCCTCCATCTCATTCATGGCTTTTATTTGCTTTTCACCAGTTTAACGTGCACGCTCCTACGAATTCAGATGAATTATTCCCCCTTGAAAGAGTAATGTTTGTGTGTATTTTGCTGCTTCCACAAATAATTCAGTGACGACACCAGAGACGGTGCGGTAATCGTGTAAACCAGGCAGCAATCCGAACTTAACGTGCTAGCAATCTCGACAACGGGGTAAGCACGTGCCTGGCTCAGGGAGATCGGATGGAACAAGCTGGTTTGGGCACCGTTCCAAAGGCTGGACTCACGGGAAAGGTACACCATGTTTAGAAATGCAATAATCACAAGGCAAGAATGGGAAATTGTCCAGCCGCCAGCGAGATGCTTACAAATGAAGAACAGAGAAGAGAGAAAGGTTAGATCTTTTGATTAGACAAGACCCACATCAACAATGTGATCGGCAGATTTAAAAAAAAAAAATTACTGTGCTCTCCGTCAGTCAAAGGGAAACAACTCACAAACAAAGCACAAAAACTCGCATTACAAACACTGTTACAACTATCACTGCTCAAGGGAGAGCGTTATATTAATCCTGTATAAATGTCATCTGTCCACTTTATTAACCCGAGTGTGATACCCCGAGGACTCTCTATTTAGGATTAATATAGATGTAAATTAGAGAACAGCATTGCGAGAAGGAATCTGGGGAATTTATTTGACACAAGAAGCTAATGGAAATGGAAGGAAAGACAAGGCAGTTTGACATTACGCTCAGGAGAGTTTTGGGGCCAGCTTGTGCAGTGGCATCTCACGATCTGTGCTGAAAATCATTTCTCACGTTTTGCCCATTACTGGCAAGGCCAAATATTTATTGCCCATTACTGGCAAGGCCAAATATTTATTGCCCATTACTGGCAAGGCCAAATATTTATCGCCCATCCTTAACCTCCCTCAAAGGAGTAGAAGGTGTTGGTGAACTGCTGTCTAGAGCTGCTGAATTCATCTGGTGGTTGATATTCTTACGGTTGTTTCCTGTTGTGGGCTGTGTTTCATAACTTGGCACGGCCCCTGCATCTTTAGACAGACACAAAAAGCTGGAGTAACTCAGCGGGTCAGGCAGCATCTCCACAGGGAAGGAATAAGTGATGTTTCGGGTCGAGACCGTCCTTCAAGACGCTGAGGAAGGGTCTGGACCTGAAAACGTCACCCCCATTCCTTTTTTCCAGAGTTGCTGTCTCACCCGCTGAGTTACTCCAGCTTGTTATGTCTATCTTCGGTGTAAATCGGCATCTGCAGTTCCTTCCTACACACTCTGCATGTTTGCCTTGGGCTGCTTCTCTGCCTCACGGAAATTGACTAACATTGCAATTAACACACAACTGGTGGCGCAGCGATAGAGTTGCTGCTTTGCAGCGCCAAAGGCCCGGGTTCCATCCTGACTACGGGTGTTGAGCGTATGGAGTTTGTACATTTTCCCCGTGACCCGCGTGGGTTTTCTCCAGGTGCTCCGGTTTCCTCCCACACGCCAAGGGGTAGGCCATTTAGAACGGAGATGAGGAAAGACTTTTTCAGTCAGAGTTGTGAATCTGTGGAATTCTTTGCCTCAGAAAGCAGTGGAGGCCAATTCTCTGAATGCATTCAAGAGAGAGCTAAATAGAGCTCGTAAGGATAGCGGAGTCAGGGGGTACGGGGAGAAGGCAGGAACGGGGTACTGATTGAGAATGATCAGCCATGATCACATTGAATGGTGGTGCTGGTTCGATGTGCCGAATGGCCTCCTCCTGCACCTATTGTCTATTGTCAAACACGTACAGGTTTGTAGGTTGATTGGCTTTGGTAAAGATTGTAAAATGTCCCCAGTGTGTGTTGGATAAATGCTAGTGTACAGGGATGGCTGGTCAGCGTGGACTCGATGGGCGAAGGGAGTGTTTCGGCGCTGTACCTGTAAACCAAACTGAATTTAGCAGAAACAGCCATTTACATGAAGCTGAGAATGGAGAATTCTAACTGCAAGCACGTTGTGTATAAAAGGGGTAAAACAGCAATTTTAGCCTCATAGAACAGACAACAGTGCAGCACAGGAACATGCCCTTCAGTCTACAATGTCTGTGCCGAACTTGATGCCAAGATGAACTAATCTCAACTGCCTGCTTGTGAGTTATATTGATGGGGGAGGGGTATGGTACCGGCATCTTCAATTACTGAACTCGTAGCAAAGTCTGGACAATTGACTGAGAGACTCAGGTTCAAAGCCCATTAGAGGGACGTGAAAGCAAGTTTGGACTAAAAGGCCAGCTTCAACGACAATGATAATAAAACTATAGACACACAAAGCTGGAGTAACTCAGCGGGACAGGCAGCATCTCTGGACCGAAGGAATGGGCGACATTGGGTCTCCGGACTGAATTTACTTCAGTCCAATTTACTTAGGCCCTTGAAGGAAGGAAATCTGTGATCCTGTAGTCTGGTGTAAATGTGACTCAAAGCCACTGATGTTCGTGACTCTTGTCTGTCTCATCTCTTTAAGGGGCAATTGTGGAATGGACTGCCAGTAATTCCAGTGACGTCCACATTCTGCGAACGATAAAAAACCGTATATCAAGACTCTTTGAAAGTCTCCACAAAATACTGGTACTATTTTATGGCACTATGACAGCATTTAACAGACACTTGGACAGGTACATGGATAGGAAAGGTTTCCATAGATATGGGCCCCATGCAGGCAAATGGGACCAGCTACTCCAAAGATGTACATGTATGAATATTGATTTCTCTAACTTCAAGTAACCCCGGCATTCCCTCTCTCTCTCTCCATCCCTCCCCCACCCAATCTTCTAGTTTTCATCCAACAAACAATGGCCTGTTTCCTTTATCATCGTGACTTTTTTGCGTATCTTTCATTCATTGTTCTTTATCTCTCTACATCACCATCTATATCTCTCCTTTCCCTTTTCTCTGACGAGTCTGAAGAAGGGCCTTTACCCGAAATGTGACCCATTCCTTCGCTCCAGAGATACCGCCTGCCCCGCTGAGTTACTCTAGGTTTTTGTGTCCCACTCCAAAGATATTCAGGTTTATAGGCTAATTGGCTTGGTAAAATTGTAAATTGTCCCTGGTGCTCGTAGGATAGTTAGTGTGCTGGTCGGCAGGAACTGTGGGCCGACGGGCCTGTTTCCGCACTGTATCTCTAAACTAACCCGAACCTAGATGAGGCACCTGGGTTGGAACGGACGAGTTGAGGCAAAAGGCCTGTTTCCATGACTAAATAGATGCATTGCCCAAAAAAGATATAAAATATACCTGTGGTGTTTTCCTATAAAGAATGAACAACCTTCATAAATCATCTCAGCAGGTTAACTGTGGCTGGATAATAGTGCTTCTGAACACTTAAGCACCATGAAGAACAAATCCTATTTGATTACACGAAGGCCAACGTTAAAGATGCGGGATGACTTCTGGCAATATTTATTGAAAGATCGGTTCAGAAAGACCACTTGGTCACAGGGAGAACGTGCAAACTCTACACAGACAGCACCCGAGGTCATAGGATCATAAGTGACAGGAGCAGAATTAGGCCGTTCGGCCCATCAAGTCTACTCCACCATTCAACCATGGCTGATCTATCTCTCCCTCCTAACCCCCATTCTCCCCTGCCTTCTCCCCACAACCTCTGACACCTGTCGTAATAGAGCGTGGGTCTCTGGCCTTGCGAGACCAGCTCTACCTGCCGCGCCAGCCTGCCAGGTAAAGTGGCAACAGAGGAGACTTTTGTGGAGACTTTCAAAGAGTCTCGATATACGTTTTTTTTTATCGTTCACAGAATGTGGACGTCACTGGAATTACTGCATTGTAGGCTTCCCCCAAAATTCAAGAACTGTCTCACGCAGGAACGTGCATCAATCTCAGTTGAAACCTCCTCGGCAATCTCCCGTTGGGCGGGACCAGACCCTGCAGTGGAGTTTTCACCGTTGTTCCCTTGCACGAAGGGCATACCTCCTGTGGAGATTGTTCTTCGTCGGCTTGTCCAGATCCTCCTGACCCTTGGGGAGGCAATCTCTCGCTCCACACTTACTGTCTGTTCACTAAACAGCAGCAAGAGTGCTGACTCAGCTGCAGGTTGTCCCGGCAAGGGTTGGTGGCCAGTTGCACAGCTGCCTCGCTAAGACAACGTGCAATAAATCAAAACAATAACACGCGCGAAAACTGACACGGCGTTGGACTACACATGGAGCTCTGACAGATCGCTTCTGGAAACCTTACAAGTGAAGTTTGTGCGGCCTGTTACACTTACGAAAACAGTGTTAGGATGACAAGCAAAGCTATTTTAATTACATTAAAATGTGCTGAAGCAATTTGCAGGCTGTAGGAAGAACCGAGAACTCTGGAAGTTAAAGATAGCAGTGAAGTCGCAAAGAAGGCAGCACGGAACTATTTAAACTCATTGCAACAGAATGGAGAGGATGCACTGTTTTAATCGCCTTTTAACCCACCCAACAGCACCTCTAATGTACGCGCAATGCTAAACAAGTCATCTGTCAGTATAAGCTAAGCGGTATGCAATAGATGAACTTGTTGATGCATCTAACATTTTGAAAAACTTACTGGAGTGTTATGGCAAAGTGGTGCAGCTGGTAGAGCTTGGGTAATGGAGTTTGATGGAGATGATGGAGTTTGCACCTTCTCCCTGTGTGGAGTTCGCACATTCCCCCTGTGGAGTTCGCACGTTCCCCCTGTGTGGAGTTTGCACCTTGTCCCTGTGACCACGTGGGTTCCCGCTGGTTTCCTCCCACATCCCAAACAGGTTGCAGTGTTTGTAGGTTAACTGGCCTCTGTACATTTCCCCCTAGACTGTAGGGAGTGGATGTGAAAGAAGGATAACATAGAACGTGTGATCGATGGTCAGCGTGAACATAGTGGGCAGAAGGGCATGTTTCCATGCTGTATCCCTAAACTACACTAAATTAAGCTGCTGGGTCACTGCACCACCGACCCCGGTTCGATCCTGACCTCAGATCCTGTCTGTGTGGAGTTTGCATGTTCTCCCTAAGACCACGTGGGTCTTCTCCCACATCCCAAAGACGTGTGGGTTTGCAGGTTAAATGGCCCTCTGTAAATTGCTGCTGTTGTGACGGGAGAGGATGTGAAAGTGGGATAACACAGAACTATTGTAAACAGGTGATCGATGGTCGGCATGGAGACGGTGGGCCAAAGGGCCTGTTCCATGGCTGTATCTTTCAATCAAATATTTTCTTTTTTTTTTGCAGTGAAACAGGAGTACCATTCCTCAAAATAATTTGGAAATTGGCTGGGCATAATTACTTGGCAAGTGAAAAGGGACCACGTAAACAAGTCATCTAGGACTAGTGTGGGTGGGTGCAGGCTTCAAGTTCTCACTGTGACCACGTGCGTTTCATCTGGGATATGCATGTGAAAGGAAACAAAGGATTATTTTTGGATGGGAATTCCCATCAAGTCATGTCATGGCTGTTGTGTCCACCTTTGGCACCACAGCAACACTCTATCATTGCACTCCACGCATTCTCTCAATTGTATCTCCATTCATTCCTTGACTTTAGTTCCCCAATGTTTCTTGGGTCTAAAAGACACAAGGGGCTGGAGTAAAGGAGTGGGCTATGTTCCGGGTCGAGACCCTTCGACCCGAAACGTTCTGAAGAATTGTCTCGACCCAAAATGTCAACCATTCCTTCTCTCCAGAGATGCTGCCTGTCCCGCTGAGTTACTCCAGCTTTTTTGTGTCTATCTTCGGTTGAAACCAGCATCTGCAGTTCCTTGCTACACACAGCAGCTGGACTGACTCAGCGGGCCAGACTGCATCTCAGGAAAACATGGATAGCTGACGTTTCGGGTCGGGACCTTTCTTCAGACTGAGGACTTCTTAGGGTGAGTTTAGTTTAGAGGTACAGTATGGAAACAGGCCCTTCAGTCCACCGAGCCCACGACGGCCTGAACATTAGTTCTATCCGACAAACTGGGGACAGTTTACAGAAGCCAATTAACCTACAGAAACATGCACGCCTTTGGAGAAAGCCCACGTGATCACAGGGAGAGCGTACAAACTCCGTACAGCCAGCACCTGAGGTCAGGATCGAACCCGGGACTCTGGCGCTGTAAGGCAGCAACTCTACCGCTGCACCACCGTGTCTGGACCTTCTTCCTTTTCAGTGGTGCAATGTCAGTAAGTACATGTGTCTCTTATGGAGATGTGTGGAATAATCTTCAGCCTTTCAATTTAAAAACCAAAACTGGTGGTATTCCCCCACGAAGGAACCACCCACTCATTATCACCATGGATCAGATCAAATCAACAACAGGGAGAGGTTCTGCAGCTTAGGCTGCTACAGGTTTATTAATCAAGTAAGTTGTTGGCATACTTATCGCATTACGTATTTGAGAATGTTATTGATAACAGTATTACACCACCTCCGAAGACATTCGGATATCCAGAAATGTTTGTTTGTTTAGTTTTGTTTAGCACGGGTTTTTCTCTGGGATCTCCGGTTTCATAAGGTCGTAAGGAATAGGAATAGAATTTGACCATTCGGCCCATCACGTCTACTCCGCCATTCAATCAGGGCTGATCTATCTCTCCCTCCTAACCCCACTCTCCTGCTTCCTCCCACACTCCAAAAATGTACGGGTTTGTCAGCTAATTGCCTCGGGTAAAATTGTAAATTGGCCCTAGTGTGTGTAAGATAATATTAGTGTGCGGGGATCGCCGGTCAGCGTGGACTCGGTGGGCCGAAGGGTATGATTCTGCGCTGTATCTCTAAACTAAACGATAAACTAAGACTTCCTGCTAAGAAAACTGCCTCCCCAACTTAGACATGGAATTAACAATGGCCTGCTTCCTTTATCATCATTACATTTGTGCTTTTCTCTCATTCATTTCTTCTACATCACCGTCCATATTCCTTCGTTTCCCTTGACTCTCGGTCTGAAGAAGGGTCACGACCTGAAACGCCACCTATCCCTTTTCTCCGGAGATGCTGCCTGACCCGCTGAGTTACTCCGGCGTCTTGTGTCTACCTTCGGTTTAAACCTGGCACCTGCAGTTCCTTCCCACACAGTCAATAGACAATAAACAATATGTGCAGGAGGAGGCCATTCGGCCTTTCGAGCCAGCACCACCATTCAATGTGATTATGGCTGATCATTCTCAATCGGTACCCTGTTCCTGCCTTCTCCCCATACCCTCTGACTCCGCTATCCTTAAGAGCTCTATCCAGCTCTCTCTTGAATGCATTTCAGAGAATTGGCCTCCACTGCCTTCTGAGGCAGAGAATTCCACAGATTCACAACTCTCTCACTGAAAAAGTTTTTCCTCATACGGAATTTCCTGAAATTGAGTTTACAAAAGAGGTGGAATAATCACGAATGCTCAAACAGAGGGCATGGGAAGGTAATGTAAATAATTATGTAAATTAAAGACATTTCATTTCAACTCTCGTGAAGAAGGTCAAAATATGTAGGTCATGACGAGAGGATGAAAGTAAATTTGCATGGAGAATTTGAGGATCTCTGCGTAACTGGAATTTACAACCACCAAGCAATGTGACAAGATGGTACTAAACATCAATTCTATCGTTAAAGCACTTAATTAAAGCCAAGGGAAGTTTACGATTCCAAGCAGAGACAGCTTGGAGTTAAACAACAGTCATCACACCTTAGGATCCTTCCCCCGGCTTGCAATGTGGTAAAATCACAGACTAAAGATAAGACGCAAAATGCTGGCGTAACTCAGCGGGACAGGCAGCGTCTCTGGAGAGAAGGAATGGGTGACGTTTCGGGGTCGAGGCGCCGAAGGCCTGAAGAAAGATCTTCGGTTTAAACCGGTTGATTCCTCCTCAGAATCATAAACTAGTTCTGAAGTGAGATTCTGGGAACAAAGTGGAAGTTTTACAGGAAACATCACCTCGGGAGCATTACACACCTAGTGGTGATAACGTAGGCGTATGAGAGGTGGTGAATCTGTTGGTAAGAACGGCAGATGCTGGTTTACACCAAAGATAGACATAAAATGCCGGAGTAACTCAGCGGGACAGGCAGCATCTGTGGAGAGAATGAATGGGTGACCTTTCGGGTTGTGACCTTTCGGGTTGCGACCTTTCTTCAGGCAGGGCAGATTGCTTGGTAAGTGAAAGGGGACCAAGTCACCTAGGACCAGTGTGAATGGGTGGAGGCTTCACGTTCTCCCTGTGACTGCATGCGTTTTCTCCGGGCTATCACCTCAAGCATGTGAAAGGAAACGAAGGAATATTTTTTGTGTCTCGGAACTAAATGACTCAAGTGCCTGACAGATTTTGCCTGCAGTGGATTAAAGCAGCTTGCGATTCCCATCGACCGAGTGTAACGTTGATCCGATTTTGGAGAGATTGAAACACAAGGCCGAGAAATAGACTGAGTCCAGAGCAGAAGGGAGCCGCACCGAGCAATCTCCTGTCGTGCTGTCACGATTACCAGTCACGGCAAGCGGCCTCTAAACTGACCGATTGACTCTGAGAGACGAAATATCTGCCGCCCTGATGAATACACAAGAAGGGGGTATTAGCCGACTGAAATAATATTCACGTTTGGCAAGGTATTGCAGGTGTGCAGTAGTTTAGATCAGTTTAGTGATACAGCGCGGAAACAGGCCCTTCGGCCCACCGAGTCCCCTCCGACCAGCGATCCCTGTACACTAGCACGATCCTACACACACTCGGGACAATTTTACAATTATACCTTTATACCAGGCCAATTACCCTACAAACCGTACAGCTCCAGAGACCCAGTTTCGATCCTGACTACGGGTGCTTTCTGTATGGAGTTTGTACGTTCTCCCCGTGACCTACGTGGGTTATCTCCGGATGCTCCGGTTTCCCCACACACTCTGAAAACGTACATGTGTGTGAGTTAATTGACTTCGGTAAACACTTGTAAACTGTTCGTGTACCGGGAGATTGCTGGTCGGCAGGGACTGGGTGGGCCGAAGAGCCAGTTTCCGCCCTGTATCTCTAAACTAAACTGTTAGACAGCACCGACCTTGAGACATAATGAGCAGGCCATGAGGGATGTAGAGGGTTCCCTACATAAAGCAACTCAATATTATTTCAAAACCACAGTTTAATACAAAACATTAATTATTTCCTTCCCATTACATTCACCCTGTATGAATGTCCTGCACTGTGACAAATTGGAATTTCAGTTTTGTGTGCAAACTGGTATTAACATCACAATCTTTAACAAATAGAAAGAGACTACAGCATGGACTCTCTTTATATCAAATGGCATTGATGTAAATCTTTTCATCTTCCAATAAATTAAGATTTCTTTGTAGTCTGCATATAGGTGAATGCAACTAACACACACAATGGGAACAACAGAACACCCACGAGTCTTCAAGGCATCTTCGATCACGCACCCATCTGCTCACAATAGCTTCCATTTCACCTCCGATAATTCCAAGTAGCAACCAGCCAGCCAGCCACTGTTTGTTCAATTACCCAACCTGACATTTAAATCCAATTCAACTTCAATAATGCGCATTATTTTTTAGTGGGAATAATGCAATCCACTGCATCTCCACCAGCTTCAGTGGAGTTCTCATCTGCGGTACGTGAAGTCCACTTTTGCAAAGTCGCTTTGCACTCGGATGCGGGACAAATGCACGCTCTAGATCTGGAATGTCCACTTCTGCCTCGCAACTGGGCCAGAGCAGCGGTAGAGTTGCTGCCTCACAGCGCCAGAGTCCCGGGTTCAGGCACGTGAGTGAGGTTTAAAAAAAAGAGGAAAAGAGCCGAGCGTTTGCGCGAGCCGTACAGCGGAGGGTCAAAAAAAATTGAGATTTTTGAAAATTTACACACAAAATTACCAGTTTCAAGCCTCTTTTAGTGCATTTCAAAGTAAAAACGGACATTACAAAATAATGTGAATATGTCACTGTATACTAATAACATTTTGAAATAAATTTGCACATTAATTGATAACTGATAACTCGCCCAAAAAGGTGGTAATTGGCTTTTCTGCTGCGTTTTATATTTTTAAACCTCGTCTTCATTAATTTAGTTTAATAATCTTGCACTTAAATTTCATATTTACTCATTACAGTTCCGCCACTGATTTTCTGGCACTCTTGGTTACAGAGCTTTGCTGGTTTATCCAGCCGGCCAAGGAAGTCGGCTGTGGGGATAGATGTGCTGGCTCCAGCTGGGCTGGAGTTCCAGAGGCCCAGGTTGCAAATTCAAACCCGATGAGGTCGAGATTGACTGCCTTGCCCGGCCTGGGTGCCACATTTTCGGGGAGACTTCCAGGGCACGGGGGATTTCTCGCGGAACCCCTAGCGACCTCTAGCAGAACCCTAGTGTTCATTACAAGTCTACACATCGTTTATTTTCTTTTTTTACCGATTTGATTTCTCCGTTGGTAAACGCGATTTCGGCAAAGTGAAAAACGCGGAACTCATGCAAAAAGCGCAGAAAATGGATTTTAAAAACGCGGAAATCCGCGGAAAATTCACATGCCCTCGGGTTCAATCCTGACCACGGGTTCTGTCTGCATGGAGTTTGTATGTTCTCCCCGTGACCTGCGTGGGTTTTCTCCGGGTGCTCCGGTTTCCTCCCACACACCAAAGATGTACAGGTTTGTTGGGCTAATTGGCTTCGGTAAGAATTGTAAATTGTCCCTCGTTTATGCAGTGTTAGCGTGCGGGGATCGCTGGTCAGCATGGACTCGGTGGGCCGAAGGGCCTGTTTCCGCGCTGTACCTCGAGACTAAACTAAACTAAACTCATCCTTTTAGCTAGGCTAAGATCCCCGCGCCCCGAAAAATGACAGGAACTGAAATGTGAAATGTCACGTCAGACTTAGCACAGAGCCCAACATCAAAGCAAACCAGCATTATTTCCATCAATAGCACTTTTGACTGAAGGCCTCTGGATTAATATAATTTACCACCACTAATCTAATTGTTTAGACTTTAGTTTGAGTTTAGTTTATTGTCACGTGCACCAAGGTGCCGTGCAAAGCTTTTGTTGCGTGCTAACCAGTCAGCGGAAAAACAACACATGATTACAATCGAACCATCTACAGTGTACATGATTAAAGGAATAATATGAATAACATTTAGTGCAAGAGTAGAGATACACCATGGAAACAGGCCCCTTTGGCCCACCGAGTCCGCGCCGACTAGCACTGTCCTACAAACGAGGGACAATTTACAAGTTTTACAGAAGCCAATTAACTTACAAACCTGTACGTCTTTGGAGTGCGGGGAGGAAACCCAAACTGGGAGAACGTACAAACATACAAACTCTGTACAGACTGCACCCATAGTCAGGACTTACCCGGGTCTCTGGCGCTCTAAGGCAGCAACTCTACCGCTGCGCCTACATGCCATATGCTAGCAACTTAATTCATATTAATTTTTGTTAAAAAAAACTATATTCCATGAAGAGCTCGTTTCACGCACACACACACTGGTTTCCATGGGCTCATGATGTTGTAGAATTACCAAATAAATTCCCCACCCTCCCACACAGCGTTATTAGCACATAAACCACTTTGCCACAAGTAGCCACTTAGGCAAAAAAAAAAAACCCTACAATAACTAAAAGAGAATTGAATAGGTAAATATACAAACAAAGGACATGGTAATAGATTTAGACAGACAGCTGCAACTGAGTGGTTGAAAAATAACATGTATTCATAGGGGGTGGTGCAGTGGTAGAGTTGCTGCCTCACAGTGCCAGAGACCCGGGTTCGATCCTGACTATGGGTGCTGTCTGTACGGAGTTTGTACGCTCTCCCCGTGACCTGCGTGGGTTTTCTCCGGGTGCTACGGTTGGACCATGAACTGGCTGAACCATGGACTGTCTTTGATTGCATGAAGGACTTTAGTTCTTTTTTTGCACGAATATTGGGGTCATTAATTTATTGATTTTTGTTTATTGGAAATGATTTATGTATTGGGTTTACAGGACTGTTATGCTGCTGCAAGCAAAAATTTCATTATTCTATTTTCGGTACTTATGAAAATTAAACGCTCTTGACTCGAAGAGGTTAAATGATCAGGTTTAGTGTTTAGTTTAGATTTGGAGTTTACAGCACTGAAATGGGCCTTTCAGTCCACGCCGACCAGCGATCCCCGTACACTACCACTATCCCACACATACTAGGGACAATTTACAATTCTACCGAAGCCAATTAACCTACAAACCTGCACGTCTTTGGAGTGTGGGAGGAAGCCAGTGCACCCGGAGAAAACCCACGCGGGTCACAAACTCCGTACAGACAGCACCCGTAGTCAGGGTCTCTGGCGCTGTAAGGCAGCAACTCTACCACTGTGCCACCCTGCCACCAATCTCCTCCAGAGATCTCTGTCCACTACAGAACAGTTCGAACAGGTGAAATCTTTCTGGGAGGTAAACAGAGGTGGATATCTGTATCGCTAAGACACAAACTCCTGTCGCAAAGAAACCATGCAAGGACATGGCAGTGACACCAGTGCGATGGTTCAGATTTAATGCGGAAACTATTTTCCAAGTCCATGTGAAATGGGAGGAGATGGTAGGGGTTTGGAAAATGACATTCATATTGTATGCCAACAAAAATGGAAGGGCATTCAATACGTTCCGATCAAAAGCATCACATTTGGTGGCACATCAGACACACTAATAGAAACATAGAAAAATAGAGACACTGGTGTCCATTTTTCCCTCAAAATATGCAGAGAATTTACATACTGTTCCATACAACGCAGTTGGTGATCCAGGCTTTCTGAGAGAAATCATTTGCAAGTTCCACTTTTCTCAGTGGGATATCTTCGATGACATACAGTTCTAAAACAATGGTGGATCATTGTCTCTTTGGAGCCCTCAGTCTGCGGGGCATATTAAATCAAACTAATGATCTGCAGTGCACTATCCAATCTAATCTACAGCAGGGCTCGAAACTGAAAGGGAATTGGCCATTAAATAAAAAGGATTCATTTCCAGAACAAGACAGTACTTTCCCGAGGAACAGTTTCTCATACATATTTCAAAACACAAGCGCTCCTCTTTTCAATAAAACTTTGGAGTTAAAAGGGAAGGGAAAAAAACCCCTCTGATTTGACATTTCGTGGAAAGCGAGGATTGTAGAGGATTGTAGACCAGAGGAGAGGAAAGAAAAAATAAGGAAGAGACAACTGAAATGTGTACCGTTGAAGTCTCCTGCATTGTTTAAAAAGGTTACCATCTGCCACGTAATCATGGGAAATATTAAAAACACTCAGAGAATGTGTTGACATTTGTGCTTCTCAGCGGCAATCAAGACTTCTGCAGAAAAAAAACGAGGACTATTTCCTCAATCTTTTCATCTTGAGAGACTGAATCAACACAAAGTTAATGTCAGATTCATTTTATTCACAACTTTTATATGTACCGAAATGCCTTGATTTTAACAGCCCCTTGTACAAGTAAAGGTCACTGCAAATACCAAGGGCTGGAGAGAGTTATGTTTTCTACTATAATAGGTCATCTTCTTTTACAGGAAGGGTGTCGGGGCTTGGGGGCTGGGGGGGGGGGAGGAGACTGGGGAGGGATGGTGTGGAAGAAGCTAAAAGCGTCTTCCCTTTTATAATTAGGTTAGTCGAACATTCTTAGGTCTCAATAGGTTCAGATGTTATCGGAGCACATTCGGCCCCATCAAGTCTACCTCACCCTTCAATCATGGCAGACACAAAATGCTGGAGTAACTCAGCAGGTCAGGCAGCATCTCTGGAGAGAAGGAATGGGTGACGTTTCGGGTCGAGACCCTTCTTCAGACCCGATTCCTACACAATATCCTACACACACTTGGGACAATTTACAAATTTGCCCTGCCAATTAGCCTCCAAACCTGAACATCTATATCAACATGTGGCGCGGAGGTAGAGTTGCTGCCTTACAACGCCAGAGACCCGGGTTCATTCCTGACTACGGGTGCTGACTGTATGGAGTTTGTACGTTCTCCCTGTGACTGCGTGGGTTTTCTCCCGGGTGCTACGGCTTCCTCCCACCCTCCAAAGACGTGCAGGTTTATAGGATAATTGGTATGGTAAATTGTAAATTGTCCCTGATGTGTGTAGGATAGTGTTAAAGTATGGGGATCGCTGGTTGGCGTGGACTCAGTGGTCCGAAGGGCCTGTTTTCGCGCTGTGTCTCTGAACTAAACTGAGCTCCTCATTGGGGTGCACACATCAACTGGTCAATGCCTAACTTATTGATGTTGCCCTAAAAGAAGTAGGCAAATGTATTCAACACATTGACGTGCCCTTGATCCCTACATGTCAAGAGAAAAAGACCTCCTCATATCAGCACTCATTTTGTAACCCCACGATATCCCTCGCACGTAATGAAACTCTTCAAACTTGTTAATCGGCTTCTGTATAATTGCCCCTTGCTGGACGGCACGGACTCGGTGGGCCGAAGGGCCTGACTGTCACATCAGAAAAACCATTCGCAGTCATCACACTTGACCGTGCATGTTAAATCAACACGACACCAGTCATTTATGCGCCTGGCTTTAATGCATTTGCTATAAAGTGGCAAACATATGCATTAGATTGTTAAAAAGGTTTAGAGCCTTTCCCTTTGATTGCATCTAATTGGTTCCACAATGAACAGTCTTTTGTGCTGCAAGTAGAAAATTTGCAAAAACATCAAGCCATGGATTTTTTTTACACCAACAAATACTTAAAGATAACTCAGCGGGACAGGCAGCGTCTCTGGATAGAAGGAATGGGTGATGTTTGTTGGTTAACTGGCTTCAGTAAAACTGTCCCGAGTGTGTGTAGGATAGTGTTGGTGTACGGGGCAATTGCTGGTCGGCGCGGACTCGATGGGCCGAAGGGTCTGTTTCCGCGCTGTATCTCTAAACTAAACTAAACCATTAGTAAAGCTGGTGTGCGAAACAAAAATGTCAAACTGACAAAGCCAGCAAGAATTGCTTTGAGTCTGTGGATGAGGAGTAGTAGTGAGGCACTCAGCGCGGGCTCCAAAATGCTCTAATGCACTCGTTCCATCTGACTCATTGATGAAACTATTCCGATCACAAGCAGAGGGGAAAAATTCCAATCAGCCATAAGGAACCTGCACAGTTGAAACCATCAAAAACACATTACTCAACCCAATAATCAAAAAAGCAATTATCACAAATATAATCACGGTTGCAATAACATTCTCATAGTTTTAGTCACCACACCCACCATTAGAAAAAGTCCAGCACACTGCAAAATATTACAGTCAAAAGAATGGTACTAAAAAATGGCACAATGTTATTCATGGATTTAGTTCATTGACCGAAGAAATCATTTTCCAATTAAAGCCCTTTATTTTAGTTGTTGCAGCAACTTACATGCAGGGCTACGATTGGAAATCTTATCTGGGGTTTGAGCAGAGACTATCACTTATTCAAGATTCAAGATTCAAGATAGCTTTATTTGTCATCCAATATTGGACGAAATTTAGTCACCCACAGTCCAACAATAAAAGCATTAAATAGGCATTAAAATTACACAACCCCAAAAACACACAAAAAAAGAAACATCCATCACAGTGAGTCTCCTCCTGTCCTCTCCTCACTGTGATGGAAGGCCACAATGTCTTTCCCTTCTCCTGCTGTCTTCTCCCGCGGTCAGGTTGTTGTGGTTGCAGGCCGCGCCGGACGGTCCGCAGCGGGTCAAGCCCAAGGCGAGTCGCAGCCGCTCCCGCAGCCTCCGAAGACCGGCTCCGCCGATGATAAGTCCGATCCGGGGCGGGCGAACACGCTGCCGCTGTTGCTGTTGCTGCACGTCGGGGCGGTCGTGGCTCCCGACATTGAAGCCCCCGCCCAGCAGAGAAATATCCCGCGGCATATTTTAGGCCGCGCCGGACGGTGAAATGTCCGCGATCCGGAGCGGGCGAACACGCTGCCGCTGCCGGAGCTCCCGATGTCGGCATCCACGCGGCCCGAGCCTAAGGCGAGTCGCAGCCGCTCCCGCAGCCTCCGAAGACGGCTGGCTCCGCTGATGGTAAGTCCGGTCCGCGGGCTCTGCGAACCGGAGCCCTGGAGGCCGCCAGCTCCAGGAGTTGGGCCGATGGTAGGCCGCAGCAGGAACGGAGACAACACCCAGAAAACAAAGGTCGGCTCTCCGTTCGGAAAGGACACATATTTACAATTTTACAGTTCCCCCCCTCCCCCCTACATACACACATAGTACACAAACACAAAAACACCACATTACAACTACAATGAAGACAAAAAAAACAACAAAAACACAAAGACAAATGGACCGCAGGTAAGCCGCAGCTGCTAGGGCAGCGCCGCCATTTTGTACATATTTCTTATGTACAAAGATAAGAAATATGTTTGCATGTGAGGCAGAAAGGTCAAGAGAGGGATAGTGCATGGCGGAGAGAAGGAGGGAGGAAGAGGAGAGGGGAGTGGGAGGGGGGAGGGGGGAGAGGAAAGGGGGAGAGAGGGGGAGAGGGAGAGATGGGCTAAAGGACTTGTTTCCGCACTGTATCGCTGAAGTCTAAAAGTCTAAAGAAGGATTGGTGACGTATCGGGCCGAGGCAAAAGTGCTGACCCGAAACGTCAACTGTCCTTGTTCTCCAGAGATGCTGCCTGACAATAGACAATAGGTGCAGGAGGAGGCCATTCGGCCCTTCGAGCCAGCACCGCCATTCAATGTGATCATGGCTGATCATTCACAATCAGTAGCCTGTTCTGACCCGCCGAGTTACTCCAGCACCTTAGGCCCTTTTGCCTATGCTGGCAGTTGTTCAATGTTATCCAGGCATCTCTCCACCAGGTGCCCACCCCAGGCATCCCTCCATCAGGTGCCCACCCCTAGCACCTCTCCACCAGGTGCCCACCCCAGGCACCTCTCCACCAGGTGCCCACCCCAGGCATCTCTCCACCAGGTGCCCACCCCAGGCACCTCTCCACCAGGTGCCCACCTCAGGCATCTCTCCACCAGGTGCCCACCTCAGGCATCTCTCCATCAGGTGCCCACCCCAGGCATCTCTCCATCAGATGCCCACCCCAGGCATCTCTCCATCAGGTGCCCACCCCAGGCAAGTCTCCATCAGGTGCCCAACCCAGGTAAGTCTCCATCAGGTGCCCACCCCAGGCATCTCTCCATCAGGTGCCCACCCCAGGTAAGTCTCCATCAGGTGCCCACCCCAGGCATCTCTCCATCAGGTGCCCACCCCAGTCAAGTCTCCACCAGGGGCCCACCCCAGGCATCCCTCCATCAGGTGCCCACCCCAGGCATCCCTCCATCAGGTGCCCACCGCAAGCAAGTCTCCATCAGGTGCCCACCCCAGGCAAGTCTCCATCAGGTGCCCACCCCAGGCATCTCTCCATCAGGTGCCCACCCCAGTCAAGTCTCCACCAGGGGCCCACCCCAGCACAGTGCCATTCTAGTGATCTTGAATTTAAGAGAACAAGTATATTTTCCAAATTTCCAACTCGCTTTGAGAGTTGAACTTGAAGCAAGAAGATCGTGAACAGCGAGTAAGTGAAAGTGACAAATCGAACATGCGAGGCATTTTAAAAGTGATTGAGAAGAAAGAAAGGCAAAGACAGGGCTGTGACTCAACCTTTCAGAGGTCTGGCAGTTTCAGAGAGTGCTACAGATAACGAAGTACATTGGAAATGTCAACACTCTTGTCATACCAGATGTATGGTCACGATGCCAAACAGAGAGGCCATAGGTTTAAGGTGAGAGGAAGGAGTTTTAAAAGGGACCTGAGAGGTAAGTCTTTTTTCACACAGAGAGTAGTTGATGTCTGTGATGTGCTGTCAGAGGTGATGGTGGAGTCAAATACAATTAGCGCACTTAAGAGGCAATAAAACAGACACTTAGGTCTCGACGCAAAGTGCTGGAGTAACTAAGCAGAACAGGCAGAGTCTCTGGATAGAAGGAATGGGTGATGTTTCGGGTCTCGACCCGAAACATCACCCATTCCTTCTGTCCATAGATGCTGCCTGTCCCACTGAGTTACTCCAGCACTTTGTATCTATCTTCGGTGTAAACCAGCATCTGCAGTGCCTTCCTACACAGACAGACACGTAAATAGGCAAGCGTGCAGACGGATGTGAACCAAATGGAATTAGATTTGTTGGACAAAAACTGAATAATAATTCAGAATATGGATGCAAAAGGCTGGAGTAACCCGGCAGGTCTTGACAGCTGTAACTCTAGCTTGCTGTGACTATCTTCGGTGTGAATCAGTACCTGCAGTGCCTTCCTACACATCGAACAGTTCAGCATAGGTCTAGGCCCTTCGGCCCACAATGTCTATCTTCAACAAAAATACGGATTGCACACAGACAGTCAAGAGAAGACAGTCACTTAGAGCTAGATCAAATGCGCGGTGTTATGAAGATAGCAGCACTTGATGAGAATTTGGCGGCACGGTAGCGCAGCGGTAGAGTTGCTGCTTTACAGCGAATGCAGCGCCGGAGACTCAGGTTCGATCCTGACTACGGGTGCTGCAATGTAAGGAGTTTGTGCGTTCTCCCCGTGACCTGCGTGGGTTTTCTCCGAGATCTTCGGTTTCCTCCCACACTCCAAAGACGTACAGGTATGTAGGTTAATTGGCTGGGTAAATGTAAAAATTGTCCCTAGTGGGTGTAGGATAGTGTTAATGTACGGGGATCGCTGGGCGGCACGGACTTGGAGGGCCGAAAAGGCCTGTTTCCGGCTGTATATATATGATATGATATGATATGATAACATTTAACAAACGGACTGCAGCTTTAAGGAACCCAGTTTGAACAGAAATCGCGGCACACTGCACAACTCCGTTTATTCTCTCCGTACACAGAAAAGATGCAACAAACTACTTCAGGTCAGCCTCGACTTGCCCAATAAATAATTCATGAGCGCTCTGCCTGGATTTCCTCAGGAATTTAGCGCGGAGCCTTTTAAGTTCATAGAGTCAAAGAGTGATACATCGTGGAAACAGGCCCTTCGGCCCGACTTGCCCACGCCGGCCAACCTGTCCCAGCTACCCGAGTCCCACCTGCCTGCGCTTGGTCCATATTCCTCTGAACCTGTCCTATCCATGTACCTGTCTAACTGTTTTTTAAACAATGGGATAGTCCCAGCCTCAACTACCTCCTCTGGCAGCTTGTTCCATACACCCAACACCCTTTGTGTGAAAAAGTTACCCCTCGGATTCCTATTAAATCTTTTCCCCTTCACCTTGAACCTATGTCCTCTGGTCGTCGATTCCCCTACTCTGGGCAAGAGACTCTGTGCATCTACCCGATCTATTCCTCTCATGATTCTGTCCACCTCTATAGGATCGCCCCTCATCCTCCTGCGCTCCATGGAATAGAGACCCAGCCTGCTCAACCTCTCCCTATAGCTCACACCCTCTAGTCCTGGCAACATCCTTGTAAATCTTTTCTGAACCCTTTCCAGCTTGACAATATCTTTCCGATAACATGGTGCCCAGAACTGAACACAATATTCTACAACGCTGCCTCTTGCAGTAGATGGAGTCTGATTTTGGGCGAAAGTCCTTCGTCGCTAATTGTTTCTGCACCTGGTGGCGTCAGGTTTCGTAGAAATTGAGTAGGAGATGTTGCATAATTAAATCATCACTCGCAGGATTTCAGTTACTTAATCCTGGCCTGCCACATGAACAGAATATCAAAGTGGCGGGGAAATGAGAGTGTCGTCCTTTTTGTTTACTCTGAACACAAGCATTTGGGACCGGGGCTAGTGCTTTCAAGACCAAAACAGATTGAATTCAGAAACTCGAGATTGTTTAATGAATAATGGGGCAGCAGACAGCATAAATGAATTAAAAGCTTCGTTTAGAGGAAGCTTTCAAATGCTCAGGATTTATTGCCAGCAAGGGGGCAAGGCAATGCCACCATTTCTGAAGCTCTTCACACGTGCAAACTGTTAGTAAGTGTCGGGACCAGTGAATGCACAAAGCTGGTCGTTCACATCTCATTCACACAAACCAACCTCCCCTTCCACTGACTCCAACTACACCTCACGCTGCCTCGGCAAGGCCAGCAGCATCATCAAGGACAAGGCGCACCCTGGCCACTCCCTCTTCTCCCCTCTCCCATCGGGCAAGAGGTACAGAAGTGTGCAAACGCACACCTCCAGATTCAGGAACAGTTTCTTCCCAGCTGTAATCAAGCAAATGAATCATCCTACCACAACCAGAGAGCAGTGCTGAGCTGCTATGCTTCATTGGAAGCCCTCGGTCCATCATTAATCGGAATTTACAGGACTTTATCTTGCACTAAATGTTATTCACGTTATTCCCTTTGTCATGCATCTGTACTCTGCGGATGACTCGATTGTAATCATGTATTGTCTTTCCACTGACTGGTTAGCACGCAACCAAAGCTTTTCGCTCTTCCTCGGTTCACGTGACAATAAACTAAACTATTGTGCAAGAAGGAACTGCAGATGCTGGATTACATTGAAAATAAGACAAAATGCTGGAGTAACTCAGCGGGTCAGGCAGCAACTCTGGAGAAAAAGAATAGGTGACTTTTCGGGTCAGAACCCTTCTTCAAACCATTCGTTATCACCTTCTCCACAGCCAACAATACACTATTGTGGGCTCCACCTTTCCTTCGTCATCAGTGCTGGCTTTGATTTGTCCTTTCGCATATGTTTCATTCATTTGCTCCATGTACCTTTTCATATCTCTAATTTGCCCCCGAAGGTCGAGCCGTCTTCAGACTGAGAGTCAGGGGGGGAGGAGGGAAATCAGAGATATGAAAAGGTACATGGAGCAAATGAGTGAAACATATGCAAAAGGACATTTTTTTCTCCAGAGATGCTGCCTGACCCGTTGAGTTACTCCAGCATTTCGTGTCCATCTTAAACGAAACCTTTTCTTCTACTCATCAGTAGTGCTGAACATGGCAAGATGTGCTCAAACCACACTGGAAGTCTGGCAAAATCTGTGTAGGGTAGTGTTAATGTGCGGGGATCGCTGGTTGGCGCGGACTCGGTGGGCCGAAGGGCCTGTTTCCGCGCTGTATCTCTAAACTAAACTAAACTCAAAAGGATCGGTGCTTCCGCGGGTTTCTCAGCTCTCCACTGATGTTTCCTGACCTGCCTGATCTCCACCACCACTTTGCATTTATTTTGGACTTGCACAGCTTTGTCAGTTTGCTGAAGTCCTCTTCAGTCTGAAGAAGGGTCTCGACCCGAATCGTCACCCATTCCTTCTCTCCGGAGATGCTGCCTGTCCCGGTGGAGTTGCTCCAGCATTTTGTGTCTATCTTCGATTGAAAGCAGCATCTGCAGTTCCTTCCCACACATTTCGTCAGTTTGCTGTTGGTTTGGAGTAAGGAAGCTGCTGCCTATCCCTTGCTCGAGCTGGCTGGCAGAAGATGGAGTGGGAGTAAGATCACAAGTGGAATGTGAACTCTCCCCTGTCGAAATGTCATTTGTCAGTCACAACGCTTTCAAAAACAATCTCCGTTCTGACAAGACCCGGCATTCATTTTAAATTTCATGTCAGCTCCGAGCTGGAGACCAATAATTTAACAGCCTAACCCTTGTCCACCCAAATAGATCACTTGTGTTATTGAACGATGGATCTCGTGGTAACAACACATTATTTTTCCCTTCTACTCAACAGTGCAGTTTTTTTCCATGGGTTTTAATATAGGCGGCCAATACTCCTGTTGATTGATTGAGTGATACAGCACGGAAGCAGGCCCTTCGGCCCACCAAGTCCATGCTGACCACCAATCACCCGTTCACACTAGTTCCATGTGGGTCAGGAAGCATCTCTGGAGAACATGGACAGAATACGTTGCAAGTCGAGATTTCCTTCTGTAATTACTCAAGCACTTTGTGTCTTTTCTTTGGCAAACCAACATCTGCAGTTCCTTGTGTCCACAGTAAATTCTATGTCAATCCACTTTCTCATCCACTCCCTACGCGCCAGGGGCAATTTACAGAGGCCAATTTACCTACAAACCCACACCTCTTTCAGACCCAGAGGACAGATTTAAAGTCATTATTAAAATCTTTTTGAAAAGGTAATCTCTTTCAAAACATCTTTTGTTAGACTGAGAAAGTGATCGTTACCTATTCATTCCCCAACCTGCATTTCTATCAATTACCGTCACCAGTGTTAGAAGTTTTGCCACAACTCACATAGAACAGTACAGCCATTATGTCCGTGCCGAACATGATACTAAGACCAATTCCAATCTGCCTGCACATTATCTATATCCCTCCATTCTCTGCATATCCATGTGATTATCCAAAAGCCTCTTACACCCCATTATCCTATCTGCCTCTATCAACACTCCTGCCAATATGTTCCAGGCACCCACCTCCCTCTGTGTAAAACTAACTTGCCCCGCACATTTTAGTTTAGTTTAGTTTAGAGACACTGCGCAGAAACAGGCCCTTTGGCCCACCGAGTCCGTACCGACCAGCGACCATCCCGTACGCTAACACTATCCTACACACTCCAGGGACAATTTACATTTATACCAAGCCAATTAAGTTACAAACCTGTACGTCTTTGGAGTGTAGGTGGAAACCGGAGCTTCCAGGAGAAAACACACGCAGTCATGGGGAGAGCGTACAAACTCCATGCAGACAGCACCCGCAGTCAGAATCGAACCCTGGTCTCTGGCGCTGTAAGCGTGGTAAGGTAGCAGCTCTTACACTGCACCACCCTTTGTCTTTTTGGAATTCTGCTTTAAACTATTGCCCTCTCATCTTAAACCTCTGCCCTCCAGTATTAGGTTTCCACTCTGGGGAATATATTCCAACTGTTTATGCCGCTCATGATTGTATTTATTGCTATCAGGTCTTCCCTCGACCTTCAACCCGATAGATTCCACAGAATGCCCCAGTGAATGCCCTTCGACCCACGGCCCACATAATTGCATCCGTGCTAAATTTGATACACACTTATTCTCTCTGGCGTGAAGTCTGTGTGTATAACTATCTTTGTCGGTATCAACAAACCTCAGAATAGCAATGGGCAGCCAATGTCAACATCGTGCTGTGATCCAACACGCAGGCTCGGTAGGAATGGGAAGTCACACACCCAATGGTGGAATTGGAATTTGTTTAAATCAGATAATACCAAGAAATGTTCTTTTTTGAAAAAAATCTTTAGCGGTGGGAAACGGTAGATTTGCTGCTTCACAGCGCCAGAGATGCGGGTTCAATCCTGACTGTGTGGTGTCTGTACGGAGTTTGTACGTTCTCCCTGTGACCTGTGTGGGTTTTCTCCGGGTGCTCCTATTTCCTCCCACACTCCACAGGTTTGTAGGTTAATTGGCTTTGGTAAAATTGTAAATTTTATAGTCTGAATAATCTGTGTATAGTCTGAAGAAGGGTCTCGACCCGAAACGTCACCCATTCCTTCTCTCCCGAGATGCTGCCTGACCTGCTGAGTTACTCCAGCATTTTGTGAATAAATACCTAGTGTGTATATATGTTAGCGATAGTGTTAGTGTGCGGGGATCGCTGGTAGACACGGACCCAGTGGGCCAAAGGGCCTGGTTCCGCGCTGTATCTCTAAACTAAACTCACATGATTTCAAAATGTCACTTTTTTTTTGACGAACTGTTTGACATTTCTGTTTTGAGATTTGGACGAGTCCGGCTGCTGCCACAAATATTTGGTAGAATGCTGGATTTAAACAATTAGCCGCATGTGAACCAAAAGATCATGTGGGAAAGAACACAAGTCTGTCCATGGAGGAAAATATGTAACACACTTGCTGAGACGCGAGCCCTGGGAGGATTATAGCACGCAAGGACTCTTGCTCAAGGCTGCAGAACAGGAGGAAGGCCGAAGGCTATTGTGCACGTCCTTGAAGGTCCATGTTTAGCACTGCAAGATGACTTTAAAGGCAAATAAGGCTGTTGGGGTTTATTGTTCATCAGCTCGTATGTTCATAAGTGATAGGAGCAGAATTACGCCATTCGGCCCATCAAGTCTACTCCGCCATTCAATCATGGCTGATCTATCTCTCCCTCCAAACCCCATTCCCCTGCCTTCCCCCCATAACCCCTGACACCCGTACTAATCAAGAATCGATCTATCCCTGCCCCATAACCCCTGACACTCGTACTAATCAAGAATCGATCTATCCCTGCCTTACAAAATATCCATTGACTTGGCCTCCAAAGCCTTCTGTGGCAAACTAACATAAAGTATATTGGAATATTGTTCATTTAAAAAAAATGATAGTTTAGACACCCAGTAACATGCATTCAGTTTAAATACAGAACATTAAATACAGTGCATTCAGAAAGTATTCATTACCCTTCACTTTTTCCACATTTTGCTACGTTACAGCCTTATTTTAAAGTGCATTAAATTCTATTTTTTTAATCATCAACCTACACACAATACCCCATAATAAAAAAGCGAAAACAGGTGTTTAGAAATCTTTGCAAAGTGATTAAAAAGAAATAACTGAAATATCACATTTACATAAGTATTCAGACCCATTACTCAGTACTTTGTTGAGGCTCCTTTGGCAGCGATTACAGCCTCAAGTCTTCTTGGGTATGACGCTACAAGCTTGGCACACCTGTATTTGGGTAATTTCTCCCATTCTTCTCTGCAGATCCTCTCAAGCTCTGTCAGGTTGGATGGGGAGCATCGATGCACAGCTATTTTCAGGTCCCTCCAGGGATGTTCGATCAGGTTCAAGTCCGGGCTCTGGCTGGGCCACTCAAGGACATTCACAGACTTGTCACAAAGCCACTCCTGTGTTGTCTTGGCTGTGTGCTTAGGGTCGTTGGCCTGTTGGAAGGTGAACCTCCGCCCCAGCCTGAGGTCCAGAAATGCTCTGGAGCAGGTTTTCATCAAGGATCTCTCTGTACTTTGCTCCATTCATCTTTCCCTCGATTCTGACTAGTCTCCCAGCTCCTGCCGCTGAAAAACATCCCCACAGCATGATGCTGCCACCATAATGCTTCACCGTAGGTATGGTATTGGCCAGGTGATGAGTGGTGCCTGGTTTCCTCCAGAAGTGACGCTTGGCATTCAGGCCAAAGAGTTCAATCTTGGTTTCATCAGACCAGAGAATCTTGTTTCTCATGGTCTGAAAGTCCTTTAAACTCCAAGAGGGCTGTCATGTGTCTTTTACTGTTTTGATGTGGTTATGCTTTATTCTTAATTGTTAACTGTATGTTTGTGTTGTCATTTGTGAGCGGAGCACCAAGGCACATTCCTTGTCTATGCATACTTGGCCAATAAACTTATTCATTCATTCATTCCAATTGTTTTATACCCTTCCCCAGATCTGTGTTTCGACACAATCCTGTCTCAAAGGTCTACGGACAATTCCTTCGTCTTCATGGCTTGGTTTTTGCTCTGTCATGCACTGTCAACTGTGGGACCTGATATAGACAGGTGTGTGCCTTTCCAAATCATGTCCAATCAATTTAATTTACCGCTGGTGGACTCCAATCAAGTTGTAGAAACATCTCGATAATCAATGGAAACAGGAATGAACCTAAGCTCAATTTTGAGTGTCATAGCAAAGGGTCTGAATACTTATGTAAATGTGATATTTGAATTATTTCTTTTTAATTACTTTGCAAAAATTTCTAAACACCTCTTTTCGCTTTTTTATTATGGGGTATTGTGTGTAGATTGATGATATAAAGAAAAGAATTTAATCCATTTTTAAATAAGGCTGTAACGTAGCAAAATGTGGAAAACGTGAGGGGGTCTGAATGCACTGTATACAGCAAAGGAATTCCACTGTGCATCTGCACAGATGACAGTAAATGGGATAGATGAGCCACGATTGAATGGCGGATTAGACTTGATGGGCCGACTGGCCTAATTCTGCTCCAGGAACTTAAAATCACCAATGAACCATTGAAACCATTGGATGCAAACAGGCGGCAGGGTGGCACGTACAGCACTTACAGCTCCGGAGACCCTGGTTCGGTCCCGACCACGGGTGCTGTCTGTACGGAGTTTGTACGTTCTCCCCGTGACCGCGTGGGTTTCATCCAAGATCGGTTTCCTCCCACATTCCAAAGTCACTTACAACCAAGTTTGTAGGTGAATTAGCTTGGTATAAATGTAATTGTCCCGAGTGTGTGTAGAGTGGTGTTAACATGCGGGGATCGCTGGTCGGTGCGGACTTTCTGGGCCACGCTGTATCTCTAAACGTGATCGGCCATGATCACGTTGAATGGCATTGCTGGCTCGAAGGGCCGATTGGCCTACTCCTGCCCTTATTGTCTATTGTCTAAACTAAACCAAACTAAAGGGAGAGCCAGGTTTTGTGGACTGTGGTGTTAATATGTTGTGCACAGGTATCAACTTTTGAAGGAATGTTACGACAATTTTATTTCCTAGCAGAGATCAGAAACTAAGGAAAACAGATGGAATTAAATGGACCTAATGCGTTCATTTGCATGCAATACCCTGAAGGATTGTGTTGAGTAACAGCGCACATCTCAATGCCGTATTAATTTTCAAATTGTTGGAGAAAAAAAAATTCCCAAAGTAAATACTTCATCCGTTTCACCTCACCATCACTGCAATATCTTTAAAATGCAGCAATAACGCCAGGAGGAGAGTTTAAAATGCCTGTAATAAATTAAATAACTTTTAGATTTTTAAAAATAAATTAGTTATAACATCAAAGACAGGGAGAGAATTGCGAAGCGTTGCCGAGCAGCTTGTGCTGTGTGTATCTCCATCCGGAGGCAACAGGACTGACGAAGATAACAAGCAAGGGTGGTTTATCTCGCAGAGAGATGAGGTCTGTCTTTGATGCTCTGTTTCACATTGTGTACCAGGCTACAATGCTCTCTTGCTGCTGCACAAGGAAGGCCAGATGCTACAGAAGCCTAAATGCAGCGTGAAGTTCAGACCTAACTGTGCACTTCACATGTTAACTGAATATTACGCATACTGGAATGCGAGCTCTGGGATGAGTGACCTTCCCTACAGTTGATGCACAAGTCTGCACACTTGGTCGGCAAAGATGTGGGGCGGCATGGTAGCAGAGTTGCTGCCTTAAAGCGCCAGAGACCCGGGTTCCACTCTACCCACGGGTGCTGTCCGTACAGAGTTTGTAAGTTCTCCCCGTGGCCATGTGCCTTTTCTCCGGGTGCTCCGGTTTCCTCCCACACTCCAAAGACGTACGGGTTTGTAGGTTAATTTGGCTTTGGTAAAAATTGTAAATTGTCCCTAGTGTGTGTAGGATAGTGTTAGTGTGCGGGGATCGCTGGTCGGCGCGGACTCGGTGGGCCGAAGGGCCTGTTTCCGCACAGTCTCTAAACTAATGGACACAAACTGCTGGTAACTCAGTGTGGGTCAGGCAGCATCTCTGGAAAAAAAGGATGGGTGATGTTTCGTGTCGGGACCCTTCTTCAGACTGAACCTGACCCTTCTACAACCTGAGAAGTCTAAAGAGAATCATAGGAGAATCAATTATCCACAATTATTTTACATATTAACTTTCGCTCTTTAGTTAAAAAGTAATGATTTGACTAACAATAGTGCTCCCTTGTGCTTCTCGGGCATTGAAGGATATTCGTTCGGTATTTGTACCGAATGACAATAAAGTTATTCAATTCAATTAAATTCAATTCAATTCAATATCCAACAGTGCTGGGAAAGGGAGATTCAGAATCAACATGAATTTGGATGATGCTACATTGGTTCCCTGTGACAACAGGTAATCGTTACAGACACCCTGCATTCTTCTTTTCCATCCTGCGCTTTTGATATTTTGTCCTTTGCTTTTCTTCCCATCGGTCTCGACCCTCTCTTCCTTCATAAGTTCTAGGAGCAGAATTCGGCCAATCAAGTCTACTCCGCCATTCAATCGCGGCTGATCTATCTTTCCCCCTCAACCCCATTCTCCTGCCTTCGCCCCCTAAACCCTGACACCCGTACTAGTCAAAAATCTGTCAATCTCTGCCTTAAAAATATTCATTGACTTGGCCTCCACAGCAACAAATTCCACAGATTCACCACCCTCTGACTAAAGAAATTCCTCCTCATCTCCATAATCTCCTCTATTCTCCATCTTCCCATACCCTCCCATACGATATACATTAATGACTTAGACGAAGGGATTAAAAGTACCATTAACAAATTTGCAGATGATACTAAGCTGGGGGGTAGTGTGAATTGTGAGGAAGATGCAATAAGGCTGCAGGGTGACTTGGACAGGTTGTGTGAGTGGGCGGATACATGGCAGATGCAGTTTAATGTAGATAAGTGTGAAGTTATTCACTTTGGAAGTAAGAATAGAAAGGCAGATTATTATCTGAATGGTGTCAAGTTAGGAGGAGGGGGAGTTCAACGAGATCTGGGTGTCCTAGTGCATCAGTCAATGAAAGGAAGCATGCAGGTACAGCAGGCAGTGAAGAAAGCCAATGGAATGTTGGCCTTCATAACAAGAGGAGTTGAGTATAGGAGCAAAGAGGTCCTTCTACAGTTGTACTGGGCCCTGGTGAGACCGCACCTGGAGTACTGTGTGCAGTTTTGGTCTCCAAATTTGAGGAAGGATATTCTTGCTATGGAGGGCGTGCAGCGTAAGTTCACTAGGTTAATTCCCGGAATGGCGGGACTGTCGTATGTTGAAAGGCTGGAGCGATTGGGCTTGTATACACTGGAATTTAGAAGGATGAGGGGGGATCTTATTGAAACAAAAAGATAATTAGGGGATTGGACACATTAGAGGCAGGAAACATGTTCCCAATGTTGGGGCAGTCCAGAACAAGGGGCCACAGTTTAAGAATAAGGGGTAGGCCATTTAGAATGGAGATGAGGAAGAACTTTTTCAGTCAGAAAGTGGTGAAGGTGTGGAATTCTCTGCCTCAGAAGGCAGTGGAGGCCAGTTCGTTGGATGCTTTCAAGAGAGAGCTGGATAGAGCTCTTAAGGATAGCGGAGTGAGGGGGTATGGGGAGAAGGCAGGAACGGGGTACTGATTGAGAGTGATCAGCCATGATCGCATTGAATGGCGGTGCTGGCTCAAAGGGCTGAATGGCCTACTCCTGCACCTATTGTCTATTGTCTATTGTCCATATTCTCATCACCAAAAGTGGACATTAGATTTTAGACAGCACCTAATAAATAGTGTGAAAGTTTTACTTTCTTATGAAGATCTCGGCAACAACACCAAAAATAGATGATCTTGCCATAGGTTGAACACACCATACATAAGCTGTTAGCTGAAACACTTGATGCATGCAATTTCCTGCTCTTTCCTGCTCTTTTTTCTTGAAGATAATAACATGCATTCTTCAAAAGTGCTTTGGAACTACAAAAGGTTGTTAAAAAATATCAGCTCAGAACCCCCTGGTGGACAGAGCAACAGTCAGGGATGGGGAAAATAGGTTTGAAGCACGTCCCCTCTGGTAATGTGGCATAAAACAGGTGGAGGAAGGTACCTGGGTGAAGTGAGATGTAACACCGGTTATTTTCATTGCCGTATTAGTCTTGCGAAAGAACAACTTTCGACTTGGCCACAGGCAACTTCAGAATTACAGTAGAGATGGTTTTGCAGCACATAAACAAAATGTGATTTTAGGAAGAAAGGAAGGCAAAAATAAAATGCAAAAAGTATAGTCTGAAGACAAAGTAAACGTGAGAGGAATAGATCGGGTAGATGCACTGAATCTCTTGTCCAGAGTAGAGGAATCGAGGCTGCAGAGAGCATCCTGTCCGGCAACATCACAATCTGGTTTGGGAACAGCTCTGCCCAGGACAGGAAGGCCCTGCAGAGAGTAGTGCGTTCAGCAGTAAGGGAGCTACACTCGCCTCCCCTGCAGGACCTATACATCAGGAGGTGTAGATCCAGAGCCAGCAACATTATGGGAGACCCCTACCACCCCAGCAACGGACTGTTCCAGCTGCTACGGTCTGGCAAACGCCTCCGCAGTCACGCTGTGAAAACGGAGAGGATGAGACGGAGTTTCTTCCCACAGGCCATCAGGACTATTAACTATTATAACACAAGGGACTACATTTTCTTTTCTATATTAATTTTAATTTATATGCTGTAATTGTAATTTTGTTTTGCACAATCCGCAGGCATTGCCACTTTCAATTCACTGCACATCGTGTATGTGTATGTGACAAATAAACTTGACTTGACTTGGAGAACATAGGTTCAAGGTGAAGGGGAAAAGATTTAATAGGAATCGGAGGGGTAATTTTTCCACACAAAGGGAGGTGGGTGTATGGAACAAGCTGCCAGAGGAGGTAGTTGAGGCTGGGACTATCCCAATGTTTAAGAAACAGTTAGACAAGCATATGGATAGGACAGGTTTGGAGGGATGTGGACCAAGCGCAGGCAGGTGGGACTAGTGTAGTTGGGACATGTTGCAAGTTGGGCCGAAGGGCCTGTTTCCACACTGTATTACTCAATGACTCTACGACTCTAGTGTAAAGATTTGTGTCTATCTTCGGTTTAAACCAGCATCTGCAGTTCCTTCCTTCGCAATGTATCGCACGTTTCTCTCAACTTCATGCAGCACATCAGTCTTTACATTTGGGTTCTTGAGTTTAGTACTTTTTAAAAAAAATATATGATTTTCACCTCTGATCCAATGAAACTGAAGCGCAAAATATTCCTGCTTTTTCCAGATCACCCAAGTTTTTTCCCCATCGGAAGTAAAAACAAACTGTACAACCTTATGCAGATGGAGGAAAGGTCCCGACTCAAAACACTGCCTATCCATGTTCGCCAGAGATGCTGCCTGACCTGCTGAGTTACTCCGGCACTTTGTGTTCTGTACAAGAATCCAGCATCTGCAGTTCCTTGTGTCTCAACTCTGCACCTACCCGTTTTACAACAGTACAGCACCGGATCAGGCCCTTCGGCCCACAATGTCCGTGCTGAAATGTTCCCGATGTTGGGGGAGTCCAGAACCAGGGGTCACAGTTTAAGAATAGGCCATTTAGGACTGAGATGAGGAAAAACTTTTTCACCCAGAGAATCCTGTGAATCTGTGGAATTCTCTGCCACAGAAGGCAGTGGAGGCCAATTCATTGGATGTTTTCAAGAGAGACTTAGATTTTGCTCTTTGGGCTAATGGAATCAAGGGGTATGGGGAGAAAACAGGAATCAGCCATGATCATATTGAATGGCGGTGCTGGCTCAAAGGGCCAAGTTTTTCACCTATTTTTCTGTTTCTATGTTTCTAAAATGGAATTCCATTTGTGAATGACCATTTGTTATATCATCCTATCAGTGACCACTGCTGTCTTCCCTCTAGTCGCAAGATCTATTTCTAAATTTATTGTGCCACTAATTTTGTATGATAGGCAAACGTGACTGATAATTTCATTGAAATATTAAAACATATTTTACACATTGACTGGCTTAACCTGGCTCTTCTCCACTCATTGATACCTGTAGCATTCCCCGTGAAATGGGGGGAACTAGTTGAAGGAGTTAATATCAATTAGCTGACGGTCGGGAAAGAGAAAAACAATCCTTTGGAGAGGTGCTGAGCAAAAGAGGGGATTTGCAAAAATTAAATGGAATTAGGTGAATGCGTTCAGATTGCCCAAAAGGGAGAAATCTAGCAGCAAGCTTAGAATGACAATGAATTACAATTACACAGTAAATTTACATTTCAATTTTAATTTTACATTTTAATTTTTAAGACGATTCTGATAAGAATGTAAAATGCAACATGAAAGTGTGCGGACACAAAGGAGGATTGTTAGGGGTTGTGAGATTAAAGGGGTATTACTAAGTATTACCAGGGCGGCAGGGTGACGCAGCGGTAGAATCGCTGCCTCACAGCGCCAGAGACCCGGGTTCCATCCTGACTACGTGTGCTGTCCATACGGAGTTTGTACGTTCTCCCCGTGACCGCTTGGGTTTTCCCCGGTTTCCTCTCACACTCCAAAGACGTGCAGACTCGTAGGTTAAGTGAACTCAGTAAAAATTGCATACTGTCCCTAGTGTGCGGGGTGATCGCTGGTCGGCGTGGACTCGGTGGGTCTAAGGGCCTGTTTCTGCGCTGTGTCTCTGAAGCCTATGGTGTAACTTCTAGGCTAGCATCATTTGGGACTAGTTCCTTGTAGCAGTAATATTTAGTGAACCGTGAGTGAAGGTTCCAAATAGATCTTTGATCGAGATAGGCATCCACCCAAGACTAATATTCTTCGTACAAGTTAAGAAGAAAAGAAGAGGAAACAATTTCACAGAATGATCCTAACAAAAGTGTGTTAGTCCTGTTGTCTCATTCCTTCCTCTAGCTTCACAATTCACAACCCTTCAATGCTGTTATCTCACACCTTCTATCTTTTCACCTCTGGCTTTTGTCCATCGGTCTCCCTACCAAATAACCCTCCTCACCTGTCGTTCAATGTTTCAATGGATATTTATTGTCACATATGCGTTGAAACATTACATAGTGAAATTATTTTTGCATTTAATTTTGGTGCCGCCATTTCATCGTTGAAAGTCCGGATTCCCGCCTGTTTGTTCCACTGGAGCGGCTCCCGGTCCCCTCTGTGTTGCCGATTATCTGCCAGGCTTTGACCTGCCTGCCCCTCCTCTCTTGCAACTTTGTCACCCCACCCCCCCCCCAACCCTCCATCCCACAATCAGTCTGGAACATAGAAACATCGAGCAATAGGTGCAGGAGTAGGCCATTCGGCCCTTTGAGTCAGCACCGCCATTCAATATGATCATGGCTGATCATCTAAAATCAGTATGTGTAGCACTTTGTGTCTACCTTCGATCTAAAATCAGTATCCCGTTCCTGCTTTTTCCCCCATGTCCCTTGATTCCCTTAGCCCTAAGAGCTAAATCCAACTCTAACTCTCTTGAAGAAGGGTCCCGACCCGAAACGTCACCTATCCACGTTCTCCCGAGATGCTGCCTGATTCGCTGAGCTACTCCAACATTCTGTGTCTTCGTGAGTGTGAAAGGCTTGATCGGTGTTTACGAGGACGTTTCCCCAAGCAATGCACATTAGTGTCACTGTTCTGCACTCTTCTCCCTATACTACTTTGCAACATCACACGTCATCGGATTAGAATTAGGCCATTCGGCCCATCGAGTCTACTCCGCCATGCAATCATGGCTGATATCTGCTTCCTAATCCCATTTTCCTGCCTTCTCTCCATAACCCTTGACACCCCGTTCTGATCAAGAAATTTGTCTATCTCTGCCTTAAAAATATCCACTGGCTTGGCCTCCACAGCCCCCTGTTGCAATGAGTTCCACAGATTACCTACCTTCTGACCAAAGAAGTTCCTCCTCCCCTCCTTTCTAAAAGAGCCCCCTTTATTTCTGAGGCTACGACCTCTGATCCTGGACTCCCCCGCCAGTGGAAACATCCTTTTCCACATCCACTCTATCAATGCCTTTCATTACTCTGCAAGTTTCAATGCTTTTGCCGATGTCTCCAAGGTGGATGGAGATTTTGTCTCCACAAATAGAACACCTACTCATTCATTGCAGCTTAATAATTCAACGTTGCTCATGCACTCCTTGTGACAACTTAATGGACCTTGACAGAATCTGGCGTTTTCATCTCTGGAAATGGAAGCGATACCTATTCCCCACTCTGTTCCTTTGCTGGCACTATTTTCTGTTAAAGTTGCTGCATATCCAATGCATCGTAACTTTTGCCTTGTTGTTTATACTGACGTTAATATTCATAAATTCTGTGTTTTGACAATCTCAGCAATTACCGGCAGAGTGTTACTACGAAGATTCTCCAGTTATCCATCCTGTCAAATCACCATCCCATAACTAGCATTGGTCGTCAAAGACGACAGCATGAATCACAATGATATCTTAATAACCACTGTCTGCATCCCATAGGCACCTTATACTGTTTATACCACATCAGCCTGACTCTATGTAGTGTCGTTCTCCATTCCTACCAATTAATATTCTTTATGTAGAAAGGAAAATGGTTGGCGAAGGGAGGGGGTTCCTGATCATGATCTGTGCACCTTAAATGGCTCACGTTGTCGACCTTCCTGTCAACTGACCTCAGTCAGGCGAACGATGACAAATAGAGACAGCAGAAGCAGAAGCAGCTTCATAACTTCTGTTGCCTCAAACGCAAGAGGAAGACCTTAAATGGCTCGATTGCAATCGTGTATTGTCTTTCCGCTGACTGGGTAGCACGCAACAAAAGCTTTTCACTGCACCTCGCTACACGTGACAATAAACTGAATAAACTATTCATTTTGGAACATGGGAGAGTCTAGAACCAGCCTCAAAATGAAAGGACGTACATTCCATCGTGGCTGATCTATATTCCCTCTCAACTCCATTCCCTGCCTTCTCCCATAACCTCTGGCACCCCACACTAATCAAGAATCTATCAGTCTCCGCCTTAGAAATATCCATTGGCTTGGCCTCCACAGCCATCTGTGGCAATAAATTCCACAGATTTACCACTCTCTGGCTAAAGAGATTCCTCCTGATCTCCTTCCTAAAGGTACTAGTTTAGAGATACAGCGCGGAAACAGGCCCTTCGGCCCACCGGGTCCGCGCCAACCAGCGATCCCCGCATATTAACACGATCCTACGCCCACTAGGAACAATTTTTACATTTACCAAGCCAATTAAATTACCAACCTGTACGTCTTTGGAGTGTGGGGGGAAACGGAAGATCTCGGAGAAAACCCACGCAGACCACGGGGAGAGCGAGCGTACAAACTCCGCACAGACAGCGCCCGTAGTCAGGATCGAACCCGGGTCTCCAGCGCTGCATTCGCTGTAAGGCAGCAACTCTACCGCTGCGCCACCGTGACCGCCCATGTTTCTAAATCTGCCCACCCACCCTCTCCTTGATCGAAAAACGAAACTACGGTAAATGGTTAAAGTGGAGATGCTGCTTTAATTGACAGGGGATTGTAAATGTGTGATAATGGCCATCAGCGTGTTTGACATGATGTGGCAGTAAAGACATTTTCTTGAACAATGTCGCGCACATTTACTTTACTATACACTAATGATAGGTTTCAGTTTCATTTCTTTCAATCTCGTTCTGTAAAATTTGTTCATCTTTCTTTCTCCCATCATTTCCAGGTTATTTCTGTCATTTCCAGTCCCCCAAATTACATTGCAATGCTTTATTTCACTCTGTCAAATGGAACACCAGAAATTACACATAATGGCTGCTGTCCGGGAGGAAATTACATCTTTCCAATCTGGGCTAAACTCTTGCAAAGCGTGCAGACAGCCAGGAGAAGATACTTTGAGGAGGGGAAAAAAAGAGGTAAATCTCCTAAAGTTTCATCAGCATTGAATATTTTCGGTTTAGCAGTATTTCTAACCAGACTAATGGAAACAATATTCCTTATGCTGCAGATAATTGTTTGATATTTTCGTTCAGAGAACACATTCTATCAAAGTCAGAAAGACAACATTGTACATACACACAACATAAATCTTCATACGGGATTCTCAATGTGGTCTGAGCAGAAGCAACGGTCTTGACAAACCTCAAGCTCCAAACTAATTTCCATTCCTTCCATGGGCAAAAATTGAGGGCGTGCAGCGTAGGTTTACTAGGTTAATTCCCGGAATGGCGGGATTGTCGTATGTTGAAAGACTGGAGCGACTAGGCTTGTATACACTGGAATTTAGAAGGATGAGAGGGAATCTTATGGAAACAAATAAGGTTATTAAGGGGTTGGACACGTTAGAGGCAGGAAACATGTTCCCAATGTTGGGGGAGTCCAGAACCAGGGCCCACAGTTTAAGAATAAGGGGTAGGCCATTTTGAACGGAGATGAGGAAAAACTTTTTCAGTCAGAGAGTTGTAAATCTGTGGAATTCTCTGCCCCAGAAGGCAGTGGAGGCCAATTCTCTGAATGCATTCAAGGGAGAGCTAGATAGAGCTCTTAAGGATAACGGAGTCAGGGGGTATAGGGAGAAGGCAGGAACGGGGTACTGATTGAGAATGATCACATTGAATGGTGGTGCTGGCTCGAAGGGCCGAATGGCCTACTCCTGCACCTATTGTCTATTGTCTATTGTCTATTGTTCGGGCCAATCCTTCATCAACTTCCTGACAGGAACCCATGGAAATTGCCATGCTTTGCTCTTACTGATTTAGCACACGAAGCAGGTTCGCGAGGACCAAGGTGAACCGGGGTGATGCCTTCAAGGTCGGCAGCAGGAGGCGCCCCAGAGGCACAAAGATGGCCGGGCGAGGCGAGGAGAGGAGAGGAGAGGGACGTCCGTTCGCGGGCCGATCCGGTCCAGGGTGATGGAGGAGGCCCTTGCCGGAGCCTGGGCCTTACCGGGATTGGGAGCCGCTCCAGCAGCCCGGGCGCGCGGGTGGACTGGACTTTGGACTCCGGAAATGGCTCCAAAACATGGCGGCGCCCACATGTGTAAATATGCCAAAAGGAATTTCACTGTGAGGTAGTACGTGTGACAAGTATAGCTCCGTTGGCCCATGGAGGTTTTACACTTATAGAACATGGAACAGTACAGCACAGGAACAGGTCCTTCGACCCACAAAGTCCATGCCCAACATGATGCCAAGTTAAGGTATCCTCATATGCCTGCACTTGATCCACATCCCCCCATTCCCCACATATCCATGTGTCTATCTAAATGCCTTCTCAAATGCCACTGTTGTACCAGCCTCCACCATCACTCCTGGCTGTGCGTTCCGGAGCACGCGGTGGTAGAGGTAGCGGTAGAGTTGCTGCCTCACAGCGCTGGAGACCTGGGTTCGATCCTGACCACGGGTGCTGCCCGTATGGAGTTTGCACGCTATCATCATATCATATCATATATATACAGCCGGAAACAGGCCTTTTCGGCCCTCCAAGTCCGTGCCGCCCAGCGATCCCCGTACATTAACACTATCCTACACCCACTAGGGACAATTTTTACATTTACCCAGCCAATTAACCTACATACCTGTACGTCTTTGGAGTGGGTAAAGATTGTAAATGGTCCCTAGTACGTAGAATAGCGCTAGTGTACGGGGTGATCGCAGGTCGGCGTGGACCCGGTGGGTCGAAGGGCCTGCTTCTGCGCCGCATCGCGAAAGTCTAAAGTAAAGTAAAGTCTAAAGTGCATCTTTGTCTCAGTTCAGTTTGGTTTTAGTTCAGAGATACGGCGTGGAAACAGGTTCCACCATCTACTACGCTGTCCCATCATTGGTAATTGCATCTAGAATTCTGTTGTCAGAACATTGAATTTATGAATATAGAATGGCTTTTGGCACGAAGAGAAAATATATTTCAAAATATCACTGTGACAAAACCTGAGAAGTGAATTGAATTACAAGAAGATAAATAGATTCATGGGACTGAGACGAGGAAAAACTTTTTCACCCAGACAGTTGTGAATCTGTGGAATTCTCTGCCACAGAAGGCAGTGGAGGGCAATTCACTGGATGTTTTCCAGAGAGAGTTAGGTATAGCTCTCAGGGCTAATGGAATCAAGGGATATGGGGAGAAAGCAGGAACGGGGTACTGATTCTGGATGTTCAGCCATGATCATATTGAATGGCGGTGCTGGCTCGAAGGACCGAAAGGCCTACTCCTGCACCTTTTTTCTATGTTTCTATGTTAACACTAGAATACTAGAATTACTAGAATAGTATAGACCAGATTAGAATACTAGACTAGATTACTATACTAGAATAAGGGGTAGGCCATTTAGAACGGAGATGAGGAAAAACTTTTTTAGTCAGAGAGTTGTAAATCTGTGGAAATCTCTGCCTCAGAAGGCAGTGGAGGCCAATTCCCTGAATGCATTCAAGAGTGAGCTTAATAGAGTTAAGGATAGTGGAGTCAGGGGGTATGGGGAGAAGGCAGGAAAGGGGTACTGATTGAGAATGATCAGCCATGATCACATTGAATGGTGGTGCTGGCTCAAAGGGCTGAATGGCCTACTGCTGCACCTATTGTCTATAATAAGTTACATCGATGTTTCAGCACTAAAGGCAGGAGGTATTGGCAATGCTCAGCAACTTATCACTGACTACCTTTGAATTACTTAATAACCCCAACATAAAGTCCTGCAAAGTTCCTTATAATCTGTGCCTGTCCGTCAGCAAACAGTCACAATGACAACGCACGCTTAAGCAATTCAATGCATCCAATCCTTCTGAGGAACGTGTCCAAAGAAACGGATGAGTTGTTGGTTATCGAATGCGCTGTCAAATTGCCATAGATAACCAATCTGATAGAACCGAACCCCTGTCATCAACGGGGGAATCGGGAGCCTGAGGACACCTGAGGGTTTAAGGTGAAGGGGGAAAGATTTAATCAGAATCTAAGGGGTAGGTTTTTCACACAAAGGGTGGTGGGTGCATGGAACGAGCTGACACAGGAGGTAGTTGAGGCAGGGACTATCGCAAGTTGTACAGGGCCCTAGTGAGACCGCACCTGTAGTACTGTGTGCAGTTGTGGTCTCCAAATTTGAGGAAGGATATTCTTGCTATTGAGGGCATGCAGCGTAGGCTTACTGGGTTAATTCCCGGAATGGCGGGACTGTCGTATGTTGAAAGACTGGAGCGACTAGGCTTGTATACACTGGAATTTAGAAGGATGAGAGGGGATCTTATCGAAACGTATAAGATTATTAAGGGGTTGGACACGTTAGAGGCGGGAAACATGTTCCCAATGTTGGGGGAGTCCAGAACCAGGGGCCACAGTTTAAGAATAAGGGGTAGGCCATTAGAACGGAGATGAGGAAAAACTTTTTCAGTCAGAGAGTTGTGAATCTGTGGAATTCTCTGCCTCAGAAGGCAGTGGAGGCCAATTCTCTGAATGCATTCAAGAGAGAGCTAGATAGAGCTTTTAAGGATAGCGGAGTCAGGGAGAAGGCAGGAACGGGGTACTGATTGAGAATGATCAGCCATGATCACATTGAATGGTGGTGCTGGCTCGAAGGGCCGAATGGCCTACTCCTGCACCTATTGCCTATTGTCTATTGCAACGTTTAAGAAACGTGGCTGCTCCATGGATAGGACATGCTTGGAGGGAGATGGGCCAAACGTAGGCAGGTGGGACCAGTGTGGCTGGGACATGTTGGCCGGTGTGGGCAGGTTGGGCCGAAGGGCCTGTTTCCACACTATATGATCTATAACTAATCAATAAACATATCGCATACTATTTGGAGGAAAGGACTGAATCTTTAAGAGATTTGAGGCAATAATTAGCTGATCTTTCAACACAACTGTTTTACTTCGTCATCCTTAAAAGGGAAAGCAGTTCATTTAACAGTATTGTTGCTATATTAACACACAAAAGGTGATTGGTGTATGGAACGAGCCGCTGGAGGAAGTAGTCGAGGCAGGTACTATCGCAACATTTATCGAACAGGTACGGTACATGGATAGGACAGGTTTAGAAGGACGTGGGCCAAAAGCAGGCAGGTTGGACTAGTGTAGGTGGGGCATGTTGGCCGGTGTGGGCAAGTTGGCAAGCCTTAGGCCTGGTTTCCACGCTGTAAGACTCTAAAGCCCTGTTACACAAAAGCCAGAACATTATAGGTGAGGCAAGTGATCATTATCTAATAATGTTATAAAATAATCTGAATTCTCCACAAAACAGCAACAGGGGAAAGATGCACTATGCACGATTTATCTGTCTCACTCCCCACATGCACCTGGCATGCTGGAACTTGAATCAATACCATTCTACAATGGAGCCCTGCAGAATAAATAAACCATGTACTAGCAAACAGGTAGGTAGCGAGGCCTGACAGAGCAGTGACTGTTTTGTGAGTGATGTTGAACCTCATGGAACAAACACAGTCTCTGTTAGATCGCCGGTTATTTTCTCTGGGATGTACAATTTCAATATGAAATCGCACACCCGTTAGGTCTGTGTTGAGATCAGTGATCTCAAAATACTCATTTCATGGTTTCTGTGTTCTGGAAGTCAAGTGCTGAAAGGTAAAATAATCATCACTGACTCCACCGTTGTCATTCTTAGATCAGCAAGGTGGCGCAGCGGTAGAGTTGCTGCCTTACAGCGAATGCAGCGCCGGAGTCTCAGAATCGATCCTGACTACGGGCGCCGTCTGTACGGAGTTTGTACGTTCTCCCCGTGACCTGCGTGGGTTTTCTCCGAGATCTTCGGTTTCCTCCCACACTCCAAAGACGTACAGATATGTAGGTTAATTGGCTGGGCAAATGTAAAAAATGGTGGAGTCTTTGCACTGTCTAACACCGACCATTCTACGAAACGAAAGAACTTTATTTATCCCAGGAGGGAAATTGGTCTGCCAGCAGTCGTAAAAGAGAGAACAGTCATACCCGCTTCGAGTGACCGCCGATGATAAGCTGTATTGTCCAGGATGCTCCGCAGTTTGAGGAGCATCCTCCCCTCCAAGACCCCCTCCCGCAAATCCAACTCTGCCCCCAGGATGGAGCCAGCCTTCCTGATGAGTTTGTTTGCACGATTCTGCAGTCTTGGTCCAGATTAGGAATTGGAACATGGAAGAGTATAGCACAGGAACCGGCTTCTGTTCTGCTGCTGCAGGTAAGAACTTCCATGTCCTCTTTTGGTACATACGACAATAAAACACTCTGGACCCTTCTGCCCACGATGTCTGTGCTGACCATGATTTATACTGCACATCTGCCTGCACATGATCTATCCAAATTATAGGAGCAGATTTAGGTCAATTAGCCCATCAAGTCTACTCTGCCATTCGATCATGGTTGATCTAAATTGATTTTTCCCTCTCAATCCCATTCTCCTGCCTTCTCCCCATAACCCCTGACACCCGTACTAATCAGGAATCTATCAGTCTCTGCCTTAAAAATATCCATTGACGACCTCCACATGAATCTGTGGCAATTAATCCCACAGATTCACCACCCTCCGGCCAAAGAAATTCCTCCTCATCTCCTTTCTGAAGGTACGTCCTTTACTTCTGAGCCTGTGCCCTCTGGTCCTGGACTCTCCCAGCAGTGGGAACATTCTCTCCACATCCACACTATCCAGGCCTTTCACTATTCGGTAAGTTTCAATGAGGCCCCCCGATCCTTCTAAACTCCAGTAAGTACAGGCCCAGTGCTGTCAAATGCTCATCATGTGTTAACCCTATCATTCCTGGGATCATTCTCGTAAACTTCCTCTGGACTTATTTTCTATGTTTCCATAGGCACAGGTTACTGATTGTGGATGATCAGCCGTGATCACAATGAATGGCGGTGCTGGCTCGAAAGGCCAAATGGCCTCCTCCTGCACCCATTTTCTATCTATGACCCACTCCACAAACATGAGGCTGCCTTCCTCGGCCTTTTCATGGGTCTGTCTAAAAGCTTCTTAAATGTTGCTAGATAATTGTGTCCCAGTTGGTGTCAAATTAAAAGCCATTCTGCTGATGAATCAAAGTAAAACTGAGAGGGTGTTAGGCCCTAAAATTAAGGCAGGTAGTCCTTTCACAAACAAACAAGCAGACTCTGTGTCCTCAAAAAACCTTTGAACACTTGCTTGGGTAATGAAGTCACAAACATTATTATAAAATCACATAGGAGTCTGCACAGGCTGAATTTCTCACTGAATTTCTGATCTCACTCCTGACACGTTATAAACATAACTTTAGACTTTAGAGATACAGAGTGGAAACAGGCCCTTCGGCCCACCAAGCCCACACTGACCAGCGATCACCCCGTACACTAACACTATCCTCCACACGAGGGACAATATTTTTTTAACCAAAGCCAAATAACCTTCAAACCTTTGGAGGGTGTGGGAGGAAACCGGGGCCCCTGGAGAAAACCCACGCGGTCACGGGGAACATACAAACTCCGTACAGACAAGCGCCCGTGGTTGGGATCGAACCCGGGTTTCCGGCGCAGTAAGGCAGCAACTCTACCGCTGCTCCAATGTGCTTCGCATGTTATAATAGTGAAAAACTAACTAATGATAGTTATAGCCACTATTGGGGCAGCACTGTGGCGCAGCGGTAGAGTTGCCGCCTTACAGCGCTTGCGGTGCCGGAAACCCGGGTTTGGAGTTTGTACGTTCTCCCCGTGACCGCTTTCTCGGTTTTCTCCGAGATCTTCGGTTTCCTCCCACACTCCAAAGGCGTACAGCTCTTTAAGTCAATCGGCTTGGTGCAAGTGTAAATTTCCACTGGTGTGTAGGGTCGTGTTAGTGTGCGGGGAACGCTGGTCGGCGCGGACTCGGTGGGCCAAAGGGCCTGTTTCCGTGCTGTATCTCTAAACTAATCTAAACTGAACTGCCAGCCCTTGGACTAAAATTGGCCTCTCTACTCTTTGCTTGGTGGGCATGGAGGGATGGCTCCAATGAGTGGAGGGAGAGCAGTTTTCCCCCCGAATGTGCATTTTCCAATAAACATCGCCTTTTGATGCACATTTGGTCTCAGGAAGAAGGCAAAGCAGAAAATGAACGGCGCTGTTGACAGGGTTTCAGTATCGAATTGACATTTAATCATCCATTTTTAAAGGACATCTCCTTCAGCTAAACAACCCACTCAGTCCCATCATCAGCTTCTGGAGGATTCATCCTGCAGGAGATGTGCTTAATAAAAATGAGACGACAACGTTATTGGACTCTGAAACCATAAAGATGACTGCAAGCAAATAAAAATATATTATTTTCATTTCATTACTGCCCACTAATCCTACCTCTCACACACTTGATGGGACATTTTAAAATATGAATGAACTATAAATGGTTTATTTTCACCGCGATTATTCATCCACTAAAACTGATCCACAACGTTTTATTTTGAAGAATTTGAATTTTAGTTCAGTGAAGAGTTTTTGAGAAACCATTTCTTATCTTGGGCTTTTAGTTTTAAAGACACAGCGCGGAAACAGGCCTTTCAACACACCGAGTCCGCACCGACCAGCGATCCGCACAGGGCCCACAGTCTTAGAATAAAGGGGAGGCCATTTAAAACTGAGGTGGGAAGGAACTTTTTCACCCAGAGGGTTGCGAATTTGTGGAATTCTCAGCCACAGAGGGCAGTGGAGGCCAAATCACTGGATGAATTTAAGAGAGAGTTTGATAGAGCTCTTGGGGCTGGTGGAATCAAGGGATATGGGGAGAAGGCAGGCACGGGTTACTGATTGTGGATGATCAGCCATGATCACAATGAATGGCGGTGCTGGCTTGAAGGGCCGAATGGCCTCCTCCTGCATCTATTTTCTATATTTCTATTAACACTATCCTTCACGCACTAGGGACAATTTACAATGTTACCAATTAGCCTTCAAACCTGTACGTCTTTGGAGTGTGGGAGGAAACCGAAGATCCCGGAGAAAACCCACGCAGGTCACGGGGAGAACGTACAAACTAGATACAGACAAGCACCCGTAGTCAGGATCGAACCCGGGTCTCTGGTGCTGTAAGGCAGTAGCTCTACCGCTGCGCCACCGTGCAGTCCAGCGTTTTCTTAACAATGCAACTTTCTGCAGTTTTGTCCAAATCTGAAGGAAAAGGCAAATAGTTCTTGACTCTTGTGCAGGTACTGACTCATTCAAGTAATTTTGGATGACGATCCTTCACTTGAAATTAATGACTGGATTTCTCAATGTTATTCGAATGACTGATGCTCTCCGTTGAAAGGATTATAGCTCTTACTTGACAGTTTTATTACTCAACATTGATTTTTACGTAAGGTCTTGGTTACACAGGGTCTCTGAGAGCTGCTGGGCACCTTCACAAGACTTCCGTTAAAACACGGGATACATTTTTAGTTTGGCTGCCTTTGTGGATAATTCAGTCCTTTCAAGAACCAGAGCGATAGAGTTCTTGCCTTACATCGCCAGAGACCCGGGTTCGATCCTGACTACGGGTGCTGTCTATACGGAGTTTGTACGTTCTCCCCGTGACCTGCGTGGGCTTTGTCCGGGATCTCTGGTTCCCTCCCACACTTTAAAGACGTACAGGTTTGTAGGCTAATTGGCTTCGGTAACATTGTAAATTGTCCCTAGTGTGTGTAGGATAGTGTTCGTGTGCGGGGATCGCTGGTTGGCACGGACTCGATGGGCTGAAGGGTCAGTTTCCACGCTGCATCTCTAAACTAAACAGAGAACCATAAGGGAAGTGAAGATGAACATCTATACCACGACATTTCAAACACTAACGAGCAAGGCCATGTATTCAAGAGGATTGATTTAAAATATATATATTTTCTGCTAAATTAATCTTGGTACAAAAGCACTATACCTTTCAGCAAATACCACCTATCTGAAGTCACCTGCATACCTAAAATACACACAGGACAATAAATGATGACCATTAAATAGAAAAAACAGAAGAGTATGGAACAGTGGGTATTTTTAAGGTGCAGATTGTGGAATTCATTGCCACACATGGCTATGGAGGCCAAGTCAATGGATATTTCTAAGGCAGAGATTGATAGATTTGTGATTAGTACGGGTGTCAGGGGTTATGGGGTGAAGGCAGGAGAGTGGGGTTAGGAGGGAGAGATAGATCAGCCATGATTGAATGACGCAGGAGACTTGATGGGCCAAATCTCTTCATTCTGCTCCTATGTCTTATGAGCTTATGAACAGTAGAGTACAGTGCGCTGTAGGATGGATAATGAGGAACAATGTCAGGACATAGGAGGCAGAATGATCATCTGATTGAATACTGCCAGAACAAACAATTTTCCTCTTTTGCAAGACCAAAGGAGCTGATTGTTGACTTCAGGGAGGGAAAGATGAGGATCCAAGAACCCATCTTCATCAATGGGACAGCAGGTTAGAGACCAGTATTGACCAGTTATTATTTTATTGTATTATTGATTATTATATACATATGCGCGATATTACATTAATGGGTCTGTCATGCCCCAGGAAATAAGGATTTCATTGTTCCATTGCCGGGATATATGATTAAACATTCTTGATCCATGAATAGCCCTTTGGCCCACAATGTCCATGCTGAACATGGTGTCAAATTGAACTAATCTCTTCTGCCTGCATATGATCCACATCCTTCCAATCACTGCACATTCAAGTGCCAACCTATAAGCCTCTTAATCGCCATTATCACAACTGCTTCCAACACCATCTCTGTACATTCCAGGCATCTATTATCCTTTCTGTAAAGAAAATGTCTGGCATATCTTCTTTAAACATTCCCCCTCTCAACTTAAAGCTACACCCTCCAGTATTTGATATTTCCACTTTGGGATAAAGATTCTTGTCTGCCTCTCATAATTTTGCACAAACTTCCATCATGTCTCTCTTCATCTTCCGGCACTCCAAGTTTCTCCAAACTTTCCTTGAAGTTAATACCCTCTAATCCTGTTTGACAGGATGATGTCTGGATTAGAGGGGCATCAGCTTTGAGAAAAGTTCAGAGAAACTTGGATTGTTTTTTTTTTGGAGGGTGGGAAGATGGTGAGAGGCCCTCTGCATCCTCTCCAAAGCTTCCACATCCTTCCTGTAATGGGGTGACAAAGAAGCGAGAAGATATCTTGAGCTTCTAGGGAGTTAGATAGAGCTCTCGGGGCTAGTGGAATCGAGGGATATGGGGAGAAGGCAGGCACGGGTTATTGATTGGGGACGATCAGCCATGATCACAATGAATGGCGGTGCTGGCTCGAAGGGCCGAATGGCCTCCTCCTGCACCTATTTTCTATGTTTCTATGTTTCTCATGATTGTGGGTCGATTCATTCCACCGTCTGGAGAAGGTGCAGTAGGTAAGTGCCACAGGCAATGGCTTCCACTCTCCATCAGTCCATAATATCCAAACAAACACTCTTTCTTTCCTCTTCTTGAAATGTTCTGGGAAATTGATTCATCAATGCCTCCATTTTATAAATCTCTGTTGACTCCCTCATCTCTGGGCACAAGATGTAACACAAACTATTGTTGTAACTCCTGCTGAATAATTTTTCAGATTTCCAAATACATTCATCATAGCTTTAAATAACACACATCTCTTCCTGTACCCATTTTCCTACTTTGACGATTGATTTTTGGAACAATGGTTCCTCCATTTTGTGTTTGGTAAAACATGTAAAGATATACTCGTTTGCCTGGTAAGTGAGTAGCAGAATCGAGAACCAGAGGACATAGGTTTAAGATGGTGGGGGAAATATTTAATTGGGATCTGAGGGGTAACTTTTTCACACAAAGGTGTACCAGAGGAGCTAGTTGAGGCAGGGACAATCGCAACGTTTAAGAAACAATCAGACAGATACATGGTTAGGACAGATGGAGAGGAATATGGGCCAAATGCAGGCAGGTGGGACTTGTGCCGATGGGACACGTTGGACGGAGTAGGCTGGTTGAGCTGCAGGACATGTGTCCACGCTGTAAGACTCCATGACGCTATGA